>NW_024884711.1:622317-784379 GCF_019232065.1 Centrocercus urophasianus | reverse complement strand
CCCCCCCCCCCCCCCCCCGCGCGCCCCCCCCCCCCCCGAAAACAACTAGGATGCTGAAGAGCCACTGAATATGCTTAGTGTGTAGCCTGCAAGACGTATTCACATATTTCAATTGTACCAGGATTGAATCCATGTTTTTTTCTCTTTTCTCTTTCTTTTCTCCCAGCTCCTGGAATGTCTTGTAGCAAAAGAAACAGATCTTTTTTTGACAAACTGTTTGCAAGTTGTACAGTACAGTATATCCTGAAAATTAACATTCGTTTACTTTAGGTGGGTTGTTTATATAATGCTTTGTCAACACTGTGTCATATTATTCTGTTCTGCATTCGAATGAGTTGATTTCTCACTGGACTCCCAGCATATTTCACTGCAGCAAATGTTTATCTTAAATTTATTTCTTATTATTTTCTGAGCAATAAACACATTCTGGGAGAATTCTCTACAGCATATAACTCAACAGATAACAATACCTTCGCTGAGTTACATTTATCACATTTCTTGAACTTTCCCCAGTAAAACACTATTTGGGCTACAGATTTCTTTCACCCCCCCTTAAGGGCTGCTGCTGCTGCTTATCTCTGAACTATCCATACCAAATCATTCAGTTGAACAGAGGCTTAAAGCTTAAAGTGTTGCTTTCAAATAAATGTTGTGCAGCTGTGGACATTTCATGGACAGAAGAGTTCTAAGACTTCCTATTTAGACAACTGGTATTCTGAAAGCAATGCTGCTATTCTTTGCTAACACCCAGTTCTGGGAGGTAATAGATAGCACTTTCGTGCTCCCAGGATCAGCCTTTATGGTGCCATATGCCAGCCAATTATCTCAGTGTCATTAGGCACAGAACTAGTGTTTCCCACATGCCCAGATCATGCAATTAGTGTACTTAAGTGAAATGGGATTGCAACGTAGCAAATAATCAGAGGGTAGACCTAGTTTGTCCAGCCAACTTTCAGTTTGCCAGGAAAAGCAGCTACACTGTTGGTGGTTATCACAACCCGAAGGGTAGCTCTGTGTTGATCTCTGTAACCTAGAATCATAGTAAAAAATAAGGTTGAAAGGGACATCTGCAAGCCATTGAAGCCTTCTGCCATACCTCCTCTCCTCCAAATTTGATGTTATTCACACCCAATTATCAAAGCCACTGATCATGACATTCAAGAATAACCCCAAACACTGTACTACTGCTGTGTTGGGTCTAGCTGTGTCTACACAGAACTCAAGAGTGAGCTGAGTTCTCCAACCTTTTGAATGACTTTACAGCTATTTTAGAGAGATGTATGCATTGCAACTGGGCTGATGCCAGCAGCCAAATTTAGAAGTAATTCAGGTGGTTCTGCAGCAGCATGACGGCAGCCAGAAGTAACTGAGCACTATGACTGGAAAACACAGTTCTCTCCTGAGACATGCTGTGGTTTTCTGTTCAGTGTCCACCTATATTCTTTCTCCTTCTGAGCTCCTTTGCCTCGCCTCTTCTTGGGTACCACTTAGTTTTAAGGAGACCAAGTTGTTCATATCTTATAGTGGAAGGGAGAGGATTTAGGTGAAGTCTGGGGACTTCTGTCTGCTGCCAGTTTACAGAAGAGGCATCCAGCTTATGAGGAAACTGGCTGAACGAAGTGCATAGGAGGAAAATGACAACATTAGTGAAGGATGTGAAACAATCTCAACCAGTGGATCCTCAGTCTTATGCAAGAGAACCCCAGTCTTCATGATGACAGGTACTGCTGCTCTCTTGTCAGGCTGACAGAGTTCCAACAAGAGCAGACACAGGCTCTTTGTTCCTCAGTGGATCCACTCTTTGTCTGGCTGTGTTGTTTTTTGCTTTTCTCTGAACTGCTTCTTGCTTAAATGTTTCATAATTAGAGGCTGTTTCACAGAAATGAGTGGTTGCATTATGATTATTTATTGCGTAAAGCCCCATTTATTCTCACATTCCGAAAGAACATCTTAATTTCCTGTTACTCTTCTACATCTGTTGCTCATTATAGTGTTTTCTAGTCAGATGTTTCATTGTTCTCGGAAACCTGTGCTCCAAGCACATCTCTGTGCATGGGTAAGGTGCACAAATGAATTCCTTTGTGGGTTTTGAGGATGTGGCACATTAAGTTGGATGTTTGAGCATTTCTAGTGCCAAGTAACTTCTGACCTTTCCATCTCTTTCCATGACAGCTGTCAGACACATCGACCTCTTACTGGGGCCAGTGTTATGTGTGCTCTGCACTCTTTGGAAGTGACCTTTTTTGAAAGTGGGGATATTGTAGGAGTTGATTGGTGGACACCATTTTTTCGGAGGCTTAGTCAGGCAAGTAATCTCAGTGTGGTCATTAGGTGTGCCTACATGAGTCAGCTTTGGGCTGTGGAACTGCTACTATTCTATAATAACTGTAAACAAAGCAAAGCTTTTTGAGGATCTGGAGCCTAACTGTGTTGTGGGATAAGGTTTGTAGGGACTACACGTAACCCTGTAACAACAAAAGATCTCCCCCTTATCTTTGTGTAATTCATTCTCTCCACGTAAGTATTTCTAGGGGACTGTTATTATTTAAATAGCCCTCTTCATGCTCTTTTAATCACACCTTACTAGGAAAGTAGCACTCATTACTGTTTGTTCATGTCTTACAAGAATAGGACTCAAGATCATTACATAATTACTCCCGTTTTAACAGAGGAGTCAAACCAGTATTTCCCTTACCATTACACAGTGAGAAGCTTCTGTCAGCTTCTCTTGTCAAGCTGTGAGAGTGATTTTAAAATTAAGAGGAATGTGAATTATATAAAACATTTCTCATTTGTCCCATCCACGAGAAGCCAGCGTGCATTCATACATGCTGTGGACAGGTTTGAAAATCTCTTGTTCCCTCACCTAGGCACTATAACTACTGTTTCCTTCTGAGCAAAATCTTATGAATAGCTTAGCGTAAGTAAGGATATTTGAGTCTGAATCACAGGCTTTCATGCAATTAGTAAATCTTTTGGTCGCTAAGTGCTACATATATGGGAAAGACGTCCAGATGTCACAGACTCAAAACTGAAAGCAAATACGAAGTAGAAGTAAGCAAGGCATTGGCAAAAGAATATGACTTTCTAATGAGATGATGCCAATTATGGCAAAGCTAACTCTTTGCATTAATTACACATCCTTAATGCTTTGAATTCAGCTCTGTTATGTTCTGCTGCTTGACACAGTTAAATTCCTCTACGGTTAAAGTTGTGTGAATAATTAGGCTATTTTTTGTTTTGCTTTTTAATTTTGTTGCTGAAGAGAAATATTTTGGAGGAAAATGATTTCTAGTTCCAAATGAAGTGTTTTGCTTAATTCAAAACTGAATTCTTTGCTTCTGGATCTGGTGCATTTTCTTCTAATGGATACAAAAAGGTTTTGCTTTAGAAATAAAATGTTTTTGACTTGTAAGAAACTTTCACTTACATCTTTTCATGTTTCAGAGTGATTGGAGTTCCACATGAGCTTTCCTGCTCCGGAACAGCAGTTTTCAAAGGGTTTTCTCTGCTCTTCTAATAATTATCCCACGCACTTTTTTAATAAAGCTACTGGCAAGTTACAGGAGCCTTTTCATTATCTATTTCACCTATTCAGTTGCTTTATTTGGAATGTCTCCATCTAGTTCCTTAGGAACTCCTCTGACCACTCTTCCTTTATTGCCATAAGGCGAAAAGCCTAACAAACAGGGAAAGCATCCCTCTTCCTCACCTGCAGACTAAGCAGTGATGTGGCTGTGGTGCAAAGCTGACCTGGGGTGAGCAGTCCTCCCTAGCAGGGATGGGCTGTGCAGTTCCATCCTGGACTGGCCTGCACCTCATTTTGTGCGTGCTGATTTCTGCAAGCAGTGCTCCTGTCCCCTGGAGCCTGGGCAAAGATCCTCGGGCCTGTTTCACCTGAAGGTGAAGAAGGAAGACGTGCTGTAATGAATCACAGAGTCCTCCTGGCAAACTGAGACCCATTTCTGCAAGTTGCTGTAAGAGAATTCCCCCTGGAGCCATTACCTGGGTATGTGATCATGCCTGAGTATTTTTCCATACTAAGACATGTAATTTTACAAAGTGCTTTCTTCTTTTTAATGTTTTATTTTGTTTATCTTGCTTTATTTTTGAGGCAGTCTGTCTGACAAGACAAATTTTAACACCGTAATCTATTTGCCTGAAAAAGCAAATTCATAAATCTCTCTAGTGTTATAGTAACTTGTCATTTCAACCGTTAGCCAGGCATTGATTTTGTGACCTCTTCTTCCTTATTAACCAAACCATAATCTAGATTCTTCCATTACTTTAGTCATAAATCTTATTATTTGGAACTAATTAGAAGAAATTCCTTCTTTCTTATCTTGTGTGTGCTCCCTAATAGTTTCTGGGCATTTATTACTTACGTATTCATTTTTCAGATGTAATTATATTGCTTTCTAATTTTCCATAATGTGCTCCCTCTTTTTAATTTGTCTGAGTAAATTATACAGTGCTCTGTGAGGACAATTCTTAGTAAGATCTTATGAAAGGGACTCTCTGAAATGACGTAATAGTTCGTCCTTATCTGTTCCCTATCAGTGTCTTCTCTATCAAAATAATTTCATTTATAAGTTGAAAGACATTCTGTAAACCTAATTGCGTTGTTTTGGCCTTCTACTGCCTGGCTTGCTATGCCCAGGATGGGGGATTGGCTCACATAGCAAAACATCTTGCTCTGGATCTGATAAAATGTACTACCCAGAGAGGATGTACTACCATGAGAGGATGATCACCGGCTATTCTGCCATTGCCTGCCTGACAGAACTGCAATTTACTTCTCAGACATAAGTAGTCTTACCAAAACCAGAAAGACAGTAGATATCCCTTCAAACCTACCTATTTTAGCTATCAGTATTTATCTGCCACCACAAAATGCAGTTAGTGAAAATTGCACATCCCTGTGCTAGAAAATACTCAAATATTTACACTTTCCGATGGATCTGTGAAGCAGACGAATGGAGAAATGAGGTGCTGCTTTCTGTGTAGTCCCTTTCCAAGCTTTTTCAGTATTTTTTAAAGTAACAGAGATCTGAAGGCTAGCAGTGGAGAAGATGAGTAACCTCAGGATGTTTGATTTGGTAAAGATGTGACAGAAATATAAAAGTAACAGAAATGTAAAAGTAACACACGTTGCCTATATCTATGGTAGTGTACTGAATTCCTGTCACACAACACCTGCTATTTTTGCATTTCTTTCTACAAGGAGTTATCTCAGCTCTAGGATTCCCTTTGTGACTGTCGCTTGTAATGTTACATTATTGTACTGTCTAACAAAGTATTTATGGAATCACTTCATCAGGGAAGATTAGAAGGAGAATCATGACACTTCTAGTGAAGGCTTTTTCCTCAAATATCAATCTGTGAAAGAAACAGACTTCTTTAGTTAGGTAAGCAACAGAGAAGAGCTGGGAGATGTTAACTGTGTGTGTGCTGGAATAGGAATGAGTGCACAGTGCCCTCTAAAGGTTTGCTTTGCCCTGAGAGTGCTCTTGTGGCTTTTGGAGTCATCAGAATGTTACATGGATTCTCACGGGGTTGTGCCTATACATCATGAATGAGCAGAGTGACCCTCTGGAGTCTGTCATGTTGCTAAACTGTCTGCAAGTGATAGCTCTGTTTTGCTGATCATGCTAACTTGTCTCAGTGGGAACTGCTTGATTTCTGGGAGCTGTGTTATTGGTTTAAGGAAAACCAGGAGATTGTTAGCAGTAAAAGTGGGATCTACTGGTTGAAAGTTGAGTGCTTGGTGCAGGAGCTGGGAATGGAGGTGGCCCAGACCGTCCTGTGCTTTGTTCGCATTGAGAAACCGTACTCCACTCATCTCTGTTTTTTGGTATTCCCCTGCCTTTTATCTCTTGAGCAAAGATGAGGCAGAGGTAAGTTTAGGGCCATTTTATTTCAACTTATCTACTGTATTCAATAATCTGACAGAGCCACTATTTTTGGACTGTATTTTTCTTCATAATACTAAAAATGTGCAAATATTTTTATAGGATTAATTTATTCTTGTTAGCCACAAGAATACATTTAGAAAAGAAAAGATGAATGTCTACACGCATTTTTTTTTTTTTTATACAGTAGGTCCTGGCATTTATAACTTGCAATAATCTTAAATTATGTACACCAGGCTTAGCACCTAGTGCTCTAGTGTTGTCTCTTTTATAGACTAACAGTATTGGCTTATTAAAATCAAGTTAGATGTTGGTCTTATTCTATCCTACTTCTAGTCTAGAGAAGGAAAGAATATTAAGCTGGAGGTGAAAGAGAGAATAAAGCAAGATAGAAGACAAAGAAGGAACATGAGGAATGAAAAGAATATCTTTCTGAAGAAGTCAGGGTTAACTGAAACATTTTTGTGGATGTTTATGGGCAGTTCTGTGGCCAATGTTTCTATAGTGGAAATGCTAAGTCACAGCCAGAAGCAGTGATTGAGCACCTGGAGGGAAGGCAGGGCCAACCCAGGGGAGCTCAGGTGCATCCTGAGTGACCAGAAGAGGTGGAGCCAGGATCTATCCCTTCCCAGACCTCATTTAAGGGCTGGCAGTGGAGGCAAGGGTGTTTTGCTGGAGATCCCTGCCTACCTGAGGCCTTGCAAAGGTAGGCCAATTTTCTTCCTTTATTTCTGCATCCACAGCTGCAGCATTTGGGCTTGTCCTCATTTGTTGTAGTGAAGGGCTTTGTCACCCTGCTATTACTGCTGTCCTTTCCCTCACATTAGAGCATTACATTTTCCACATATGTAGGGTGTTTCTACTGCAATATGTATTTCCTTCCAGGCTGGTGAGGTCTATGCTCCATAATGCCAGTGTTGAGCTACTGCTCTCCTGAGTTCAACTTTGCTTCTCTGTTTTCAGCATTCATCAAACTAGTATTAGCATCTTTAAATAGGTGGGTATTTTAAAAGTAAAATTATATTTCATAAGAAAAGGTGCAATCTGTCTGCAAATTCTGTTCAACAAAGCTAAATGTGGGGACATGCACAAAGAAAACCATACTGAGTGCATACCTCATGGCAAAACTTTACTAGGAATGTTGCTAGAGGCTGGAGTTACCTCTGATTTTGTTGAATTCTTTGTATTTTCTTGAAGTATTTCTGCATTTACATTACTCAGCAAAACAGTAAAAGAAGTCTAAAGCCATTATCTTTCACTGCATGCATAGCTTAGTTTTGTTTAATAACCCACCTAGAATCTTAGGTATCTGTGTAGCTGAAGGTTCTATTTCTGTCCTTGTGCTTTGCAAAAGGGAGAGGAAAACCCAGAGCTCAGTAGTCAATGTCTGCAGCTATTTTGTAGGCTGATATGTGTTCATCTGTTTGCTCATCGTTGAGATACAAGCCAGCTCTGAAATGGAAGCTGCTTAACTTAGCATAGACCTGAGCTTGAGTTACTACATTTTGCTGGTAGATAATTTCATTATGTTGAACTTGGCTACATGTTGAACATGCCTATGTGGCTCCCAGTCTGTTTGGAGAAATTGATCTTTGAGCCACGTGATGCTTTGTGCATCATCTCCCCTACATCTCATACTTAAATAATTTTGTTGGCAGTAGGGTCCTTTGCAGTCCATGGGATGATGGCCTCTGGTTCTTGGCGTACCACAGAGGTTGCATATTTCAGCTGCTGTTGCCAATGAGGGCTCTGACAGCTCTTTTTGTATTGTCTCTCAGTCTTGGTTCAAAAGGAGTGTGCATTGTCCCTAGGATCTTCATTCCATTCCTTCAGAAAAATCCGAGGTGTAACAAAGCCATTATTTGTTATGAAAAATTTTGGCAGTCAGTTTTGCTGTTAACTCTGTGGGAGTATTTTATGAAAGTATCTATTCGTATAATTAATGGGGTGAATATTTAAATGGATTTGTTTTCTCTCCGTATTTCCATTGCAATGGCAATAAAGTCATTGATAAATGTTTGCTTTAACGGAAAACATTTTCCAGCCCTTTTTACCATCCATTATTTAGCAGCCATCATTAAAAAAATATCCTGTAGTCATTAACAATCTTGAAAGAGTTTGTTATGCTGAAGTGTCTGGCATGAGAATACATGCTGCATTTACCTTGAAGTCTCAGGCACCAGTATCAATCACTTGGTTTCCAGTCATTACTCAGCAATGATATAATTCTTTGTGTTGACTTGTCATTCCTGCCAGACAGCAAGTGCTCTTGCAGCGATATTTTAATTGCATTTCCAGTGTGTGGCAGAGTTGAAATGACAACTGATTACATGAAGGAAGTAGGAGCCTTTTTCTAGGCTGCAGTTACATACAGCTTTGTTTATATTGTGTATATACTAAAAGCACAGTCTTGGGGAGGATCCAAATATCCAAAGAATTTTTGTATGATAGTGATTCTGCTTCAGGCTCAGGAATGCTCAAAGAGAAAATTAATAAATAGCAATTTGGAAACATTTTACTGGAGGCTGACCCCAAAGAGTCAATACTGTCTGTATAGGATCTAAACTGCAGCTCAAAGCTAAGCTCTACTTTTCCCTTCACCTCACTGTTAGCTCTATAAATGATGAGTTGCTACAGACATGTCCGTAGCTTTGCTCAACAAGATGAAGCATTTTTCTTCTGTTGGGAATTCCAAGTTCAGTGCTCTGTGATGGAGCAAGAACACTGTAGTTATCTTCTGATGCCTTCTGCACCTTTGCTGTTCACATCTACCAGCTCTAACATATCTGTTCTTTTTCTTCTAAGCATTTACCCCCTTTGGCAAAACTTAAAGTCAGAGATAATGGTTTTTCAGTTATACTGCTCTGGTTTATCACAGTTCTGATTTTAAAGGTTTAGCCTAATTCTACTGATTAAAAGCAGGATGAATTCCACTGATACGCAACACAGAATTATTATGTCAGGATAAGATGTGTGTGTACAATATTCCATAATTATACAGGCTGTTCAGGTAGCCTGCACTTTACATACAAAGATGAGAAGTATTGGAGTGTTTGCTTTGTTGATTTTGTTCCCCAGATCTTTGAAGTAAGAGTAACAGATGAATGCTTATCACAGTAGAATTTTAAGGCTTGCACCTAAAAAGCCAAGTGCTCTGATACAGAGCAGATTTAGACTTTGCAAAGGAATGTAACTCAAATACTGAACTGTTCATGGAATAGGATTGTTTGAGTTGGAAGGGACCTTAAGAAGTCATCTAGTCCGACTGCCATGCAATGAACAGTTCTTTGTATGAATAAAATAGGAGTGGGACTTCTGTACAGCAAAGGAGACATTACAGAAAATCTGGCTTGTGGCCCCTGAATTATGCTGATGCTTTGCAAGGATTATGATATAGGTGAAAAATATACTCTCTTCCACTGCTGCTGGCCACTGCTCAAGTGGGCCAAATGTGCAAGAATTGGCCACTTCACTGTGTGTGTAAACATCAGTTCCTGGGACAGACAACAGTTATTGACCTAGCCCGTGTGCAATGCTTTCTTTCCCCTGGCACGCAGTAGCACAGCTGGAAGAGGCTTTCTTTTCCAGCACAGCTGTAAGAGACGTTAAGAAATGATTGCAAACACTCAAAGTGTGTGGAATTGTGTAGAATAATATAGGAAAAGAACAGAATGACTGAGGGGTGGAGTAACTACAGTGGGATGAAATGTAGTGATATAAATGCAAAGTTGAGTATTTTCTTATTTACATAAAAATGTTAATTTTATAATGTGACAGTGACAGAAGAAGGGAAAGACTTTGGCCTGTTCATTCACGTGACAACTAGAAATAGTAGAGAAAAAGGGCAGTTGCAATCCTAAGAAATGTTGGGCAAGATGTTGAAGAAGCCATTGCTCGAGTCCCTGTGTGGGGCACTAAGCTGTTCATATTTCAGAAATGTTGAATGGGGGGAGAGAAGAACAGGTAGATTAAATAAGGACTGGAAGGTCTGGGCTCATTGTCCCAGAATGAAAATGAAAGCTGAGAGCAAATGAGATTGCTACCATTAAGTACAACCTGAGATGTAAATGCAAGAGGAGAATCATTTGAGCTGGTGAACACCATTGCCAAGAGAAAGGGTTTTATTTAGCCAGAAAGAAGTTCTAATGAGAGAAGGGAAAGTGTTTACCATCGCAGCAAGAAAATGTTTTCTCAGAAAGTAATGGAGAGCCAGACATAAAACTCATTTTCAAATGGATTTGATGTGCTGGAGGTGGGTTATATGGAATCTGATCTGATATTTGAGAAATGATTCCTTGTTCAGATGGCCAACTATTTTCAGCTCTGTGATTTCTTTCTCCTTAATATCTGCTCTGAAGTACCTGAATTGGAAAGTGCTGAAGGAAGAAGTGGGAGAATGCTCACACGTACAGTTTGGTGCTACTTCACTGCCATGAAAAGTATTTTCACAATATGATGATGACTTCATAATTCCTCAGTGAAGAGATGTAGGGGAGCCGGAGTGTATTTTCCATGTTGTCATCTTCTCTTGTTGGGAATACAGCAGTAACGACTAATGGGAATGAAAATATGATTTATATTTTTCCTTATGGCAACAGTGTTCTCAATGAAACAGGATAACCAACCTGTTGGAATTTGTGTGGGCAGAGACTGTTCTGAAATCATGTCTACCTTGCCCATTTATGTACTGTCACCCCTGTGTTATACCCCTGGGTATAATCACATAGTTTTTTACCCTCTGAAGTTCCCTCAGCTGCTTCTCATAAGGCTTGTGCTGCAGACCCTTCGTCAGCTTCATTGCCCTACTTTGAGCGTACTCCAGGATCTCAGTGTCTTTCTAGTAGAAGTACCATTTCAGTTTAATCTTAATGGTCTTGCTGAAGTGCATTATATAATCCCAATTCTTAGGGATATCACCTTGCAATTTAAAACTTTCAGAAGGCAGTGAAATGGGGCTGTTTCAACAAACTTCATAATCTATGGGACATCACAGTCAGGGATTAATGACTTGGAGGGAACTTAAGAACATATTATTACTCGCCGATCTCCGGTTAAATGTTGCTTGAACTGAGTCTTTTTTAGCAAGACAAATTTTTTATTCCCATGAGAAAACTCATGATTTTACTTGGGTTCTGTGTTTAAGTATCAGACTGAATATCCACATAATTTCTTATGTGTCTAACATATAACTGTGTGTTCTTTGACCAAAGCTGTGTTAGCATAATTCTGAGTACAGCAGAGTTAATATACACATCAGGAAGAGAATGTACCCTATATTGTACCATATTAAATATACACAGAATGTGAACCAACTCTGTGCTGTACGTAGGTCTCTTTACAGTGAACTTCTTTGTTTGAAATTGTCCTCAGTAATAAAATGCCTTTGTATTTTATTTTACTGATAGCATTTTAAATATGGAGTACAGAGCCAAAGATGTTTTTCCACACATGCTGCTATCTCTCTAAGGTTACAGACTGTGAGGCTAAAGAAATAAATAGCAGTCACTTAAGGCATTATATTTCCTTTCAAACATACTTTTGACTAGAGAACATTAAAACCTAGTTTTTCAGAACTGAAATACTTCCATCCAGTAATCCCTGCGTAATCTCTTTATCTGGATGCCACAGGATTGCAGTGTCTGGAGGCAGGCAGCTTTGTCCTCTCAGTGAAATGGAAGAAGGTTCACTTAAAACCCATGTAATTCACAGGAGAGTTGTGCTTGCAAAATACCTTACAGCTTCTGTTATTTTTTTTTATTGCAAGGTCAGCTTGTCAGATTGAGGAATCTTTGCTACTGGAGTTGCAAGTTCCTTGCAGTTTCCTTGGAACTCTATGATAGATTGACTTTTGTGATTCAATAGATGGACCAAAAGAAAGAAGAGGACGGTAAAATATGTTTTCTGAAAAGAAAAACAAAACAAAACTTTTCCTTTCTTTGTTTGTTAAGAAAGTGTTACAGTTAACCACTTAACTCTGAGAAGATGGACAGGAAACTCTTCCCCCACTCTTTTGCTTTTTGTTTGAACTGCAAGTATAATTTGGTGGAAATAAAGAAGAATGAACTCAAACTGGTGAAGACAAGGGCCATTGAACAACAGAGGATTGAGCAGCTGTTGTGTAAGAGAAGAGAGGAGTTTGTCATTTTTAAGTGTAATAAATGGAAGCTGGGATTATACATGATTAGGCTATGGGCTGAAAGGGAGGTTAAAAAAAAAAAAGCAAGAGTAAAACATGTAAGCTAAATGAGAGCTGGCATAGTTACAAATAGGAAAGAAAAAACAGCTAACAGAATGAGAGTCAGAAGCAACTCTTCTGATTGGAGTAATAAAGTTAAAATAATTTTTAAAGGATAAATTTTAAGATAAATGTAGGATTATATGGTGAAGTTGCCTGTGATAATAGGAGTAGGAAATGACTACAAATTCCTTGCAACTCCCATCTTATAAACAAATTTGATTTGAATGGCCTTTATGGAGGGGGAAAAAAGACCAATCTGAAAATTTGATCTGGTTCTAGCACTGATGAAAATTGTGCTGGGTGAGTAGTGAGATCAATGGCTAACTGTCCATTGAGTTGGATTGTGAAGATGGGGAAACAAACAGCATAGTATAATTATGGAATCGGAGGAGCTAAAATCTTCAGGCTAAAAAGATGATGCTTTGAATGCTTGGCTGTGGGATGGCAGAAAGAAACATACAGGAATTTATTACCTGAGTGGTGAATGAATGGAGAGTAAAAGATGGGTAGGGAGAAGTTGCCTTGCTCATGCCTGAAATGCAGGAAGGGATGAGTCTGCATTACTGAACTGTGGTATTTGAATACATGATGATTACTTGCTGATAAGGCTCTGCAGTTGAATTGGAGGTCATTCCATGAAAGAAAATGAAAATGGCAAATAATTTAAACTTTAAGGTGAAATAATGTGGCCAGAGACAGATGGGGGAGCAAGTAGGCTTTTTGTTTTGAGTTTTAACTGTGTAAGAGACAAAAACCTGTTTGTCCTGTGAAGGGGAAAGCTCAAGAAGAGGAGGAGAGAATGGAGGCGTGTGGATCTTGAGGAGAGCAAGAGGAGGAGTGTTAGAAACTGGGCAAGTGGGAAAGTGTGGAAAGAGCAGCAGAGGTTGTTACCTTTTGGTGACAGGGAGGACAGAAGGCTGTGCTGGAGAGAGGTGGATGCCAGGGAAGGGATGCATCGCTTTGAGCATGCTCCCTTTGGGAAACCAAGTTATTTACTGTGGAAGATGTCAGACCAGAAGGATGGTCAGTGTTTAGTGGAATTCCCATAAGGGATTCACATCATATCCAGGAGGAAGGGGCTGTGGGGGAATAGGTAAGGAGGTAGTAACTGGTGAGACAGGTAGTCTGAAGGGACAGAGCTATCCTATCATGTTTGTAGAGACTTTGCAAAGCAAAGAATCCAGAATGCAGCCATTATAGGTGGATGTATCCTAGTGGCAGATGCTGTCTGCAGATGCTGCAGGTACAAGTGCCAGACACCATTATTCTTTGTTTACTATGAGTAAACGAATATTATTTTCTGAGGTTTTTTATTGCCAATTACAATGGCAAAGAATAGCTGAATTTTAACTTGCATGTTGTTCAGTAATTTCACACAGAACATTAGTCACACCTTCTGAAGACTTTAACTTAATGAATGGCGCTTTTCTTTCCATTATTCTGAAGTGGGAAAGAAAATCATAAATACTCTGATTATTCCCCAGCCTACAAAATATAAATCAGCTCTTGCATGAATTCTTCGATGAATCGATTTCATCTCATCTGCGAACTTATTCCTGCTGGAATTGCTGGAAGGGTTTCTTTATCTTTTTACTTTCTCCAGCTAATGCTTTTCACCTTATTTTCTGCAAGACCTTTGCATTTGTTCTCTTTGCGAAGTGGCTTTGTCCAGAAGAGATGCTCATGCTAGCGATAACACTTCTCTTATTTTTAAGAAATAAACCAAAATATGAGATGTTTAATCCTCATAGATATAGAAGACTTGATTACCTGCAGATCTCAGGGGTCAAAAGAAAATACAAATTGATTACTTTTTTTTTTTTTTTTTTTTTAATTTCCTGAGCATATTTTGGTCATGCAGATGGCTATTTTTATTTTTGGAGGGAGGGAGCTCAGTAGTCCTTTTCTTTCCAGTGGGTAGTCAATATTTGAATTGGTTCAGGAAGCACCATCTGTGTGCACAGTACAGCTATGCAAGTTAATGTTACCTTCACATGTTGTGAGACTCCAAGTAAGACACTACAGAAAATCAACCTCTAAATCCTATTATTCAGTACATTTATGTGGAATGAGGAGATTTGTCCTTACAAGAAATTAAAAAAAAAAAAAAAAAAATTCTTGTCAGGGTTCTGGAAAATAGTCAAGAGTTGACAGATGGTGTATCAACCTTCAGATTTGGATGTAGACAAAAGGAATCCACTTTATCACAGTAAAGAAGAATCAAATGGGATTAATGTCTGCCTAGAAACAAAATTTGTTTCCTGTGAAATTGAGTGATTCATTTTCTTTAATGTATATATTTTAAAATGTGTTCTTCAGATGTCTGCTCAGGCAGAAGCAGAAAATCAAAGGGCCCTGAGACAGTTCTGCCTCAGTAGCCTTGGCTCTCTTAAAACCAGAAACTCAGAAGAAAAACATTAGTTGAGAGCTGCCGTGTTCATGGTTGCCAGCTATCCCTGTTTGGATAATTTTGCCCTTTCTTAGCCCCACTCTCAGCTTGCCACGGCTCTCCAGAGTTGCTTGTCTTGAAAACAGATGTAATTTACTATTTTTTAAAAACGTGCTGCTGCTCACTAATGAGGGATTGTGATCATAAAGGCAAGTGAAGAATCAAGGTAACTGATCTGCCTCCTGAAATATTAGCTGGCTGCTCTGATGCTAGTGGCATTGCAAGATGAATCTTGGGGTTTGGGGCATTTTCATGTTCATCCAAATACCTTAGTTGTTATGCAGCTGCATTGCTCTACTAATTTCTTCTTAGTAAAACACTACATGGAAGTCTGTATTTCTTATGATTAGTTTCTGTCTCTATGGGGATTTCTTTTGAACGTCTCTCAGAAAAAGAACATTAGCATTGAAGTTTAATGAAAATGATTAAGTAAAGCTGTCTTTGCTTCTGTGATACTTCAGTAGAATACATTGAGAATTTGAGATTTCAAGTTTCTGTTACAACTTGAGAACAAAAAAATGCAGGTCCTAATACCTGTGATATGACTATAATGGAGGCTACAATTTACTCCTGTATTTACAAGGGAGCACTTGGCTTATGTACTGGAGTTTGCTGATTTAAGGGTTTATCATTATAGCATTTTTCCCATGGGTACTGACTTAGGAAGAGCCTTTCTCCAACAGGATCCTATTGAAACCTGAAGAAATGCATTACATTTTTAATTTTTTTCACGGATGAAAGAGGCATGAAATAGAAATGGTTTCAGTTTCAAATTTTTGTACTACACTTCCTGTTGAGTGTCTGAGTAAATGAATCAACCTTTGACAGAGACTGAGCATTTTTAGTTCTGGCTTACACCAACAGCAGTAATTTGTGTTGTGTGTAGGGCTACTCCACCCAGGTTCTTTGAAGAGGACTCCCAGTCTTCAGAACTTCTTGATAGTGAAGGCACAGTTACGTTATTAGATTGTAGTATAATTTTAGATTTGAAAATCAAACTTATCTCTTTGTATCTCTGCTCAGTTCCTTCCATACTAGGCATGTGTTTGTGTGCTGATGAATTCAGTGGAGTTGATCAAGAACCCCAAGCATCTCCTGTATGAGGAAAGGCTGAATAAACTGGATCTGTTCAGCCTGAGGACAAGAAGACTGTGAGGGGGTATCTGATTAATGTTTATAAATATCTGAAGGGAGGTGAGAGGCAGATGGATGAGGCCAGGCTCTTCTCAGTGGTGCATAGCTATAGGAAAAGGAATATTTGCATAAAACTTGTACGTAGGAAGTTCCATACAAACACGTGGGAGAACTTCTTTATGGTAGGGATGATGGGGCACTGGAACAGATTGTCCAGAGAGGTTGCAGATACTCCTTCTATCGCAATACTCAGAATTAGTCTACCTGTACAGCCTATAGTAGGGTGCCTGCTTTAGCAGGAGCGTTGGACTTCATCTCTTGAGGTCCCTTCTAGCCCCTGCGATTCTGTGACTTATTTCCTGGCATTCCTGAACTTCAATGGCATTGCAGTTTATCAACATAGGAGAGAAGGTGATGAAATGTTTTTCTATGGCCTGTAAAGAAAAATTTTAGTGTACCTCTTGAGAAAACTCATTTTCCTTATTCTTGATCCCTATTCACTGAAGTGTTTTTCTCAAAATCTCGTTTTGATATTCTCTCCTGTTTTCCTGAGTTTCGTATATAGTCACTTCAGACCTTTCTGTGCTACTCTTAAAACGTTGCTATGTGCTATTAATGTACAAATGTACATTTACCTCAATTTCCACTTTGTTTACTTATTTTTATTCATGATTTTCCACAGATACTTTCAATGCGTTCATTTCTGTAACCTTTGTTCTTCTTGAGGTAGCGTGCCTACATCATTGTATGGGTGTGGAACTTCCTTCTCTTTACTTCAGCTGGCTCCTTCTTTTTTTAATTGCCACTGTGACTGGGAGATAATTTGAGATACAAGCTGGCATGACTGTCATGTAAGAAAATAGCATGGTTAGCAGAATAGAAAGGACGAGATATCTATGATGCTTGAACTTCTAGGCAAAATTCCATTTTTAAGTTGATTTGTTTAAATGCTTACTCATCCATGGTGCTCTGAAAAAAAAACAATAATAATCATGTAACTGAAATTAAAAAGCAGGACTTGAAAAAGAATTTCTAAAACTGCGTGACTGACTTTCTACTTATCTGATCTCTGTTACTGTGATAACCAGGCAATCTGCAGTTCTTACTTCAGTGCTTGTTTCATAGAGGCAAGTGTTATTGCAAGGAAGTAGGTGTTTTCATTCCTATTTTGCTCAAGGATACTGCAAATAAAGCAGTTTAGATGGCAGAAGCTGCAGAAAATGCTTAAACGGCCTTAACATTGTAGCCTACGGTTACACAGAAGTGTCAGATCAAGGTTTCAGCCTCAGATTTCATGTGATTGGGTTGAAGTCCGCAGCATTGAACTATCTTCTTCATTTTGATGAAAAAGAATGTACTGGTGCTCTTAGGTTCACTTTACTCAAATGTGCTGTAGAAGAGATCAAGATAGGGTTTGAGAGTGATGTGATGATGTGAACAAGAAAGAAAAAGGGTGGTGTTGAACTTCCAGTCAGTGTTTCTGTAGGCTGGGTTGTCCTAGTAGTTACAAGCTTTTACTCATGTGATCTTGATTTTTGAAGTTATGTGAATTTGATCTGTATCAACTTTGTTGACCTGTGAGTTGATAAGGACACTGAAGCCTTTACCTGAGAATTCTGGCACTTCTTTCTTAGTGCCAGACTGGAGGAAAAAAAACCTAAAAACCAAACATATGAAGAGCTCTACTTGCAACCTTCTCTCCATTTTCTTTAAGTGCAGGATGAAGCAGGAAGGTGGAATGTTCTTGTTACTGTTGTTCGCATTTTTTTATTTAAGCTTTCTAAAGCTTTATGTAATTGTTCAAGTCAAATTAAGTTGGTTCATATGGATTGCACGATCTCTGCTTTGTGTCAGTGAGATTCAATGGGATCACGATCTCCTTGCCATCAAAGAAGCTGTCTGCTTAGTCCTAGTGCTCTTGGCCCAATCAGTCTTCATTGATTGTACTGGAAATTAGTTTTGAAGAGCGTAAAAAGGTCTGCTTGTGAAAGTCTGATGTGTTTCTGTTGAATTTTGTTACTATGCTGTGATGAACTTTTATATAGGACTGCTCCAAAAGCAATGCCTCCTATTGTATTACATTGGCCCACAACATCAGAGATGGATGGAGTTGTTATGGCTGGGCAAAAGTTGAATTTTCCTACCATTATTCTATTCCATTTTGTTGCCATGTGACAGATGGCAGTAGAGGGGCAGTCTGATCAAATGGCATCTGACATGGAAGTACACGTAGATGTGTCATTGAATTTCTCCATGTAGGAAAAAAAAAATGCACCTGTTGACATTGATCAGTGTTGGCAGAACGTTTGTGGAGACCAAACAGTGGATGTAAGCAGTGTGAGGTGGTGGGTGGTGCATTTCAGCAGTGGTGATGACAATAGTGAGTCATACCTCTGCTGGGGTGGGTTTTTACAAGTGTGGCATGGAGGCTTTTGTTTGTGGTGTGTGAAAATGCATAGCTAATAGTGGTCACTCTATTGAAAAGTAGTGTTTTGTAGCTGAGAATTTTCTCTGTCCAACAGTGTTATTGTACTCTTTGTATCCATTGTAGTTTCTGTGGAAATAACAGGAGGCATTACTTTCAGAGCATCCTATGTATTCTATTTATAGTGGACACCATTGTTTTTTCTAGCTTTAGAGATAATAGTGATTTGGAGGGAGATATTTCCTCCATTTAAAACATGGAATACCTCTTGAATTAAATCCATCTTTAAAATAGGCTTGTTGCACCTTTCAAGAAAAATTCAGAGATGATCTGTAGTAGAAATGTTAGCAGTGGTATGTGCACAAATACCTGAATGTCTATTGTTGACGTGCCATAGATACTTCTAAGGGAGAAGTAGTTTTTTCCTTTAAATGGAACAATTGGGTATGTGTGTGGGAGAAAAGAAAAATGCGACAGGAAAGCAGTTTTTCTTTGTTTTGCTACATAAATTTTTAAGCTTTCACTAGCAGCATGAGGTCATGTCTAGATGAAGAGGTGTCAGTGAATTGAGCATAAATGCAGTCATTCATCTAATCATCACTCTGACAAGATGTACATTTACGAGAAACCACGATTCCTAAATAAAATACAAATGGCATAGTATGTGCAAATCTTGCAAATCACTGAATTATAGAACTTGGTGTATTACTGTTTTTGCTTTGAGTACTGAATTGAGACTGTTGGGAGGCTGCCTAAAGGCCAGGTGAGATGAGGTGCAGCAAACAGACAGCTTGTCTGGGGACAGTAGCAGTGATAAGATCTTAAGAAAGTTGTCAAAATGTAAGTTGTGCAGTTTTGTTGGTCATAACAATGAATAAATTAGTGAAAGATGCATTTCTGAGGAAGAAGGTGCCCTCATTTAGCAATGACTCTGCAAAAGGCCAACTGAAGATTCAGTTTCACACTGCATATGCCTACATGTCTGACTTGGGACACCATGAACATAAGCAAGTCTAGTTGGAGGGTTCAGGAGTAAAATACAACTTATTCACCTGAATATAGGTGGCTTCTCTAATTTTTTTTTTTTCAGAAGGTTGTTGGTTCTAGTGATTAGGTGAGAAAAATGTACTTTTGGACAGATGTGCTTGCCTTCCATATCCAACTGGTGCACTTGGATATCTATGTGGACTTGGGTGAATCACATCCCTTCCATTTTCAGAGTTATTTACCTCAGTAATGGGCCTTCAAATGCTCCTCACAAAATATATAATGTGAGGGCCATGTTGAGGGGATCACTCCTGTGGTCTCCTGCTGTCTTAGGTCAAGTTACATTGCATCAAGGTAGGATCTGGCTGCAGAGCTCAAAGCACAGTGCGTGGCGCCTGTTTGTCCCCCACCCCAGTGGCTGCAAAGCTCCAGTGGAGCCCTGAGGAGAAGGGAGGACACAGCCACTGAAATGCAGGCTTGGTGCATCTCCAGCCTCTCATTGCTGCTGCAGCAAGAAAGGTTTATGTGAGGATATCAACCTATGGATTTGCTTCTGCGTGACTCACCAGAACCAGGGGTGCTTGCTACTCATAATGCACTATTGCTTCTGGCTCAGGTAGGGCATGCTGTTTGTCAGTCCTGAACTGGAGGACTTGTGTCTTTCTGGATGATAATCACCTCAGCACCTTGTATTCAAATGATAAATGTGCACGTGCTCTCACATGAGTGATTTTCTTCATTCTTTCCTTTGTTTTATTTTGATAACCTACTGGACAACCTTTTTTTTTTTTTTTCTTATAGATATGCATCAGAACTGAAAAAAATTCAGATATGTAATTTCAGAAATAATTGATTTTTTTAAAATTTTACTTCAGTCTCCTTTGATTTTTGTAGTACTTCCCTCATGCTGAAGTTGTCACCAAACAGCACTTGATGCAAGGAGTGCATGGTGCTTCACAGAGAGCTTCCCAAGGGGTGGAGGTTGGGTGACTGTTTGGATCCATTTATCAAATAACCTGTAGCTTTCAAAGCAAAGACAGAGTATTGACTCATCTAGAGGCCTATTTAGCAAAGAAAAATGTATTTTAAAAAAAAAAGGAAAAAAATCTATAGGCTTTATGATCTTGCTAATAAAGGTTATTTTAGCTGTAACAAGCAATAAGCACACCCGCTGTTTGATAAGAACTTTAATTAAAACAATATTTCTGTATTCTTATGTTTACATGAATATTTCTGTGTTTTTTTTTTTTTTCTGAACGACTTCCTTCTGTCATCAGAAACAGCAGCAAATGTTTTCTTGTTTTCCTCAGATGGAAATTCCTGGATCGCATTAGTTCTCTGTACTTCACTGACATCTGCAAAATTATTCCTGACTCTCATCATTATAAGTGAGATGTGAATTAGGAAATAGATTTTTGAAGCTGGAGAGAGTTGTGATGCAGCAATTAAATTTGGTCATTTAAAAATTTAATTTAAATGCCAACTTTACATTATTCACTGTCTTGGCTTTTTGACGAATCACTTAATTTGTCTCCTCTTTTTTCCTGCTCTTTTTCATATTGGTAGGAAGGTTCCTAGTATGTCCACTTGCCTAATAACACCATTGTCAAGATTAGTATTTCTAGAGCAATTTGATTAATTAATTTAACTATTTTTTTAAAGAGGCATTATCCCTTCTTTTGTTTCATTTTCCTGGGGGATAACATTGGAACTAAAGTATGAGAAACAGGTTAACACTTGAAGAAAAGAGACTTTTAAAAATCTTTTTTTTAGAAATCTTGCTCTAATATATTCATATCCACATCTATTGGCTCACTGCTAAAGATTCCCAAAGCATCATTTCATGAGTGAAGTCGTTATGGTTTTCCTGGCCTTTCTGTTCAGCATTCCTAAGGAGTCTTTAAGGAAGCTTTAGACCATCTTCACAGCCTATGCGGTGTAATTGGAGAGCCTGCTGTAGTATCTGAGTAATGGACTTTTGGATTTGTAATTAGATTTTTACCTGATGACTCTGTTTTGCTGGATAAGCAAATAAAAAAGCATGTGCAATTGCTCTGCTATAAGCCTGAACACATTCACCAGGATGTTATGGTATAGCTGGCTGTTCATTATCTGACGTGCTTGCTTTGTGCAGTGCTGGTCGTAATGCTATTTAGTGAGCTTTGAAAATAAAGTGGCATTTTTTCCCCCAACAGCCCCTACAAGATGCAGTTAATGAGGGGCTGCTCTAAGAGCTTTGATCTTGTAGTTTTGCTTTTGCACTTCCCACCTCTCCCTCTTTTCCTGGCTCCCACCAGAATTGCCTCATTGAAACCAGTGGCTGCTTTGTGTTTCCATGCCTATGCGCCCTGCTGGATTGGGGTCAGCGGGCACCAAAGAGCACAGGAAGGTGAAAGGACTCGTGAATCAGCCAAGGGAACTGCAGCAGGAAGCAAATGGGGCCACTTAGTGGTAAGCCTGCTTTACTGCTTGACATAGAGACGTGATGCATCCAACAGCAGTAAAAATGGAATTTTTTCCACTAGTACCTTAATGGCTGTTGATTTTTGTTCAGCACTTCAAAACTGAGTGGGAAATCTGCAAAAAATCTCTTTAATGGAGATATTTCTATGGAATTTAGAGAAAGAAAAAAGAAATGCTAGGGGCTAAATCTGTGCTCATGCTTGTCTTAATCTGGTGATTTCAATGGTGTCCTTCTGTTCTCTGATTTTTGGAATAAACAGTGTTTCATGTTATGGATAACTTCAGCTCAAAGCTGGGACATGCTGGTTTTAACAAAATACATCTAATCCTTAGAGCCATTTAACATCTGGAAAGCAAGTTGTTAAAAACATAAAGCACATCTAATCCTTGAGCTGCTCAGAGCCTACAAGAGGAGCTTTTCCTTACGGGGTAGTTTAAAAGCCTAGCTGGAACATGAATTGCACAGACATTCTATTCAAGGCATCAAGGTTGTCCACCAGGTGCTGCATCAAAAGTTATCATGGCATTGTTCATCATTTTCTTCATCTGAAGTACTCATAACTAATATGTACTTAGTGAGGCAGACAATAAGTACAAGAATATATAAGCATTCTTTTTGAGGTTACATAAAAATGCAAGAGTAAGTGAATATACACAAGGAAGATCTTCCCTATGTTATTTTCCTGGTTAATGAAAAGGACCTTGAAGTTCTCAGCCATATTTTGATAATCCATGGGTTCAAGTAAAATGACCCATTAGCTGTCTGGGTGATATTGTTATTGTAACAAAGAGTTGAAAAACTTAATCACCGTGATTGTCTTTATTAAGCAACAGATCCACTAGCTGACTATTTTCCTAGCCCCCTCTTCCCCCACAGCCCCCTCAAAAAATGCTAAGTACAAGTGATAACATTTTGCTCTATCACTAGCTCAAGTCAGTCCTTTTTCTAGCTTTTGCATAGTGTCCATGGTTTTACAGCATCACCTCGTTAAATCTTTTCAACAGAAGCTATTCTATTCAGTCTTCTGTGTACGTTCACTCAAAATTTGCTGGTGTGACTTCCAAATATGTCTCAACCACATTAAACCATTTATCACCAGGTTTGGAACATAAAGAAATGGAACAAATACTTGGGCAGGGTTTTAAAAACTGAACTCTCTGTTCCAGTGTTTAAAGCGATGCTGATGTCAGAGCTAGATTGTGGAGGCGTCTCTCTGTTTTCATAGCTGCAGCAGAGGTTCCAGAATTGCTATTCTGAGTTTTATTGTCTATCCGATGGCAAAAGGTCAAGGATGTATTGATGCTTTTGAAGAGAGGCACTTGTAGGGGCATCTTAGTCCCATTTTATCTAGATAAAAGACACCATGGGTTTTAAATCTTTCTCCATTGGAGTGGTGTTAAGGTTAAGGCTTGCAATTCAGGAGATTCATGAAGTACCTGAAGTTAGGTGGGAGGAATATATCCCATGCAGATGAAGTGGCATTAGCCATGAAACGCAGCAGGGTTAACTTGGGAATTAAGGCCCACTGGGTAATTACAAGTGCCTTCTCTTTCCTCTCCTTTCCTTCTTCTTGCTTTCCATAATAATTTTTCCTCACGTATTTGGGACCTTGAAGTTATCATGTTTTCATCTCTGCTGGCAGGGTTGCTGGTGGCATTAGAAAGTACATTAATGGATGTTTCATTGATGTGTGCAAGTAAGACTTAAAGATAATGTGTTCCATTAAACATAGTTATTAGCAAAAGCTTGCTGTAGTTACTAATCTAATCAAATCTGTTAGGAATTTGTGTTCTTGTTTGTCCAAACAGTTTCAGGTCAGAAGCTCAATTAGTGAGCATTCCCTTCACAGTAAGATAACCTTTCTTCATATTTAAAAATCAAAATTTAAGTTGTGTCAGATCAGTTTGTGAAACGTGGTAGTGATTACAGGTTTTTGTTTTTTTTTTTTTAGAATAGGAAACTAAAGGAGGGAAGATGCAGAACCTGATAGCAGCTTTGCCAGGTGGCTTTAGGATAGTTGCTTTGCTCTGAAAAGTATCTCTAAAAGCAATGCTATCAAACTCCCCCCAAAGATTTGTGTACCGTATTTCCTATCCAACTGAAAAAGTAGTTCATCTGTCAGTCCTGGAAAGTCATCCTTGATCCCAAAATTAAAGTGGGATCTGAGTTGTCACTAGGAGTTAAGTTTCTGCAGGGCAATTTAAACCCTATTCACATCAGTGCAGTCACACTGTTTGCAAAGATTTTTGTGTGCAGTGATGGTTGTAAATGTCAATTGGTGTTCTTCTATTCACAATGTCAGAGAACAGCAAGACTGTCTTTTCTGTTTCCTGTTTTAACTCCACAGTAGCTGGACTAAAAGCTGTCCTTATATACGTGTGTAAAGCAGTGTGGTACAGTTTGCCCTGACCAAAGTCAGTGCAAGTGTTGCCTTTGCCAATTAGGCATGTCTGAGAGATGTGAAGACTGGAGGTGTTGTGATGATGGTTCAGATGGAAGATCTTTCTAACAGTCCCCATTCAGGGCTGAAGCACAACTTCAGCTGACCTGCTCCTTAGCTTTATCAGTAGTGAGATGACACTTGGTTATTTGAGATGGTTTTAGGCCTAGAATTTGGCAATGCTTTCAGCTTGAAAGTTGCGTTCACTTTTTGGAGGATGCTGAAAGGCACACTCTTGAGACATGTCAGTGAGCAACAAAGTGCCTGGGAAGGTGCATGGAACTAATGAAACTTTTCTGGACAGGTGAAATTTTCAGAGATTCACACTCAATTCAAGACGTGGAATTTCCTGTATCTTTTTTAAAATAAAGGGACTCCTTATTTGAAATGGTAGTGACATCTTTTTTACCTAAATTGAAATGTATGATGAATTTGCTGTGGGGAAGAGTTACTTGCTAATTGCATGTAAAACTAATGGTTAATGCTATCATGGAGTTAAGAAATCAAGAACCCATAGGCTCAATGGGATCCAAAAAAGAAAAAAGGGGATAAAAGGATTATCCACTTATCTCAATAACGAAAACATCCACAGTTGCATTAGGGAGGATTAAAAAATGCAGAAAGCATATAAACCCATTGAGCTTTGGCACATAAGTGAGATTCTTAGTGGAGAGAGTTAAGAATCCTCTTCCCTCATATGCACTCTATTCTCTACTTGTCATTGAAAGCATTGACTATAGATGTCTGTATGTTGTAACTGTTTTAGCTAGAACAGACAGAGTTAAAAGCCTATCCACCTTCTGCAGGCAGAATTAAGTATTTGTAGTAGGTGTACTGCTGTGTTTGCACTAGCCCTTGGGCTTGGTTTGCAGGAATCATAGAATGGCTGAGGTGGGAAATAACCTCTGACAATCTTTTGATCTAGCTCCTCTGCTCAAGGAAAGCCACCCAGTGCAGGGTGCCTGGTACCATATCCAGATGGCTTTTGAAGATCTCCAAGGAATATTTTTCTTAGTTTTGCAAGTGTCAGAGAAATTACAGCATAAAAGACTTGAGAACTATTTGTATTAGCTGTGAAACTCCTATCTACGAACATGATGGCCATGGCACAGTTTCACTGTGGGGGTGCCTCTGTTCCTGCAAAATGAGTGTGTTTAGAAGTGTGAATTACTATAATGCTGTGAAATGGACCCCACTGCTTTTTGCTTCATAGCAAACATTTAAAAACTGAGCTAGAGGAGTTCTGTAACAGCTCACGGCGATACACGAAATTGTTATTACAATGAAAATAAAAGCTACAGGCACAGTCGTAAGGAGGTGAACACAATATAATTCCATAGCCTATAATGATGGCTACAACGTGATGGGAGAAACCTTCCTCCTTGTACTTGAAATTTAGCTGTAGTGTTCACAAGGTGCTCTACACAGAGCGTGCTTCTCTTTAAGTGTCTGAAGATGCTCTATAGCCATGTTTAGGCATTCTGGGAGTAGTTCAATGTACTGTAAAGTCATCTCTTGCTCTGAAATGAAACAGGAATAACTTTTCACTAGTCAGTGAAGTGGCACAAATAAAGCTTGTGGTACTAAGAGAACCAAGCCTTTTTTAATGTACAATTTTATGGATCTCATTAAGAACAGTGCCTTGGTAATACTGGTGCCAAAATTTTTTTCCTCATTCTTTTCTTTCACATTGGAGACATAGGATTTTATTGGTGAATACCAAAGCTTTCATGCTGAAGGAGTCTTTCAGGCTGAGAATAGTATTTGTGGTTATTTATTCAGTATAGGCCTGGTGTAAATTCCTACACTTCAAAATAATCTCATACTTCATTTACAGAAAATCTTGTTATTTATTAATTTTAGAAGAAGCTGATAGTTTTCTGGTTTGTGGGAAAACTTTATCATCCATGCATTGTTCTTGAGATCCAGAAATGGTGTTTCCTTTGCCACAGAAAACTATGGCCTGGTTTTGTGGTTGGGAATAAAGATGTATTCTACCTCTCTGATACCATTTTTGTTTAAGGAAAAAAATGCTAGAGTAATATGAGGACTCATTAATGAGAGATCTTTCCTGGCAATGAAATGCATGCGATTAGGATCCTCCAGGGTTTTTAACTGTAGAAAATGTAAGATAGAGGAATAAACGGAGGTTCCATACTCAGTCTCATCAGCAGTTGTCAGAAAAAGTGTTCTGCTACATCTTTCCTTCACCCTTCTCCAAGGGAGCATGTTGGTTGGAGTTCTCCAAATTGTTTTTGAAGGGAGGGGAGGGAAAGAGTTGGTTTTCAGCTTTGACCTTTTAAGGCAAAGATAATCTAGGATAAGGCATAAAACAATATTGCTGAAAGTCGTTTTATGAAGCCAAACACTGAGAAGTTAGGAATGCCAGATATATTTTTAATTCTGTTTTGTTTTTTGCTGTCTTGCTTGTGCTCATTATTATTTCCAATTATAGAAAATTTAAAATCTTTGTTATAGTTCTCTGTAGTATTTCTGGAAACAGGTGGTACAGCTTAATTTGAAATGAAAACTTTTTTTTTTATCACTTCCTTTTTGTAGAAAATGATTAATTTATATCAAACTATTCTAAGCATAAGGAAAAATCCTCCAGTATTATAGCCTAGTTTTCACTTATTAGTGAAAGATACACAAATTATCATGGGAAGTAGCTGCTGTATGTTGGAAGAATGCAAAGAAGTACTGGTATTGACTTTGTTTTGGCTAAATTTATATGCCCGTTCTTAGCCTAATATCTTTCATTTGAGTATCTGTAAAGCCATATAGCTTTTCTCCTACCATATTTTGATTTCTGGGTCTTAGAGGAAAATGATCTCCCTTCTTTAGCACTGTGATTTGACTACAAACTTCCAGAAAGTGTTTGATCAGTGTATAATATACTAGCTGCTTACAGCTTGGCTTAGTTCTTTCTGCTCATGTTGTCCATCTTCTATGTATGAAGATAAAATGCCAGTTTTTAAATCTTCCTGAATAGTAACTTTGGCTAGACTTAAATTCAAGCCTAGCAATTCAAGAAAGGCACAACACAGTCTGTAACATATATGTCTGAGGAATTTGCTTCCACCCTCCTTGATGAAATAACTTGCTCTCTCTGTCAAGTTACTGATATATTGCACACCTAAAGTGAAATATTGCTCTTAATTATCCAGACCAGAGGTATTTGGAAATTGTACTAGATAAAATGATGGGGAGAATCAAACCAAAATGCATTTTCCTTGGGAGCTATAAGCATTTATTTTTAACATCCATGCTGAACCCCACTCTGCAGAAATGTTGACTGCTACAGAAGTGATTAAATCTAGCAGGTTGTTTTTTTTTTTTTTTTTTTTTTTGTCCCAGCCAAAGAAAAATTTTTCTTCCTCTTGAATTGGTTAGGCTTAGGTTTTGTGCCCCATATCTTCTAAGGGCTCAGAAGTTCAGCATGCTGTCCTTTTTAACGCACTTGCTTTATTGATAAATCTTCCAAAAATTGGAGGCATTCAAAATCCTAATCCCTTTTTGAAGGAGATAATATATATTTTTTTAATGCAGTGGGATTTTTTGGAGTGTGAGTGGCATTCTTAGAAGGAATAAAGCTTTCATATGGAAGTTTTCAGAGAGTCCTTGAACATACTTTTTGAATAAAGGAAAACCCCACTGTTGATTTCAGTTTTGAATGAGGATGTGTGCCTTCCATACTTCCATCTTCCTCAACTGTTTTCAGGAATTACACGGTAACTCTTCAGAGTCTCTCTTTACATCTGTCAGTCATTTCCACTCAGCAAAGTTTTAAATTTGTAAATTAAGTTTGGGAAAAAAGAAGTTTAATCCATATTTAGCGTATTTGTTTGTGGACTGGGGAATGTGTGAAGGCCCTATGACCATTTTCGTGGGGTGCCATCAGATGTTTTGTGAAGAGTTAACTGCTAGACACTGATGTGGCAGTCACCTCTGCACATAGTCTAACCTGTAGCATAAATCCCTTTCCTTGTTAGCGTAGCAAACTTCAGGAAGCACAGTACACAGACAGAACAAAGTTTTTGTGGTGAACTTGTTTTGAAGAGGCAGGGTAGGCACAGTCTTAGAAATGAGATGTTACATCTGAGTGCCATTGCAGAAGTGAGTGTAATGTAAGACTTTCCTGGTTTCCAGTGACCACATTTTGTGGTCATTTCTTTGTCAACGTCAATCAGAAATTGTTGGCTATATTATGATAATTTTTGTATGAGGAGAGGCCATGGTATTATTACAGTTTAAACCATTGTTTCAAATGTAGGTTTTTTTTGTTCCAACTTGGCATGTACCACCTTCTTACTTGTTCTCTAAAGAGCGTAACCTTCCACAGATTTCTGATTGCTATTCCCTGAAGTGCAGCAAAGCCAGCTAAAATGGTTTGGTGTGAACTACTGACAGTGAAGGCAAAAATGAAGCTAAAAAGTGATTTCAGAAAACACAAGTGGAATTTTCTTGGAAGAGGCTGAAGAGCAAGAGTGTGCTGGGAAACAAGAAGCAAAGATCTTGCGAGCAAATTTTTCATCGTACTGAAACTTTTATGTAGTGAAAGATTGACAATATGTGTTTCCTAGGCCTTGTAAAGGACATAGAGTGTTTGTGTAGATACCCTAAGAATGGAGTTTGAAATAATCGTCCCTCTGCAATGATAATACGGTGGATAAGGGGACCATGTGATAGGAAAATCAGACAGGAGTTTATCTGTCCCAGTTTTTAATTTTATTCTACAGGGTCAATCCTCAAAGACCACGACAGACAAACATGGAGATTAAGAGCGGATTTCCTCTGTCCCACAGGCACATGAGATTTCATTGCCCACGGAGCTACTCTTTGCCGTTACTCTGCTAATGTATTTTTCTCTCAGTGCTTTAGCATGTGCTCAACTTCACAAGGAAATTTCTTTCTGAGCATCCTATTGCTTTGTCTAACCAGGGACATAAGGATATCTTACGAGTATCAGGACAAAATTTTGTCAGTACAGTTGTGTTTTATGTCATTTAAAGCAGGATAAAGTAAGCCTATCAGGGACTCATCATAGAGGTGTTTTGAATGCTGCTTGGCATGAAATAACAAAGCAAGACATTACAAAAACAGCGTGGAACTGTAAGTAGGCAATTTTGTGTTCAAATAAACTCAAATTTGCAACTGACAACCCTAGACCGTTTAGAAGTAAGTTTGTAAGAGGTGTGCATGTGTGGATTGCTCCTGTTCTGAAATCCAATAGTTGGAAAGTATGGTCAGCCTAATAAATAAGCTCTGGAGCCATGATAACTCTATTCAATTTTTGTTTCATCTAGATTTTTCCTCTTTTCTGGAAACCAAGGCAGTCAGCCTGGCCTGGTATCCCAGCTCTTTATATTTAAAATCTTATATTTAAAATATAAAATATATTTTTAATTATTGTATAATATATAATTTATATAAAATATAATTATTATATGTTATATAATTTAATACAATTTATAAATATTTTAATATAAAAATATAAAATATATTTAAAATACCAAAAAAGATCATCATGTTTGAGGCACTCATGTAGTGGTGAGCCAACTCATGTACCAGTAATGAAAGCTATTGAATGGCTTGGGTAAAAGAAAATATGTACAAGCCAAGTACATAGGGCATGTAATTCCTCTGGGTAGTGCATTTTTGTAGGGCATTTTTCAAGGCAAAATAACTTAACGGAGTTTTGTAGTTGCCATCTTAAGCTTGTTGCTTGTGGCAGAATTGTTCTGATTTGTGCTGTGTCTGTGGATAACATCAGTGTTAAAAAAGCTGGAGGCACAAATACTTTTAACTCTTTTCTGCCTCAAATAGGCACACATCTGTTTCAGTTCAGAATTTCTTTTCATGTGATTGCGTTTAGGCTGATAAGAAGTTTTATTCTCTACCAAAAATTGTATGGACCTTGTTGACATTTTTTTCTTGTGCTCTGGAACATAAAATGTTTCCATTGTTAGATCAACTTGAAAGTTACCACCAATTCCTATCAATGTTCCCAGCCCCCAAGTCTCAGGCATCGTGTGACTGAATCTTGGCTCCACCAGAATCAGCAATGCTCATTCCGTCTTTGAATCAACTTCTAGACTTTCCAATTCCTGATGTTGCCAACCCAAACAGTAAATGAAAACTCACAGTTCATAGCCTGTGAAAACTAAACTGAGAGCAATACTGGCACGTAGTTTCCTGGCCTAAAACCAACTATTTTTTCTTAACTGTCATCTTCACTGGTGATAGGCAGATTTACTGGTCCCCCCCAATCCCATTTGCCAAAGTTAGTAACAAACCAATTTCAAGTGCTTTCTTGATCTGAAGACCACCTGTATATAGTAAGTAAAAATCCTTTTCACCAAACTGTTTTAGGTATTTAGACAAAATGTCAGATTTAGGAAGAAAATCTGATATTAATATAACCATAACGATGTGCTCATTTACATTAAGTAATCAATATCAGCTTTAATGGATCATTTAAAAAAAAACCAAACAACTCCTTTTGTTTTCTATGAAATCATAGTAATTATTTTTAAAGCAATGCAACTAGGCCCTTAGATGTGGTATTTTTTGTTGATCTGAATTATTAAAAGAATGCTTTTTCTAAAGCATAATTATTGTCTTCAGTGGTGTAGTATCTTTAAGTGCTGTAGCTGAAACATGCAATTATGCTGCACAAGAGTTGCAACAAAGTTTTGATTAGTGATGAACAGTTACAGAGTTAGAACAGTTTGGCTGACTGTTACATTGCATCTGCAGTCTTTTTCTTAAGATCCAGGGAAATAATTTGTGCTAGGCTAAGATGGTGCCAAGATAAACTGGTAAACTGAGCTAGCAGATGTGTTTTTGGTGCTGAAGGCAGAGTAATCATTTGCAGCCAAACACAGTTATGTAGGGTGGGCTGTAAGCATTACCTCTGAGAAAGAGAGCAGAGGTGAGATGCATGTCCAAGCACCACTTCTAAGTGCAAGGCAGGTGTATTCCTGAGAGTAAGAAATTAGGCAAAGATGGCAGGAGACACATGTGGATGAGCAAGGAGCTAGTGGAAAAGTTCAAGTGGAAGAGATGATCTACAGAGCGTGGAAAAGGGACTGGCCACTTGGGAGGAGCATAGGAATATTGTCAGAGCATGCAGGGATGAGATGAGGAAGGCTAAGGCCCACTTAGAATTAAACCGGGTGAGGGAGATAAGAACAACAAGAAAGGCTTCTTCAAGCATATCAAATGCAAAATGAAGACTAGGGAAAATGTGGGCGTGCTTCTGAATGAGCTGGGTGCTCTGGTAATGCAGGGCACTGAGAAGGTGGACCTGCTTTGCTTCAGATTTTTTACTGTTAAGGTATTCCAGTAGTTGGAGATCAATTAATTCATTGAAAGCCTAATTAGCACGGTGTGAGTTCCATCTCTTCTTTTTGTACTTATTATGATGCGCCCAGTGTTAAGCTTGCAGGGCTCTCTGTCCTACCCCCATTTCCTTGGATAAGTGGCTCCTAGTATGACCTACTGTGACCGCCTCACCTCCTTCAGTCACCTTCCCTTCACAGCTGCTCTGTAAGCCCACAGGAATTGCTTGGTGGAGTGATGACTCCTCTCTCAGGGCACATCTGTGTTTGCCCTGATGTTACTGAGACAGGAATAAAATCTTGTTAAGTGCAACTTCCTAAGGAGGTCGTCATCTTTCCTCCCAGGTACCTTGTGACAGGACGTGGGAATGGCTCAAAGCTGCGTGAGGGGAGGTTTAGATGGATGTTAAGAAAAAGTTCTTACTGAGAGGGTAGTTAGACTCTGGAACAAGTTCCTAGTGAGGTGATTGATGTCCCGTGCCTGTCTGCCTTTAGGAGGGAATGGCATTTGGATGATACTCTTAATGGTTTAATTTTGGTTATGCTACAAAATCTGTTCTAACAAACTACCATCCGAAAGGCATCAGTTTCTGCACAGATCTAATTAAACAAAAAACCAACAGATCATCATCTAAGAATAAAGCAGTTGGGTTGGAAGGCACCTCCAGGGTCAGCTCAGCTGAATGAATGCTGGTCTAACTCGCTTTGTAGTTCAACTAACCTGCTTAGGATGGTGTGCTGTGGGGCTTTGAAAGTCCCTGAAAATGGGCATTCCTCAACTGATCCAGTGCTTAGCTGTTTGTGCTGTAAAGTTTTCTTTGAGTTGGAATAAGAATAGTGCATATAAAATGGTCATGAATAAATTTAGATAAGAAATCACATCACATCAGTGATGTTCTGGAAGAGTGCTTTGATGGGAAAGCTATCCACCTGAGACCGAGATGCATGTTGGTCTGATTTTAGAAGTGATAATATGATATAGATATCTCCAGTGGCAAGGGAATTGACTCATTGATCCATTTCAGATTTGAAATTGTGATGCTTTTACTGGTGATGGCTGTTGAATTTGCTGCTTGCACTTGAAACAGTCGCTTTCCTGCTGCTTTGCTGCTCATACAGAATTGTAAGTGTCATGAATTTTCTTGCTGTGCTGTCTGTATTTCTGCGGGCAATAGGAGTGATCTTCCTTCTTGAATTAATGAAGGTAAGTCTCTCCTGAGAAATTCAGGAACAGACTGGGCACAGTAATAGACCTTATTGTTTAATTCACTGGAGGAACAATATTATTCACAATTACTCATTTTATGCCTTTTCTGGATACAGAGGGCATCTGTTTTTTTTTTTTTTTTTTCTTGGTCTATTTGCTCAATAGCTTCTTCAGGTAATTAATTCTCAGGTATGCGTATCTAATGAAGTCAGTATTTTACTTCACTTATTTTTTTTATACATTTATCAAAGGACATTTCTGCTACCTTGCACCTTCCTAGAAATGAAGTCCCAACCAGCTCTGCTGAAGTCCAGCTGTGCTTTCCTTCTGAATGCTAATTTGAAATGGACATCTAAGAAGGCAGTTGGATCATGAAATTGATTTAAGTCATCCCACGTGCTGTGGAATGGACTGAAACTCTGCTCACTGTGTGAATCTTGAGTGAATTTGTGAAAGTCTGAATGTAGGGAAAAAATTTACTGAGGGAGAGGAGGAAGAGGCAGTGGGGAAAGGGCAGCAGTCCCACACTAACATCCCTTCCAGCCTGTGGTGCTGTGCCCCTTTCTGCTCTCTCTGCTGAATGTCTGGCTGTGCAGTTAGACATCTGTGTGTACACAGTGTGAAATTATCTCTTACTCAAAGGCCCCTCTTCAGAGCGAGGACCGTGAATTACTACTATAGGCTTCAAGGAATAAGCTTAATGATCTTATATGAAATGCTAGCTCTGGTGTGAAATGGAAATTTCCGTTCTTTTCATTATGATCAAATGTGCACTACATTTTAAACAGGGTTGTTCGAGGGAAATAATTATATTATTAGTAATTGTATTGTTATTGCTCATAGAAAATGCAAAAATTCAGCTAACGAGCTCGTTTGCAGTTTTCAGTATGGTGTATTGCTGTAAAGTCAATGATTTTAAATATTAAACATAGCAATTACACTTTGGGCTGCATTTCAATTTAATTTAGTATGATAGAATAATTTTTCTTAGAGTATTGAATTACCACCAGTTTACTTTTTAAATAGGTTATTGAGTGTTTGGAGATACATAAACAGCTCATAACTTTATTGTGGCATATACTAGAGATACACTTCCTCAGAAATGAATCTAGAAATTGTGATATGTAGTCAAGATGCTTTTTATGGCCTGCGAAGGAGCAGAGTGTTTGAGATGATTCTTGACGGGATGAGCTGCTTGGATTTGTTGCATGAGAAGCTGGGGAATTAGACAGATACAATACCTTGAATGTTAGAAGATAAACTTTTTTTTCTCTTTAAACCAGGATTTGGGTGTTCTCAGTGAATTTAAAAACTTGCAGTAAGTGCTAATACTTTAGAAAAATAACTTGCTTAACTCAAGGATTTGAGAACCTCAATTAGATGTGTTCACTTAAATATTATTGTCTATATTACGCGGTTCTTTCACAAGTGTCTCAGTGCCTTTGAGCAGCACATTAAATGCACATTAATATTGCAGCATTAGTTGTGCCAGAGTGATAAGGATCTCTGTTCTATGCAATGAAGAGGCAATAATGCAACAGCACTGTAGCAGTGTTTAAATTTGGGCCTGGCATAAGGGGCTGTTTTTTTTTTTTTGTTTGTTTAATGAACTTCAAAGCATCAGTTATAAACCTGCAGAAGTGTATTCAACCAAGCCGCTCAGCAGGAGAGTTTTGTGAGAGGTAGGCATGAGCTGGGAGGTTAGGAAAATGCATTATTTTTGCCTAGTTTCTGCCTCCAGAAATTTACTAGAGAAAACAAAGAAAACATCACTTAGGGAAAATATTGGTTTGTTCAGTTTACTATAGAAAATACATCTTGGATTCTTTTATATTGCTCCTATCTTTTCTAATTGAGGAAACTTGAGCAAAGGCATCCGTACGGACTGGAAGGAGCGGTCCTTGAGAGCAGCCCTGCAGAGAAGGACCTGAGGGTCTTGATAGATGAAAAGTTTAACATGAGCCAGCAGCGTGCCATTGCAGCTCGAAAAGCAAATGGTATCCTGGGCTCCATCAGAAGAGGGGTGGCCAGCAGGGACAGGGAGGTGATCGTCCCCCTCTACTCTGCTCTTGTGAGGCCCCATCTGCAGTGCTGTGTCCAGGTGTGGAGCCCCCAGTATAAGAAAGACAGGGAGCTGTTAGAGAGGGTCCAGAGGAGAGCCACTAGGATGATCAGGGGACTGGAGCAGCTCCCCTACGAAGACAGGCTGAGAGAGCTGGGATTGTTCAGCCTGGAGAAAAGAAGGCTGCGGGGTGACCTCATTGCAGCCTTTCAGTACCTAAAGGGAGCCTACAGAGGGGAGGGGAATCAACTCTTTAAAAGAATAGATAACTGCAGGACAAGGGGAAATGGTTTCAAGTTGAGGGAGGGAAGATTTAGGTTGGGTGTTGGGGGAAATTCTTACTATGAGAGTGGTGAGGTGCTGGAACAGCACTAATGTAATACTTTTGTCCATACTGACTTACACATATCTTGCAGGGTATCTCCTGTAATAACTTTTTGATTGTTTGCCATTACCTATTCATGGTGCCTGAACATACAGCTAGATGTATCAAAGGGACGTTCTTCCCAGAGGCTGACCAATTAAATGCTGTTTTGCATCATATAGCTATCATATAGCTATTATAGGACTGATCTTTACTGTTGGTTTTATACTGGTCACAAAATTGGACATACATTCCCTTACACTGATAATATGCTAGTAGAAAGTAGGCTAGTTACCCTGGAGAAGTAGGCTGTTTGATAGTGTGTGAGGAATACATGCTTAGTTTTTTTCCCTCTACAGTGTTACTTCAGGGCCTCATTTGTGTAGCTACTTCTCTTCCAATCCAGCTGGTTAGGATAGACTCACTCTTTCATATGCAGACCCTTTGGCATGCTGTTGTGGTTGCAGAATTAATTAGTAAGGCTCAGAAGCTTTGCCTACATAAAGGGTAATGGGGAGTGTTACAAACAAAATGAGCCATTACTAAATGTCCTTGACAAATGTAACTGTTTTGTTTCTGAAGTATTTATTTTGCTCGAGGGGTTTCTACTTCTCCAATCATCCTGCTTTGTTGTGGGCAATTAGGAAGAAAAAGATGCAAAAGCAAGCAAGAATCAATCCCACCCCAGCTATGTCTCAATCTGAACCAGACCCTTCTGGACTTATTTTCACATCATTAACTCTTTCCTGACTCAGTACCAGTAGAAGTTGGATAGTGTGGGTCATGCATATGACAGCTTTCACGCTTGGCTGATGGGTTGGTTGATGGGATGGGCTCTAATATGCTCTCAAAGCTGTGACTGAAGCCTGAGATAAAATTTCCTTTGGTTTCTTGGTATGAGAATCCACAAGAAGCCAGCTTTAAGCATGGCAGCAACTTCATCCCTTTCTGGGAAACTGGAGCTAAGACCCAGGCTGTCAGTTGGGCACTGTGATCTGAGAGTGCTTTTCCATCTTTGTCAGACTCCTAATGTTTGTTTTCTCCCTCCTGAAAATAACATAATTGTTATTTTAAGAAGATATTATTCAGTCAGCTGAAGTCTAAACCATAGTGAACCAGAATACAATAAAATACAAAAGCATGATTAATTAATCTTTCTCACAATTGTTCACACTTCTTACCAAGATGTAACAGCCCAGTAAGAAAAAGTTCAGTAAACAAGGCAGGGCTGGGGACTTTTCAGAATAGGTTGGACAGGGTTGTGGTTTCTTTGTAATTTGCTGATACTCTTAAATATATTAAAACTATGAGATCAAAATAGTACAGGCTCCCACAGGCTATGCACACAGTATACTGTAATATAGATAGGAGTATACTCAGGACAAAAGGGCTTGTGTGCCCTTTGCACATTAGATGTAGATGGGGTAGTATACATTCCAGAATCATGCTGCTTTCCCCAGGGTAAATGGAGAAATCCCCTGTAGCTATCACACCAGCAGTGTATCTGTTGTAGTAATAAACCCTTTTTAATTTATGTTTTTAAGGAAACACAAATGAGGTTACAACTTCTGAATTGTTATTTACAGAATAGGAGCTTAAAATCAAAATGCTGTCTGAAGAGTAGAAGTACTGAAATAGTTAGGAGTAAGATCTATAATGGCAGCGTGGCCATTATGTCTTAGTGATACATAGCAAGAGGCAAACTGTAATAATTTCTAGTGATTTTTTTTTTTTTTTATAGATGTATGGTGCCCTGCTTTAGTAAGTTAAGAGTAATTTTCATGTAAGGGACAGATTACAAAATCCACGTTACCTGAACTCAGTTACCAGCTTTTAAAATGCTATCTGCTTCTGTGTACTGCAACCTAGGAGTATTGATTTTACCACTGTAGAATATTTTTTTATTTTAAAACAATAAGACTTTTCTTCCAGCCTAAGAGAAAGAAGCATTCAACGTTGCAGAACTCTTCATTTATATTTAGTCTCATCTTCGTGCATGAGCAGTATTGTGCAGGTGTGTTAAGCAGAGTGTTACCAGATTCGACCCTAATTTAAGAAGACATAATGATGGCACTAACAAAGACAAAGGATGTGGCCTGGTGGTTAACTAGACTATATATGGGCACTGTACCAACAGTGATCTGTGGTTTTACATGCAATATATTTTTGTATTTTTTTTTCTATGTGTTCACACTCAATTTGAACTCTGAACCTGGAAATGCTCAAGGCCTCACTGTATCCTACATATAGTGGGCGCTGATGAAGAACCTTACTAAACAGGCCCTTTTCTATCTATCTCATTAGTTTGGTGTTTCTCACTGTTTAGTTATTTAATTATTTCATATTTTCATATTATATATTTTATTTCTTATATGCAACATAGTAATGATGTATCATTTTCTGTATCTGTTTGGCCTTTTTCTAACAGATGCTTCACTTGTTCTACCATCTTTTTTTGTTTTTCCCCTCTCATTGTAAGAGTAGTGTTCTTTTAATATTTAGAAAGAATATTTTTAAAGGAGGCATGGGTTTTATTTGGGCTTTTGCTGACTACTCTTGCTTTACCATTCCTTAACTCAGTTCTCCTGTGCTCCCAACTTGCTACTAGAAGCTTTCAGTATCCCATGTTTTGCTCGTGAGCCCTCACTGACAGCACAGTTTTGGTGGCTTAGGTTCCTTCCCCAACCCTAGCAGGAACTGGATGCTGTTGTAATAAGCACTGCTATTTCAGAGGAACATCCTTGTCTCTTGTTCTCTCAGAGGACTACAGTGAGATGCAGCGTGATCTTCTGGATAGGTTACTAACTCCTCACTTAAGAGACTAGAGAAGCTGAGTGAAATGCAGATAAAATGGAAGCTGCCCGAGTTCATTAGTTACTGGAGGTGAATGCAAGACAGTGAAAGGTTAAATGCCTGCACATTTGAGATAAAATGACTTACTGTGTAAGACGTCTCATGTTTTGTGAAATGATCTTTGTTAAATGGAGGATCTATAAACCGAGTTCATGCAATACTAATCATTTTAGCATAACAGTGTGTACTCACAACAAAGCTTTTTTTTTTTTTTTTTTTTTTCTCATGACTGTTAGGCTACATGACTTGTCCATGAAAAGTAACCTGAGAAGTTCTTGTTCCTTTTCATTTTTGTGTGTATTGCCTGGTACTAGCCGTAAGGAGGATGGATCACAGACTGTTATGTCTCAAAGTCCCCCCAAATTTCAGAAACTTGGCAAGAATGAGCAAGGGCTATTGTTTTATTTTATTTTTTTGCACGCTTTCAATTCAGTATGATAGCAGAAGTTTCTCATCTTTAAACACAGTTTAAATCAGAGTTATCATGCACAAGTTTTTCAGAGGACTTGTTAATGGAACTGGAACGTTGCTGTTATTCTGTGAAGTTGTTTTTTGTCTGTTCATTTAAAACACAGTGGTTAGAGATATATAAGTCTGATTCGTTTGCTCTTACATTTACCTTAATTTATTTTGAATAGAAGATGACCGTCTGGTCATAATTTTGGTTACAGGTTGCAGAAGTATCTTAAACTGGAGAGGAAAAAAAAAAAAAGAAAAAAAGTTTGTCTGCAGAATGATCATCACTTATGTTTGAGGGAAGAGAATTACCTGTAATGGTAACCTAAATAATGCGTATGTTTTTCTTCATTCAGTGACCTCCATCAGGAATGACTCAGCTGTCATAGTGTAGGCTGCTCTGAAAGTAGTATCTCCTATTTATTTCCGTGCAAACTACACCAAAGCGTACATTAACACTACCTGATAGAGCAAATTCTCAGCTACAAAACATTGCTTTTGAATGTTGTCACCACCATTAGCTGTATTTTTGCTGGTGTTTAACAAGGGCCTGCAAGGTGATCTCATAAACTTCTGCACCAGCAGAGTCGATCTACTGTCATGATCATCACTGCTGAAACACACCACCCCCACCTCACTGTGCTGGCATTCACTGTTTGGTCCCCATAAATGTTCAGCAAGCATCAGTTTATGTCCCTGTGTGCAATTTTTTCTGCATGGAGGAATTCAGTGACACACCTTTGCTTCAAATGCGCTTCCATGTCAGATGTCATTTTGTTGCACTGCCCCTCTACTTCTGTCTGTGTCACGGCAACAAAATGTAATGCAATATTGGGCGGGAAGGCTCAACCCCTACTGCCATACCACCAGCATGCACCTCTGATGTTGTGGGCCAAAATAATAACTGAGGTGATTATATTATTTTTGGAGCAGCCATCGTATGTTTCAGAAGTCCTAAAAAAAATAAAATAATCAAATTAAAGACCTGCAGCACTGATGTCCAACCTTTTGGCTTGTCTGGGCTACAGCAAGTAAAGAGAAATTGTCTTGGGCCACATGTAAAATATAATTCCCAGGATCACAGAAAATCACGAGCTGTAAGGGACTCATAAGGATCACTGAATCCAAATCTTGGCTCCTCCAAGGACTACCCCAAAAATTAGACCATGTATCTGAGTGTTGTCCAGATACTTGCTGAACTCTGGCAAGCTCTGTGCCATGACCACTGTCCTGGGGAAGCTGTTCCATGCCTGACAACACTCACATGAAGAACCTTTTCCTAATATCCAACCCAAAACCTTCCCTGTATGAGTGATGAGAGGAAAAAATGCATGTCTAAGAACTGCTGGGGAGATCTGTTGCTTCCAGAGACTATTTAGAACTCTAAGTTGCTTTCCAGAACAGCAGTTAATATTGTTGTTTTGGCTTTTTGTTTTAACAACACTATTTTAAAAATATATTAATTAAAATTGGAAGAAAGAGCAACAAAATGATAGAAGTAGTGGGGAAATATTGGTGATAGCTGGATGGTTGGATTAGCTCTTGGAGGTCATTTCCAATCTCAGTGGCCCTATGATTCTTGCTTTTGTGAAACGCTGCACTGCCCAGGTTTGATGGCTGGGGCTGCCATTCTCAGCTCTCAGAGTGTTTTTCTCAGGGCTGCACACAATTATTTGCTGTAACTGGGTCCTGTACACTCTCTGTGTCCTGGGCAGTGCTGGTTGCACATCACTGTGGTTGTCATTGGGCCGGGCCAGGTCGCTTTGTGGCACGGAGCCACTGCTGTGATGATGCAGGACAGGGGGTGGCTGCAGGGTGGGCCGGGCTGCACCTGATCTATGAGGCTGTTTGAAATTAACAGAACATCTGCCCTGAGCTAATATAAGGCAGCTCATAGTCACTTGTACTCTTTTTTTAATGAAACCAGTGGCTGAGCTTACATGGATGAGTGCTGCAGTGTTTGAGCAATGCAGTACACTGCATACCTATAGGCAGTTATTCTTGGGAGAGACTCTGGTTCTCCTGAGAGTACATGTTTGAAATACAGCCACTCCTGCTGCAGCGTTCACCTGTATGGTGCTTTGGAAGTTGTCTGTAAGGACCTGCGTGGCATGTGACAGCACGCAGATAGGTCTGGGTCTACACAGGTAGAGCTAGGTCTGTGTCTTTCCTTTTATGTTATTTGTGTTAGCATGGACAGAACACTTAGCACTTGGCAGAAGTGCTGCTGGGAGAATGTAGTCAGAGACACAGGAGAATGGGCATGCACTGCTTGCTGACATCAAAAGAAAGAGATTGACTTTTCTGTATTGTGTATCCACTTTCTGTGAAGCTGTGCATGTCCTGTGAAGTAGGGATGGGGCTCTTCCAAGCTGACAGGGCAGTTATTCAGAAGTATATGGAAGAGTAATTATTCTGTAGGATCATTACAGTTGGAAAAGACCTCTAGGGTCACCAAATCCAACCATCAATCCATGCTAACCATGCCCACCAATCATGTGCCTCAGTGCCACTTCTCCACAGTTCTTGAGTGCCTCCATAGATATCCCATTTTAATAAGAACTCTTCAGTCTCACTAATAGAATAAACACAGAGACAAGTAGAATATTCTCAAGCCATGCCTTGTGTCACGTTTTAATATACAAGGAAAGCAGGTGGCTTATGTCATCTGGGACTGTTGTGCAAAAAGTAGATTAAATTTGAAGAAGATATTGCTAACTGCTCTCATATTTACTGAGATAGTGCTGTGATGCTGATATGCTTTCAGTAATTTATACACAAATAAATTTTAGGACCTTCAATTCTATATAAATGTAGCAAATAAATAAATTTTAGGACTTTCAGCTGTGTATAAAGGCAGTTTTAGGTCTTCCATTTTATTCTTTTAAAACAATTGTTACCCAAGCAATAGCTTCCAATTAAACAAACTGTTCTTCAGTCTCAGTAATGTCTCCCAAGGGAATGTATTTTAGTGTAATTACTTAGTTACTGACTTCATTGCCATTTCACTTTGTTTTGAAGAGCAAGGAAGTTCAGTGCTGGGTTTGCGTTGAAAATCATACAATTCCTTCAAATAATGTCATGAAGGTATACATTTTGAAGTCTGAAATAGGGGGAAGCTTCTTTTTCAGTTCTCTTGTGTCTTTGAGCTATATAGTTTATTGGAACACAGAGGTATTTACTATCAAGATTATTTACATTACTGAATATTGTGAGTGGAATGCTCAAAAGTCATTGGAGCATGGAAATGCTTATTCAACTGCTTTCAGTTCATGGTCCTGCAGAGTGAATTTTTTTTCAGACGCTGAAATAGAATGATGGTCATTTTATTATTGCTCATGTTGATTACCAACCCTAAAAGGGCTTCAGGTATTCTGCTTCCCCAGTGTGTTATTTTCAGATGAGGAGGTTATTTTTAGGAATTTTAACAGCTCCTTCTGCTCTACAAAATTGGTCTCTAGGCGTTTAAGGCTGTTATAAATCATCCCCCAAAATATACCTTATTTTAATTGCCAGCACTCCTTAAAAAAGGAAAGAAAGCAAACAAAATGAAATAGCTCTACTCTTCGCTTTTTTAACCTCTGATCTAAAGCTGCTAGTCAAAATACCCTATCTATTCTCAGAGATATTTAGAAGCTGGAATTAAAGGACTTGAATGTGTATTGGTTCTTCTGGGGGACGAAATAATCCACTGTAGATTAATTTTCATTTTTCATGGGCTCAGATGTGGGGTGGAAGGCAAACAGAGATCTTCAGCGTGGCATTCCAATAAAGGCACTTACCTGACTGAGATCTGAGTAGTAATTCTGAGGATTATTACTCATTTGGTTATGTATGATCTGTCTGGTTGTAGCACGTAGAATATTTCCATGCTCAGACTGTTAAACCATGCCAAGTAAAAATGTCCTGTTGATAGATGGAAATCCTGTCTATTCTTTGCTTGCTGGGATAAACAGCCTACACCGTATCTCTTAATATGATAATCATTTAATTATCTTTTAATAAGCTAAATAACATTTGTATATTTTGTAACAGATGGAAATGGGTCCACGAACATGAAAAATGGATGAACATTACGACCTGAAGGTCAAGAAAGAAATTTCCAAACCATGTGAACTTCCCTAGCTGTGCACTTCAGTATATAGTGACATTTCAGCTTCTCATTGTACATTCAGTGATTATGGCAGAAAAAGAATTTGAGAGATTATTACCCTTCCTTTGTAAATATGTTGGGAAAGCATATGATCTCTTTTTATTGCCAAAGTAATTGTAAAATCAATCACATTCAATATTGCTGCTATCTCTTCAGCTTTTGTGTTCATAAGACAAAGCAACACTGAAAAAATAACACAAGAAAAATTCATCAGTGTAAGTTTTCATTCTCATGACAGTTTATTTCTTGGAAATGAGTTGGAGTTAAAAAACAACTGAAATCCTGGGAAAGCAGAAAACATCATCCACAAGCTTTAGTGTTACATCACATGCTTCTTGTCATTCTGTCCTCTTTCTTTTTTTCCTTATGGCCAATAATCTGATGGTATTTTTCTTTCCTTTACAAACCTACAATTTTCTCAGTTCTATGCGTGCTCTGTCCTGTTCTGGGTTTTGTTAAGATTTCAGTGTGTGTATGTTTGGATGCATAAGATGGAGAACTGAAAGTTCCACACTGACACATGCCAGCAGTGGAAGATGTGACCCAAAATACTAAACCCCCCAAAAATATTTAATGGTTGTGGAGCCAAGCAGGACATATAGACTGAAGGGCTTTGGGTCATTTCTGCTGCATTGGGGCTATAAGTAAAATTTAAGGAGGTGAACAATGTAGAAACTAAAAAAGAACTGAGGTCTGAAAGAGGCATTACAAGATCCCAGACTAGATGCAGTGCCTTGAGGCTGTTGATTCAGGTGGCAGCGAGTAGCAGGAGTCTCACCTAACTGCAAGTTGAAGGAAATGCACTTTTTATGGAATCATGCAGGGTAAAGGATTTGTATGGAATCATGCAGGGTAAAGGATTTGTATTTCTTCTGGGACGGTGTTTTAAAAAGTCCTTTTTTTAGGATGCCTCATGCTGAAAGCTTTTCCAAATTGCTGTGCACTCTCTCTTATGTTTTCCATACAGAATACGTGATGTTTTGTGGTTCAGTCCTTTCTGCATTGTCTCTTCAGTTACACCTGATACACTTAATGTAGTATATGAAGTAATTTCGCGTTGTCTGGACTCCCAGAATAGTCAGTCTGCTTACTGCCTCCATCTCTATCAAGGGATTGTATTCAAAGCTCATTTTGTGTGTAGCTTTCCCTCAATCAATACTCCTGAGTTCTATTTAAAAATCCATTCTTCCCACAGTTGTTGCATTTCCAAAATGACCTCTAACACTTTCACCAGCCTACCTTTGAGGAAGCAGATGGTGTGCTCTCAGGGCTCAGTAGGGTCTGTGTACAGCTGAACCCATCTGGCACTGGAGAATGCTCTCCTGTATTGGTTACTCAGGGCACTCAGAACAAGCAGGCTTTCTGAAAGTACCACCACGAAATGTTTCCCCCATTGCTCCATGTTCTTTATGTTACTGGTGCTTTCAGACTCTGTACAGAGCAATGCAGCATGATGTAAAATTATTTTCAAAATAAATTCTCTGCAGTGATGCCCTGGAAAAATCAGTATTGCAGCAGGGTCAGCAGTGACGACAACAACAACAACAACAACAAAACAATAACATCCTAGGATGTGAGTTTGCAAAGGTTTTGTTCAGAATCTCACACAACGCCTTAGCATGCTTCATGCTGCTCCCTGCTGGACTGCAGCTGATGAACTTAAACATTTCTAACTAGCTGGTGACTGGCTTAGCCCATAGCCAGTAGGCTGAGTTTTCTGCCTGTGCTAGTGCTAATACAGTAGGTAGGTGGCCTATTTTGTGTTTTTCAGTGCTGCTGCACTCCTGGCAGGAGGAGCATCTTACTAAATACAATAAAGTTATTTCAGCAACAGGGTGAAATAAAGACATAGGTTGCAATTTTTCCTGTTTGTTTGGATTTTTCTTTTGAAAGTCCTCTCTTTGTTGAGCATACTTTTTCCCCCATTGACCAGTACTTTCTCCCCCAGCTTTTTGTTTAATTGTTTTGTTTAATATAAAAATTTATCCTACCTGTAGTTGGAAAGTCAATGGGACAACATTGATGGTGTCTGAATCTCAAGTTTTGTTGCAGGTATCACAAGTGTTTATGCAGTGATGTCATATCAGGTGTGCACTTCTCACATCCCTCTGACAGCTGTAAAGCTACATGTTTCTAAAGAAGAACTTTCTCCTGACTACCTCCTGAATTGTTACCTGTTTTTAATTCTGCATGGCTTGTTCGACACTGTAAGGGATAGGGATGGACTACAATGTTGTGTTTACATTTGCAAAAGTTTGTTGCTTGTTTTTTTTCTTTTTTCTCGACAGGTCCTTAATGATGTAAGTGATGATGATGTAAGTGGGAGGAGAGCTCCTCCTGACTGTGGGGATGGCTCTCTTTTCCTTCAGCTCTTGAATGGTGCATCTCCTGGGCAGTTTTTGAAAAAGTGCCAAGAAAAGGAAAATGTTGCAAGTGTAACTTCGTGTTTTTGTAATTTGAAAGGCAAGCAATGTTTATATAGGAATGTAGTTGGTCCAGATTTTGCACTGGAGAGGAATACCATATGAAAACGAATATTTTTGGTGTGCTTTCAGAGCATCAGTTCTGACTACACCTGTGTAAACCAGAAGTCAAAAGAACATAATGTTCGCAATCAGATTTTTACCCTCAAATTCAGATTTAATCCGTGAACATGAAGTTTTGTGGGCAGTTTTCCTGACAGCAGAACTTTTCTTGGCATGCTATGAAATTTTCCAGCTTTTCTGCATGTCATTGGTGATTTTAGAGGCAGCTTTTCAAAGATATTTTCCAAGTACAGGGGAATGCTATAGGCTATTTGTTTTTTTGGAATGGTTGAACATCTGAGGCATGTTCAGCTGGATAACATGGGCTTACTCTTTTGCTGTGAGGTATGGGGTGGGCTGACTGTATACTGTTTGCTCACAGAGTCTCTCAATGCTGTAGGCATGGCACAGATGAAGCCTGTTTCTTTTTGTGTTAGAGCTGAGGTTCTCTTCAGTTTCTTTGTTGCCTAACAGTGGTGGTGAATTTGCAGTTTCCTCAGCAGAGATCATGTACGTTGGCCTTTCATCATCATGCAGTTTGTACAGGCTTCACGTTTGAGAAAACTGTTTGATGCTGTTTGAGGCTGATAGTTTCCTGGGGTCCTGGTGACAGACAGAAGGTTTGAATCAGCGCTGCTTTCTTAGAAAATGACATTAAGAAATATCCCATAGGCTAAAACTAAACATCTTTTGTTTGCTTTATTGTTATTCTGACATGGAAACCCTTTGATTAGTCTGTGAATTCACTAGCTGTTCAAAATAACTGTCTCAAGGGGAAATCAAACAATAATGTTTACTTTGGATCTTTTTAGATCCAGCCAATACTGGAAGAGAACACAAGGACGTTGTTAAGATGAAGGATTTTTGAAGGATGAGTAAAACATTCTGGGAGCCATCAGAACTTCCATATCATATAACCCAAACCTACCAAGTCTTCTGTTCTAGTCAGAGACCAGGAACTACTGAAACTGCCACTACAAGCTCAAGCACAGTTCAAACTAGTTCATGTTTCCAAAGATGCCTCTGAAGGACAGAAGACATGTGATAATGGTGTGCCTTTCCCCACTTGCCATCCCAGCTTCAAAATGCATTTTTAAGAATGCTTCCTTTCCATCTTGGCATTGATATCACTGCTTGTACCCAGTGCTTGACTATTACTATCATATCCTCACTAAGTGGTGGCTTAATTAGCGTGTCTTCAGTTCTGCTTTGTCACAGTTGTAGATGAAATATTTTCAGTGTTCATCTCAAATTGGAGAAGCTGACTGTGTAAAACAAATGCAAACAGACTCTGCATAACTTGAGCTCTAACCCTTATGTTGCTCTGCACAGTGGGACAGAATGTGTCAGGGATAGGTGCCTAGCCTTTAGCTTGCCTGTGGAGGCCAGCCTGTGCCAGAGGAGGCCACACTGAATCAATAGAAATTGTCTTGGGCCGCAATCTAGAGTATGAGTATGTATTATAATTAATGTTTATAATAACAACATTTCTTTTTTTAAGTGCTTTTTAAATTAAAACATAAAAAGAGGGCAATGAAAAAAAAAAACTACTGGAATATTTAACCCTGTTTTTGTGAAACTAATGCATCACTGTCTGATTCAAGTGGTTGCAATTCTCAGTGAGCTTCAAGATGTTCATCAGAGATTTTTGATCTGATTTTACTTTTTCAGTATTTCATCCTTGAAAACAGCTGTTCACAAATGCACGGACTGCCAAAAAACGATGGCCTGAATAAGGTATGACTGTGAAGTCAGGGGTAGGGTAGGTCTTATAAAGATCTGGTGAAGTGAACATGATCAGATTTTTCTTTGAGATGAATGGCTGGTTGCAGTTCTGTACATTCCATTTGAAAATTTGCAGGTGCTTTATTTAAGCTGACTGAAAATGAAGTTGCAAATATAGGAAAAAATGAATAATGTTTTTTTTTTTTTTTTTTTGCAACCTTGAAGCCCGTTTTTAAATTCCTTTATAAAAACAGAAAGTAAGGCTGCATATTTTTCGCTGTTCACAGGTCTGTGTTCAGCCAGTGTATCAAAATGAGCAGCATTATTTGCCATAACTTGAGCTTGCCATAATTTAAGTTTCATTCTGGACACTATTATGGTTCGTGGCATAGTTGATTTTCAACTTGAAGATGCAAGTTTAACTCATGTAAATGAGCTGTCAAATCCACTGAAAAAAAAACAGGAATGATGATCTTCTAATGTAGCACTGGTAGGTGGCCATGCATTACCTGCCTCACTCTTACTCTCCCTCAGCAGAAAAGGGGGAGAAAATATGATGAAAAGAGCTTGTGGGTTAAGATCATAGGATCACAGAAACCTTAGAGTTGGAAGGGACCTCTGAGGGCCATCTAATCCAACTCTCCTGCAGTGAGCAGGGACACCACAGCTAGATCAGTTTGCCCAGGGCCTTATCCAGCCTTGCCTTGAAAGTCTCCAGGGACAGGGGATCAGCCACATCACTAGGCAACCTGTTCCTCACCACCCTCACTATAAAAGATTTTTTCCCTGTATCTAACCTAAATCTACCTTCCCTGAGCTTGAAGCCATTTCCTCTTGTCCTGTCACCACGGATCCTGCTGAAGAATCTGTCCACTTCTTTCACATAGCTCCCCTTTACTGAAAGGCCACTATCAGGTCACCTCTCAGCCTTCTGTTTTCCAGGCTGGACAGCCCTGGCTCTCTCAGCCTGTTGTTGTAGGAGAGGTTCCATCACTTGGATCATTTTTGTAGTCCTTCTCTGGATGCACTCCAACAGGTTCGTGTCTCTCCAGTACTGAGGACTCCCTATCTGGATGCAGCCCTCCAGGTGAGGCCTCGCTAGTGCACAGTAGAGAAGCAGGATCAGCTCCCTTGACCTTTTGGCCACACTTCTTTTGTTGCAGCCCAGTATACGGTTGGCTTTCTGGGCTTTGAGGGCACATTGGTTCATTTCCAGTCTGCCATCCACCAGTACCCCCAGGTCTCTTTTTGTAGATCTGCTCTCAATTCTTTCATCTTTCAGTTCTTATTGGTAATGGAGGTTGCTTTGACACCGGTGCAAGACTTTGCATGTGGATCTGTTGAGCCTCATGAGGCTCACATGGACCCATTGCTGAAGTCTGTCTGGATCTCTCTAGATGGCATCTCATTCTTGTGGTGTGTCAACTGCACCCCACAGCTTGGAGTCATCAGCAAACTTGAAGGTGCACTCAACCCCACTGTTGATGACACTGATGAAGAAATTAAAGACTATCAGCCCTAGCACTGACCCCTCGGAGAACAAGATAAGGACAGGAAGATCACTCACTGATTACTATTGTGGGCAAAACAGATTCAGCATGGAGAAGATCAGTCTGTTTCCACTTAGTAATCCCATCTACTCTCTTCTGCCTCCCTCTTTTGCAAGGAATAAAGCTGTGGTTAGTCCATAATGCTTTTTCTGCCACTTCTTCATAATCACTCTGCGCCTGCCCCAGCGTGTGGTCCATCCCATGGGCTGCTGCCCTTCTCAAACTGATCTTATATGGGCTTCCCACAGGCTGCAGCTCTCCGATCATTGCTCTGACACAGCTCCTTACCACAAGGCCCGTCCTTCAGGAGCAGATGGCTCCAGCACAGATCCCTATGGGTGGCAGCTCCCCCAAACCTCTGCTCACTGCAGGCTTCTCTCTACAGGCTGCACATAGAGATCTGATCTGCATTCTGCCTGTAGGGTTCAGTGGGACAGTCTGTTCCATCATGGGACTCTCCTGGGCTGCAGGGAACTTCTGCTCCATACTTAGAGCACCTCCTGCCCTGACCTCAGTGGCTGCAGGGCTGTTCCTCACACATATTCTCACTCCTCTCCCCCATTTGCTGTTGCACAGCAGTTTTTCACTTTCTTAAATCTGTTTTCTCAGAGGCCTAGCCAGCCAGCATTACTCATGGCTCAGCTCTGGCAGCAGCAGGTCCTTTTTGGAGCATCTGGAGCTGGCTCTGATCTGACATATGGGAGCTGCAGATCTTGCATCTGTGAGCACTCTGCCCAATACCCAAACCTTGCCATGTGAACCTAACACAGAAATTGCAGGTAACATAAATTGGAAATAGCTGGGCAAAGACAGGTCAGTTGTGCCTTCAAGAGTTTTGCTCTATTACTTGAAGATTCAAACAAACTTTGGCAGTTCAGTAGCTTGCAAAAATTCCTTGTTGTCTGTAGGCTTCACATGACTGTTTTGAAAAGACTAGTTGTCCTGATACACCTCTTCCCTTTCCTCTGATGCTTCCATGCTGTTGTCATTTGACATGGTGTTAGTGAAAAATTCCCTGTTCATTACTGGACAGAAGATCCTGAGAAGTTTTTAGCTAGAACGCACCACTCTGGCCATCAAAGTTTTAGGTCATTAAAGGAAGGGAATGGCGAAGTCTGCTTCTGACAGCTTCAGCATCTCTTTGTCCCATTTTGCAGTATTGATGTTGTTGTGCAGTCTTACTGGTATAAAGCAGAAATAGGCCTTAGGAAGGTCAAGCAAAGCAAATCACGGAGATGCTGCCGGTGAAATTTCCACCAGAGCCAAAGTTGAGGGTGAGGCAGCAAAATAGGACAGGAAGGAAAGATGGGCAGAAGCAAGGTAGTATTTGTGTCAAGGTATTAAACTAAGCCATTCAGTGATTTTCAGCATGCCTGCTTAACAGTATTTGAAGAATGGTAATTTACTAGGGGAAGTAGGAAATAATTTATATCGTTTGAGGGCTAATGCTACCTTCCATCAGAGCCTGAGACAGGAGAGAGTTTGGGTGTTGCAGCTGTGAATACAGCTGAAGTTTTCAGTGCCATTTTAGCATGAGAGCAAGGGTAGTTGTTCTGCAGATATCTACAACCAAAGGCCTCCACTCCTCCATAGCATGTGGAACATAACAGTGCATGCAGGAAATGGAGATGGAAGGCATATGACCCTGTAAACACAACAGTAATTTGCGTAAGGAATTTATTTTCCTAAACAATCGTTACAAGTTTTTTCTTGTTCTTTGTCACACCCTTTTGTTAATACTGCTATTCAAATACATTTTCCGTGTCTTTCTAACCTTGGGTTAGTTCTAGCAGGTGTTTTTGAAGTGCTTTGTTTGTGTTCCATTGAGTAGCTGCAGGAAATCTCAGGTGATCTTTGTTCCTTCTTACACAAACAGCCTTGAATGAAATCAGTTTCCTACAATGTACTGTTTCACCAGCTGCACAATTTTCTTTTCACAATTTTGACTGCAAATTTAGCATTGTTTTATGTCTACTTGGTAATCTATTTTGTGCTACAGTGAAGAAGCAGTGAATTTCAAATGTTTCCATTTCCTCCAGAGGTCTTTTCCTAGTCATGCTCTCTACATTTGTCCAACTGCGCTTTTGGCCCACGTTGAGTGCGTGTTTCATAGAACTCTGAAGCTTTTCCATTTGCAACTTGTAATTTGTACTACCTGGAACAGTCATACTGACTGTTCTTTCTGTTTTAGAAAGAGAGTGTTTAATTGCAATTAAAATGAGGAGGTGAGAAGCCACCATGCAAAAGTTTATTCCTAGACTTTGTAAGTTGTCCAAGTTTCTCTCTAAATGGAAGGTGGAAGTCTCAGAGAAATGAACATAGCTCAGAAATTCTTTCCTCTAACTTATTTTAACCATTAGTGCTCCAGTGGCCAGATTGTGGTTTAGGGACAAACCCAGATCATGCACTTATTAGTAAACTTAAAAGGTTGGATCACTAGTAGTAAACTACACTATCTCTGGATCTGTTAGTCTGGCTGATAATGATGGAAGGCAGGGAGGCAGTCTGCAGTGCAAAGTGCAAATAGTGATGTATCAGTGAAGACCACTATGTGGACAACTGTTCTGAAAAAAATGCAACTCTTTTCAGAGCTAATTTTTAATTGGTGGTTTGTCAACTTCCAGCTTTCTTGTTATAATTGCCTCTTCTTGCCATTTCTCTCTGAAGACTTTGATTCTCCTGTTAGTGCCCAGGTTACAGAATCCCTACATGGCAGGTATCTAGTTCAACATGTTTAACACGTGCAGCTAAAAGTTTCAGACGGCCTTGGTTTTCCAGCCTTTAGCAAAATGTGTTTGATGTTGACTTCGGGAATGGATCCCTCCAAAATAAAGGCAATTAATTGTAGGAAAAGTGAATGCATTTAGAAATATAAAATGGTTGCATTGCAACCACCGAGAGGGAATGATATGCAAAATTTGAGGCAAGAAAAAAGAAGCGCTGGCTTTCTTCTAACAAGATTTGTTAATACATTCCTGGAAAGAGGGAAGTAAGTTATGTCTGGAGAAAAATTGTATTAAATACCTAAGCTAACAAATGCATATACAAAGTATTACATGAGAAGTATGGTGAACTCCTGAACTCTCAGAGTGAATTTGTAAGGCTACAAAAAGCGTGTAACAGATCTTAAATATGCTGATAAGTAATATTTTAGCAGTGATTTAGCTCATTTTTCTCATTTTAGACCAGTGATTCAGCTGTGTAGATATTAATCAGTTAGCATTGTAATAATCCCAAGAAATATTTTTTCTGGAATAGAAATCTGAGGCAGAAATATGAGGATCCACATGTTTAATGTGTCCAGAAGTCTCAGTGGCTGGATATTAAATGTACCCAGAGAGATGTAAGCATTTAAGTGGAAAGGAAATGGTGGAAGTTTTTAAGCAAATTTAAATATAGCACCAAATTTTTGGCTGACATGTTTGGTGGGATCAGTGCATAAAGCTGTCTTAGGGATCTAGATAAACCTTAGAGTTCACTAGAGTAAACAGAAATAAAAGAAGTAAAAGAAGCATGGCCAGAAGGTTAAGAGAGGTGATCCTGCCCCTCTGTGCTGGTGAGTCCTCACCTGGAGTACTGCGTCCAGTGTGGAGCCCTCAGTACAGGAGAGACATGGACCTGTTGGTGTGTGTCCAGAGGAGGGCACAGAAATGATCCAAGGGTGGAACGTCTCCCCTGTGAGAACAAGCTGAGAGAGATGGGGCTGTTCAGCCTGGAGAATAAAAAGCTCTGGGGAGATCTGATAGCAGTCTTTCAGTATCTAAAATGGGACTGTAGGAAAGAAGGGGACAGACTCTTCAGTGATGTCTGTTGTGATAGAACAAGGGGAAATGCTTTCCAATAAAAGAAGAGAGATTTAGATGGGATATAAGAAAGAAGTTCTTTTATGATGAGGGCAGTGAAGCACAGGGACATGTTGCCCTGAGAAGTGTTGGATGCCTTGTATATGCAGGCATTTGGGGTCAGGCTGTGTGGGGCTCTGTGTGTCCTGAGTGTCTTGATCTACAGTATGTCCTTGTTCATTGCAGGGGAGTTGGACTAGATGATTTCTGAAGGTCCTTTCCAGCTTACACAATTCTGTGCTGCTGTGATAAGTTTTCCAAAGCCAGTTCCAAGTAAGAGCTTTGAGGTCGTGTAGGAGTGTACCATTGATCTGTGCCTGTCTCTAGCTATAGCTAGTGGAGTATAAGTGAGATGTAGTCTTTACCTGGGTCTCAGGATGTGCTGATTACTGGGAGTTATCTGAAAGGAAGCAGCCTGGGAACAACTTCTTCCTTTGTTTAGGGCACCTCTGAAGGCAGGGCGTCCTCCTGCCTGAACTTCACACTTTGTATGCACTCTGCTCTGCACTTGCTTGACTGCGTGTTTCTAAAAGCTGCTCTGGAACATAGTTGGTTTTAGGAACTGGAAAGTGTGAACAACTTGCAGACTTTCACCTGTAGATATTTTGATGATAACAGATGGGGGACAATTAAGATGACAATAAAACATTTTGGTACTAATCTATTGAACTCTCCCTGATTTCTGCAAAGATCATTAAATAGAGAGTTTGTGTGAACCTCCGACATTCAGATTTGCACAAAGCAATCTGCTGGCATCATTGGGAAGAATGGCCTTGTTCAGGGATTGAGAAATGTGGTAACTGTGGTTTCAAAGAAAAAGATTCAGTCTCTGTAAAACTAAGGGGAATGCATCATTAGATGCACCAACATTGAACTGATAATGTGGAATTATCAGTATTTATATCAGTAAAAGCAGGAATTTATACGGCTCCTCTCAGATACTTGTTTTTAAAAATGCAAATGGAGAATTTGTTGCCATCATTCCCTAGATTTGTGTCTGAGATTTCATAACTGATGTCATTTTTGTAAAAACAGCCCCATTGACTTGGAAGGGCTTGGTTCTGAGAGGCCTCCTTTGCTGTCTTTGGATTTCTGTTTCAACAGATGCAGAGATCCTGCAGTTTCACGGTTGCCTTGTCATGCTTCTGAGTGCAACAACTTTACTTACTGTATTTAAAAATTCAAAAAAGAAGGATATTTCAGGTCACAAGAGGAAGGCCATACAGTGACTTGGCAAGTATAGATGTGCTGTGTATTCTAGTGGCTCTTCTTTGCAATCATATTTTTTCTCCTCTGGAAGTTGTCACTTGAATTTTTTGCACAAAGGCAATAAGAAAAGAAAACTATCCAGTCTAATACAAATCCATTGGGCTGGGGGTTGCCAGCTGGTGTATTTTCTGTTGTGTTTTAAGGGTTGCTGCTGAAGCTGTCATTCTGGTCTGGATCTGTTCCTCAGCAGTTCATACCTGCTATATATGCAGAACCTTAGACTGAGATGTGGCAGACTATGGAATGAATCATGAGTGCTATTGTGAAAAAGCATGGTGAGATTCTCAATGACTTCCTCAGTATTCTGTATCTGTTTCCCCAACCTGCTACCTGAATGGAGCACCAGAAGGTCTTCAATGCACATCATGGAGGCTTTTGGCAACCCAGCTGACGGCGGCTGATGCATTATGAGATGTTCCACATGCAGTCTGCTTTTCCTTTTGTGCAACATTAAATGTCATGTACATTAAGTCTATAGTTTCTTTACACTTAATTGGATACAGTCCCACAGCATCTGACAGATTTTCTATGTAATCCCTGCTTAGTTGGTCTGCACAGGATCTCTAACTGTGGCGCACCCCTCGAATATCAGATTTCTTGAGTTCGTCCTTTGGAGTGTGGTAGAAGATGTGCACCTATTTCTATGCACTAGTGTTTGAATAGAAACATGGTTCACTGTATGGTGAACATCTGTTTCTCAATCTTATTCATGAATTTGCAACTGTTGCTTATGGTAGTTTGCCAGAAAAGGGAAAGAAACGTGTACCATACATTTGTTTTGTCTCTCAATTCAGCAGCCTTTGTCTTTGCAGCTCGTAGCAGCCCTTGGGCTTTTTCTGTACGTAAGCTGAAGCTGGCAATTTATGCAAATGGGTCTACTTGGTAATAATTCTGATTACTATCTTGTTAATTTCTGAAGCTTCTTGGTTATTTTAAGTTTTTAAATTATTTTTTAAGAGGAATTTGAGCTGGGTATCAAAAGAATGTTGTCACAAATGAGGTGTTCTTGAAATCATTCTCTTTGTTTTTCAAGAGTAGTTTGACTAAGAAAAGCTGCATAAACACAGAAGGTGTCTCTTATTCAGACTTCTGGAGTCAGAGCCACAAGGATTTGCTGAAGCTGAAGGAGCTTCACATGAGTGTCTAATTTTGATAGCATTCTTTCCATCTGTAGGAACTTGCAAATGGCCTCAATCAATCACATGTTATGGTTTTAGCTGGTGAACCTCTGTGATGAACAGGGCAGTAAGGAGTGACCCATTCTAAAGTTAATGCTGACGATATTTTGGAGAAAAAATATGCACATCTAACATTAATCATAACATGGTTAGTAATGAGTTCTTATGTAGATGTAGCAACTTGCATTCTTATCCCATATGCAAATGCAAGACCTTTTTCAAGCATGCCCACTTCCATCGAAACCTGGTGGCATTTGCAAGTGAAGGAGATGAGTGTGTGGCAGAAAGCTACTGCTCAAGAAAAGAGGTGTAGAGATCAGACCCAATTTCTTGCAGAATGTGTTAGAAGGGTCCCTTCTGTTTACTGGGAACCCACAAACTGTTCTCTCACTGAGTGCACTACCAGAATGACACTGCAATTATTTATTACATGCTTACAGAAGCTTTGTGAGCATTTTCCTTTGTGACAATTTCTGATGGAAGTTGGAAAGATTTATTCCAAAGCTCCTGGAATATGAAACCACCATTCCACAAGAGCTTAACAACCTGGCGTTGTGTTACTACATGTACTAGTTTTTGTCAACTTCAGTAAGATGTCGTCTCCAAAGCATTCTTGTTCCACGTGTTCTGGCTATATCAGTAAAACCTGGAACTTTCTAACTACAAAAGAGTTGAAAAGGGATATTCTCCTTTCTGGAATACTTTACAGCTTTCCTAGCAGTTAGGATCCCCTTTTTGGGATCTCCTTTCTGCTTTCAGTGCTGTCAGCCTAAAGGGATTCTTTTAAACCGATGCAGGGTGTTTTATTTTCGAGGCTTCCATTTCACTTGAGCAACTACAGTTCACCATCCAGAAGAAGTCAGTACAGAGCTCAGAACTGTTGTGAACAACAAGCTGTGTTATTTATGTGGAACTGTAGCTGAGGAATGATTTCATATTCTGGAGAAGTTTTCACTATTGGTGCTTTTTGAAAGAAAGGAAGAAGGACATATTTTTTCTCAGGCTCGTGCAGAAGGAAGCCAGTAGCACATTTTGTTGAAAATGTGCAGAGAATCACATTCTTAAAGCTTTGAAAATAGAAGTGAGGATGAGCCACGCAGCTTTGCAGACTTACACTAGTTGAAGGAAACCTGCTGCAAGTATTCAGACAATCCATACACTTTGCATGTTAATGGGAGCTGACTGGTATCCAGGCTGTGCTGGTGTTAATATGCTCTGGAATTATATATAATGCTTTTTTTAAAAAAACAACAAAAACACAATAAAAGCAAGCCCTCTAGCTAAGGGTAATTATTTGTACACAGGTACTGTTCTGAATGAAACAGAGGAGAATGCTTGGAGATGTTACTCAGAAATTTTAGGTTTCAAGAACGCTCTGAAAACAGCTCCATTATTATTAATTATTTTCCCGTTATTCAGTTTGTATTTAGAGTTGTATGGGGTCTTTGAGCTGTGTAACTTTCATGGACGAAGTCGAGTTCATTAATTTCATTTATTTTCTGCCGACCTGAGTCATAAACATGCTAGTGAATGTTTTAGGGAAACGTGTGCCAACAGCACTGTGGAATGGCATAGTCTTTGGCTAACCTCTCACCATCATTGAAGAGCCATCCTGCTTGCTTTGAGTTCAGTGGGCTTATTTGCTGAGGTTTTAATGGTGATTGCAAGCAGATATTTCCACGCTGTCTTTCCAAGGGAAAGCTGTCTTCTGGAAATGGCCTAGCCTCTTTTTCTAAAGCTTACGCCTGCCTGAGCTGTCTGTGGGCTCAGAGGAAGTTGAAAATGCTTAGCGTTGTACAAGGCTAGGCTTCTCCTTTGGGCAGTGACATTATTCCAAAGAATAAAATGGGAAATAACTGTACAGAGAACAAGAGCTCTCAAACTTTTTCCATAGTATTTGGCACGCGTTCAGGGGGAATTTGTGGTCTGGATATTACAGACAATTTTTGGAGTAGAGGAAATAGCTGCCTTTGCTAATCTCATTTAGAAAGGCATTAGCAGTATCATTATAATTAAAGAACTGGATTTAAAGCTAATATCATATGACCAGTGGTTCTCTGTAGGTGCTCTGCTGGTGACCATAGTCTGAGAAACACATGTGATGAGTGCAGTAGTCTTAAAAAAGTTTAATGTTGGAGATGGTTAACACCTGTTGTCTCCTTTTTTCACAATAATTGTCTGGACTCCAATGGGACTGGGCCCAGTAGAAATTTTAGTTCTGATACTGAAAGGAAAAGAATGAAAATATAGGTTCTGGTCATTCTAAGATGAACTTTTAAAAACAGAATAGAGCAAAACATGCTTTGGTTCTTATGAAATAGGTCAAAATTATAGAATTATTGAGGTCAGAAAACGACCACTGAGATCACATTAGTCCAACTGCCAATGCATCCCCACCATGCGCACTAACCGTGTCCATCAGTGCCACATCTGCACATGTTCTGAACACCTCCAGGGATCAGTGACTCCACCTCTTCCCTGGGCAGCCTATTCCAATGCTTGACCACTCTTCCTGAGTAGGAATGTTTCTTAAAATCCAACTGGATCTCCCTTGGTCACTTAAGGCCGTCACCTCCTGTCCCATCACCAGTTACCTGGGAGGAGAGGCTGGCCCTGCCTCACTACAGCCCCCTTTTAGGGAGTTGTAAAAAGCAATGGGGTCACTCTGAGCTTCCTCTTCTTCAGTCAGTTTCAATAAAAGCATCAAAAATAATGAACTTGTTTCCTTCCATTCAATGTGATAATTGTGTTGTCATGTTTCTTTTGGGAAACTGACAGACTTCTCATTTTCTTGTCAGTGGTACATGTGACTGAACCCAACTCCCTTTCCGCCATGACTAGTCTATGGAGTAAAGAGATGAAGTCAGAATCTTGCCCTCTGCTCCACCTTAGTATAATTTCCTAAAAATTAAACGTGTAGAAAGTTTGTTGTAATGTTTTAATGTAAGTTAAAATGTTTTCCCGAATTTGGTTGAATTCCAAAATTACTTCAGCCACCATGAGATGGCATTTTCCAGCTAATAAATTTGCCTGGATCCCCTTCATTGGAACAGCCTGGCCTTAACTTTGTGATTGGATTTAGGACTATTTCAACCAAACTAAGATACGTGGGATGCATTAAAGATAATCTGTCTCTGGTCCTTTATTTGGTAGAAGTGTAATGGGGCAGCAGGTGCTGTGACTGAATGAATCAAAAAGAGTTAGAGATAATGGATGGCAAAGCAAAGACACCATAATTTTTTTTTTCCACCTGAGAGCAGCTGATCATTTGACAAGATTTTATTGTAATGACTGTGCTTCAGTTTTGCCAGATGATTGATGCACACAGTACTCTGCATAATCTTTTTTGGTGATGGATGTTGGTGCCGTGAAGCAACAGTTACTCACTGTGCTGCTATTGAGCATGAATTTTGAATTACTTGTGGCACAGAGCTGCCTGGTAGTTCAGTCAAAATGAAATGAAGGTCAGGAGGAGCCCAAGATAATGTTTCTCCTGCACATTAACCCCTTTGGCTCATGTACAAGCAGTGTTTCTGATAACAAGTTAAGAGATCACGTCCCTGGATTCCCCACACATGGGATGCAGGAAGGAGAAAGCTTCTGAACCACTGCTTACTTTTGTTCTCTCCCCATTCTATCATCAAGAATGAATTATTGAACAGTACTCTTGCTTTCTTGACAACAAACAAGAAGATGAGCTGATCTGCCCGAAGCAGGTGGACCCCTCCTGTACAAGATTCTTCATGTGTTTAATTCTGTAGCTCTGTGTCAAAGAGAGCGCTGCCAGTAGGAGTGGTGTTTATGTGACTAACACAGACAAATAATCAGTGGCTTTTTTAATGATTTTTTTTTTTTTCTTGGAAGCCTCAGTGTTTAGGGGATGGGGAGCAGGAGAAAATCTAGGTGTAAGTTGCTGTTGGTGCAGTGCATGTGGGCAGGCTGGGTGCTTCTCAGCTCAGCCCAGTGGAAACTGACTTTGAGAGCACTGATACCATGACAGCAGTGTAATAGCAAGGAAATACACATTGTGTGAAGAATTTCATTAATAATTGTCTAGCAATTTGGGCTCCAGACGTGCTAAATTAAGTGAGAGCAGGGAGTTAATGTAGGGCATGAGCTGTGAATTATTTTGAGGAAAAGGTTATCCTTCTCCTGGGTCTACAGAAAAGGCTGTGGAAGACTAGTATGCTAGATTTTAGACGACATGGCTACAATACGTTCCTGCATTGTGAGCAGGACAAACAACTTGTCATTTCTGCTGCACAGCTGAATTTATTTAACTGCTGTTTAACAAAGATGAAGGCACTGACAAAAGCATTTTAGTATGTCAAGTTTTTATCCCATGATCTTTTAAGAGAATGATAAGTTTTTAATTCTGAGCTTGCACCTTTCTTTTTTCTTTAATTGGGATTTCACTCTTCTTTATTTTCTTCTCTTTTTTCTTTCTTTTTTTTTTTTTTTTCCCTAACTTGGAACAGAAAGTAGAAAATGAAGGAGGGGAAAATACAAAAGAAAAAAAAGTGCAAATGTGGTAATTATCTTTGTCACAGGAAAAAAATCAAAACAAACATTTTAAGAGGACATCTGTGCAGACTTATGTTGTTAGAAAGTCTGTTTTCCCCCTAGTGAAAACCTAATAGGAGACCTTCTGTGGAATCTTTGACAGATGGGCCAGTCTAAAGTGACCTTGTAGTATAACGAAGTTTATAGTATTTACTTACCTTTGCATGGTATTTCTGGAGTAGTATTTCTTAACACACACAAATGCACCTTTGCCTGTAAAACAGCCTTCATCAGTGCCTGAATTTATCAACAGATAGTGCTCACCAGGTTACTTGATTCCTTCTGTCTGGGATGAAATCAGCTCTTTTAACTCCGGTGTTGAATTCCAAGTGATTTCTGTTTTAACATATTTCAGTGTGATTGAGAGCTATCACATCTCACTGACCTACCTGAGCCCAAACATAACGTGGTGTTTGTTCAATGTCATAGTGACTGATATTTTTAAGAGTTCTGTGGACATCCCACAGCTTACATACGTTAATCATGTGCGCTGGGCGTCGTGCTGGATCCAGCTTTTAACTGATTCCCACTCTCATACCTGTTTCTCTTTGTTCTAACCAATTTTTGTTTTCCTCTTCCAGGTTGAGATCTTTGGTAAAGCAGCTAGAAAGAGGGGAAGCTTCGGTTGTAGACCTAAAGAAGAACTTGGAATATGCTGCGACGGTCCTTGAGTCAGTATACATTGATGAAACGAGGTGAGTGAATTACAGGCATCCATGTTTGTCTTCTAGGGAGCACCAATTGCACAGAATTGTAATGCACGCATCTCTTGGGAAAGTTGTAGTCATGATTCACAGAAAATATGATTTTAATTGTTAGAACATTGTATTTCTTGAAAAGCAGATCTTCAGTTCTTGGTCTGAAAACTTCTTGGAGTTTTGTGTGGCAAGGGGGAGATGAAAAAAAATCACAAATTTAACATACATTCTCTTGGAGAAAGATTTTCATAATAATTGTTTTCTAGTTTTTGTGAAAGTTTCTGTGGAAAGCTCAAAATTCATACCCCTCTACTTCTTTTGAATAGAGTTCAATCAATTCACTTTTACCAAATCTTTGAAATTCAGAGGTTTTTTTACTCAAGTTTTTGGTAAAAATTGGCAGATAAGATTTTGCAGGAGAGTTTCCTTTCTTTATGTGCTGTTACCCCAGTGCTGAGTCACCATGTGTGGTCAGAATGGGAGAGGATAGGACTGTGTGATACTCACTGGGAAGTCAGATGTGATTGTCAGTGATCTCTGGCTGGCTGAGAGGTCAGAAATAGTAATGAGCTGAAGACGAGATGTGAGGATGATGATGTAGTTGTGCTTCAGAAGGCTGATGCTTCTTGTTTGTCAGCCTGGTAGTGAATTTCACAATCCAGCACTTAACTACTTGAGAGGATGAACAATCTGTTGTAGCCTTGCAGAAAGAGGTTTCATTAGGCTTTTATTAGAATAGATGTGCATTTCTTTTTGGTTAATGATGTTGCAGTGGTCTCTTATGCAATTTTTTTACCCTTTGCTTTCCTTCCTCTTGTAGGCGTTTACTGGACACAGAAGATGAGCTCAGTGATATCCAATCTGACTCCGTGCCCTCAGAGGTCCGGGACTGGTTGGCTTCCACCTTCACACGGCAAATGGGGATGATGCTCAAAAGGACAGAGGAGAAACCCCGCTTCAGGAGTATTGTCCATGCAGTACAAGCTGGGATATTTGTGGAAAGGTAAAGGAACATGAAATGACTTGGTTCTAGTAGCTGCTCATGCACTGCCAATTGCACCTGCAGTATTGAGACTTAAATATGACTCTGAAGATGTTTCTACAAAGATCTGGTTGGCAAACAGCTTCTAGTACAGTGCAACCTGAAGCAGCACGTGTGGATCTATTTTTTCAGCATAATGCAGATGTAATAGCACAGGTGAAGTAATTTTGACAGAGAATACACACCTCTGAGTAGTCCTAGGTCAACACTCAAAGTTTTTAAAGTTTAGCCAGTTCGCTTCAGGCCCTCCTGTGCCTTTTGACTTCTGTTGTCTATTTTTTTTTTAATGAAGAAGGCAGGAGGGGGTAAGAAATTCTATGATTTAGGTAGTGGGAGAGTTCTCCAGAGGGGCATGACAATTTTTTTTCTCTGTTTGAGAGCAGGATGTGAAAGGGAAGTGAAGGACTTCACACATGATCATGTCAGATGGGAGAAGAAAGCTTTCCATCATCTCTTTTAACTCCTGTGTTTCTGAAGTGCAAAAAAGAGTGAGCTGTGGAAAGTGTTTTAACAGTCAGTATTTGTGAATTCACATAGCTTATTAAAAACAATATGGCCTATAAACAAATATAAATTCCAGTATGTAGTTCAGTGCATTCTTTAGTATGGTTACTGATGTTGATTATGTCCTTCTTCTTTTTCATACACAAACAAAGAACACCTAAAAGGTTTTGAACTGATATTATTTAAAAAAAAAAAGACAGAAAAGTAGTAGTGGTACTGGACTGCAGTTGATGCTTTGCAGACAGCAGATGATTTCTGGAGTACACTGAAAATGGGCTTGAGTGCAGGACAAGCAAGAACTACAGAAACTGAAAGGGAGGTGTGGTTTGCTGCAGTGGAAAACGAGGAACATCTTGTTTACTTGAGTGCAGCCTTTCCCTCTGATGAAGATTTGGTATTAACAGATTCTTCCTAATCTCCAGCCTGGGGACCAAGGTGTGAGATACTGGGAAATCTATGGCCTTGAGCGAGACTCTACCATGAAAGTGGTATAGAGAGCATGTGCACAAGCCAGGAAAAAGAAAGAAAAATTGTAGTTAAAGTTTGTTGGTCTATGCAGGATCTCCTGTAACAGCATAATTTTGTTGTTGTTATATTGTTTAACTTTATTTATATGTTGCCTTATCTATTTTTTCTTGGTAGAATGTACAGACGGACGTCCAATATGGTTGGTTTGAGCTACCCACCAGCTGTAATTGGAGTGCTAAAGGTAATGCCAAAGAGAAGGTGATGGTGGGAGAAGGCTGGGATGCTTGTCCAAAGCATCCGGGTACCACTGTGATGTTTTCTGCGGGGAAGGGAATGTTGGAACTTTGCCTTTTCTTCTTTCTAAGCCTGTTTAGTCAGGCTCAGGTCTGTTGATAATTTCCTGGCCTGTGGGAATATTCTTTGAGTAAAAGAAAGAATAGAGTTCAGAACTTGAAAACGGTCATATCCTTGAAGTTTCCAGCTCTGTTGTAGCGTTCAGCTGCGAAGGTGGCGAGTTAGTAACATGCTGAAATCAATCATGAGTTAGCAGAGGGAAGAATGAAAATGTGGGTGCAGAGAAATGGAGCAGGAAATGCATCAGTGAGTGTGCGAGCAGGGATTTTGTATCACTGTTGAAGGTGACAATCAGCTGTGGAGTAATATTCTGAGAGTTTTGAGATTTTAGTTGAAAAGTGAGAGATCACAAGTAGGCTGAAAGAAACAGATTTCATTCACGGGGAAATGGCAAGGTTCTCAATTTAGGCAGGATACCTGTGTCAGTACCACAAACACAGGTTTGCCACCAGTTATCTGCGCAGCAGCTTTGCTGAGGTGTCGTATTTGTGCAGGAGACAGTTGACTTGTGGTTCAAGCATGGCATGCAGTGGTGGAAAAAATGCATCATCAGAACTAATGTATACAGGGGCATTACACATGTAAAGATTGGGAAGCAGTCCTGCTGTAGTCTACACAGGAAAGATACTCAGGGTACTGAATCCTTCTCAGTTTTGGACAGTACAGTTTATTTATCAGAAGATAGGGAGGATTTGCACAAAGTCCACTGAGTGCCACAAGAATGATCCAACATGACCTTCATTTACAGAATGGAAGCATTCATTCCCCCCTTTTTCCAACCCCAGATTTACACGTGTAATCCTGCAGATGGGATCTCGTGTCTTTCTTCTCTTAGAACAACACCCTGTGGCCAGACTGTGGGAGAACATGCCTGTTATGGTACATCCTCAGCAGTGACAGAGCAATGCAATACTTATCAGCTGTGCTGAGCAGGCATAAGCCTCAGGGCATCCTTCTTCCCTTTCTGTATTTGTAAGATAGTAAAGGTCATAAGCAGTATGGAGCGGGCTAGAGGCAGTAGGACCCCTGAATATCAGCAAAGGCACTGACTAATTTTGCTCCAGGTGAGATAATCCCATCTTGGCCATTCCAGGATGTCTTTTTTTGTTTTTTCCAAAGCTGTTTTGAGAACAAGTCTGTGTCTGGATGTTCTTGTGGTAGGTAATGGCTGTGGCTTAAATAGGAAAGAGTTGTTGAGAAGAAGTGGTCTTTGGAAAGAGACTTTGTCGTATTCTTTTACCAAGTAATATGTGATCTGCTGATCAGTGGTGCTAGAGGCAGAACTTAACATTAACAAGACAAAGTGCAGAGATCTTCTTCTGCTCAGGAAGGATTTCTTTTTTTCAGCCTTTTCTGATGCCCATGCTGTCATGGAACTGTTTTGTTGGTTAGCTAATATGCAGCAAATGTAGTTGCTGACAACGTGATGTAGTGTCTGCAGGCAGGCAGGGTGTGCAGTATCAACATGTACTTGAGTTTGGCTGCAAAGAATTGTCAGGCCAGGAATTGTAGACTCCTAGAATGATGAAATGGTTGAAAAGGACCCCAAGGATCATTTAGTTCCAACCCCCTGCTGTGTGCAGGGTTGCGAACCAGCAGCCCAGGCTGCCCAGAGCCACATCCAGCCTGGCCTTGAATGCCTGCAGGGATGGGGCATCCACAGCCTCCTTGGGCAACCTGTGCCAGTGCCTCACCAGCCTCTGGGTGAAAAACTTGCTCCTCATATCCAACCTGAACCTCCCCTGTCTCAGTTTACAACCATTCCCCTTGTCTTATCACCATCCACCCTTGCAAACAGCCGTTCTCCCTCCTGTTTCTACGCTCCCTTCAAGCACTGAAGGTCACCATGAGGTCTCGTTAGAGCCTTCTCTTCTCCAAGCTGAACAAGCCCAGTTCCCTCAGCCTTTCCTCATAGGAGAGGTGCTGCAGCCCTCTGATCATCTTGGTGGCCCTCGTCTGGACCCGCTCCAGTAGCACTGCATCTTTCTGGTGCTGCACCATCAGTGATGTCATGTTGAACAGCAAATGAGCTGTCCCTAAATCAGCTGGCTGATAAAACCAGTCAAGGCTCTAAGGTTAGCAGATGGAAAGGCAAATATACGGAACATTGAGGAAGAACTGCAGTTGGGCCAACTCTTGGTTCGGCCAGGAAGTGGAGCAAAGGTCAAATTGAAGACCAAAATGAATAGAAGATGGCCTTATGACTGTAGCTGCATCGCAGTGCCTATAGATAGCATGAGAGCACTTTGTGACATTTCATCGGAGGCTGCAGGGCCAGGGAGCTGGAAATGTGTAGCCCAGGAACTTTCCCCATCCCTTGCTTCTCCTGCTCTCTTCACTGACAACAGTTCTTGTCCTCCCCCACGAGGTGCCTGTAAAGTTCTGCTTCCCTTCCGATTTCTCTCCAACATGGACATCACATCTGTGCTCAGCTTTTATAGGATGAAAAAATGCTCTGATTTTCCAAGTGTTGCTGGTGCTGCAGGCCTCTGAGCAAAGGGTGACACTGTCTTGTTTCCTTAAGGGGACATTTTTCCCTTGGTATTTAGAGTGAAATGCTACTGTCCTGATTGTCAAGAATATTTCCCTTGGTGCAATGGAAATGACTCAGCAGTCAAACTTAGTGTCTGCTTGGCTATTGCCACTGTGCAGTGCAGAAGAAGAATATTTTGCCATTTTGGAATTCAGTTCATGTTATCTGCCGCAAGAGCACAACATTACTGCAATGAAAAGACATGTAAAGAAACAGCAACCTTTATTTCTACACAACAGACTATTTCTATAAGAAAGAGTGATTTCTTATTGAATATAGTGAGACATTATTTTCAACTTCATAGGAACTAGAAGGAACTACTATTTTTTAATTAATTCTATAATAAATACCAATTTAAATGTAAAGTCTATAATGTATTTAAATTATAAAACTAAATTCTATTACTGTATATTATACATCTAATTATATGACTCTTATGGATATGCAATCATGAAATGCTACTGCTTCTTAACTGAGGCAAAATGAAAACAGTCCAAGAAGGGCGTAGGAGTAGGAGAGAAGGTTTCCGGGTGTTTCTGGAGCATCCTCTTGGAGCTGGAGGTGCATTAGAGAGAGTGAGCGCTGTCAGCTCATGCTGCCATCCATGGGAGTTGCAACCTTCTGCAAGAGATTTGATACGTTATAATGTAGCTTTATGAGTTGGGAATTGAACTCGTCTTCTTCCGTCTCTTGACTGAGCCCCCTGCAGCGTTAGTAGAGGATTTACAGCCAACTGTAACCTTCTCAACTGCAGTTAGATATTTACTTGTATGTTATAAGGATCATTTTTCATACCACTGTTAGCATGTAATGTAGCATTACTATGAGAAACCCCAGTTAACTCACTTGTCTTCAAGAAGAAAGAAAAGAAAATTAAAAACACGCCTACTATTGAAAAGAGAATCATGCTGTCTTTGGGCAATTAAAGCTGCAGTAGTCAGAAGGAACTGGGATCTCTTTGGGTCAAGCAAGGTAGGTTGAGATATTTTTTTCACTGGTTCACTGTGCAGCAGGTGATGAAAATATGAGCACAGGCCAGTATGCAAGTGCCCATAACCATATTTCCTTGATGAAGGCAAGCTAAGGTGTTTTTTGCACGTAGCCTTTGCTGGTTCAATTGGTGAATCCCTGTGACTTGAATAGGCAAGTAACTGAAGTTTTGAATAGAAACTTCTTCACTGTGAGTCGTACTGTACTGATGAGTAAATTAGCCTCTGTACTGGTGAAGTGAAGGGGAGAATGTTTTCAGTGAAATCTGTACCCTCTCATCATCCATATGTAGATATAAAGTGATAGACATTGAAATGTGATGGTGAAATGGATGATCAGATTAACATTCTTTTCTATTCATTCTTGCAGAATGTAGACAAGTGGTCCTTTGATGTATTTGCACTAAACGATGCCAGTGGAGATCATGCACTGAAGTTCATTTTCTATGAACTTCTCACGCGCTATGATCTGATCAGTCGTTTCAAGGTCAGTAGTTACAAGATGGGTCTCTTCTTCCATCTTGCATTTTCTCATATCTCATTCTTATTCTGCTTTGTTCTATTCAGAGTGCAATGATTTTAGCAGTATTTGAAAGTGTATGTGAAGACTTGGCAGTCACTGTCATTCCCCCTAAACGGGGAAGAGAATCTTTCTGCAGCAACCAGGACCAAACGTCCTTCAGGTAGAACATTTAATTGCGATAGGACAGCATGAAGCAGGTGGAGTTCCACACAGTCTTATTCATGACATGCAGAGGCAATGGTACTGTAATTCTCCCAGTATTCTTATGCATCTGAAAGCATGCAAGCCAAAAATGACAACTTGGTTTGCTACAGGTTTCAGAAATGAAATGCTATTTAAGGGGGAGTAAAAGGTACTCCATATCTTCTCCTTTGAACAGTTCCTTTGTAACTATGAACAGAGTGACATTTGGGTCACTGCAGCATTGCCCTGAGATGTTTCCCATTCTCCCCACCCAAAGATTCCATGTTCCCTTTCTCTGCTGACACTTACTGTGGCAGGACTCCTACTTCCTTCGATTCCTGGGCTACTTCGTGGACTTGTCACGCCTGCTGAGAAATGGTTGAAGATGAGAACAGATTAGAACTGCATTGTCCCATACTCCAGAGGGAAACAGCTGTGCAACTCTCATGACAGAACGAGAGAGGTTTAGGGTACAGCATACAGTTGTACTCTGGGAGCCAGAAAAGCATGGTAAACTCATTGTATGGGAAGTCTGGCTTAGGCAGTAAAAAACCAAAAGTATGATAAACAGTACTCCTCATCATGGAGTATCTCAGACTTGCTATATGATGCATATCCTTACAAACCTCTAGAATATGAGTAGTAAAGTAGTGATGTATACCTGATTGTTGTGAGAGGATGAGACAGACGTGTGTGTCCTGAACAGAAATATTTCTCCAGGAACAGCACACCAGCTACGCTCTGTTACTTGTGGCACTGCTTGTGTTTTGCAGGCAGCGTTTCACAGTGGACTGAGTTGCGTATGTTTAAGTGCATGTGTGCTTCATCCATCATGTAATGAGGGATGGGAAAGCCATTTTGAGGAAGTGAGCTTGATTCACTCTCTCTCTGGAGTACTTGTTGAAGGTGTTTACAGATGGTATTTATTTGGGAAGTGCAATCAGTACAGACTGCTCTTTGGAGCCTCTCCTCCAACTGCTAGCTATTACAGGTGATTCTTTGATTTGTAATTGTGTGCTTCTTTTCTTAGATCCCCATTTCTGCCCTGGTGTCCTTTGTGGAAGCTCTGGAGGTTGGATACAGCAAACACAAAAATCCTTATCACAACCTAATGCATGCTGCCGATGTGACACAAACAGTCCATTACCTCCTTTTCAAGACAGGTGTAGTGGTACGTACAGGAGTTGGCATCCTTAGTACATAATGAAATGCAGTAGTTTTTGTTTGGTAAGGAGATGATCATTATCCACAGCAGAGCCATTTGTGCTGTAGAAACAATGTAATTTGCAGGGGCTGTGCTAATGCAAGTAGGCATTTGGGATTCCTTGGAAGAATTTGGGTGAGGATATGGGTAACTGTTGTAATTGATGGGAGAGAGGATGAGTGAAAAAGGCAAGCTGAATTCTCCCCTCTGCCATCAATCTGCTGGCTGAGTCTAGCAAGTCAGTTTGTTGGGATTTCATTTCCCTTTCTGTGAAGAAATAAATTGCCTAAGCTTTCTTCAGAATACAAAATGAAGTAATGTATTGCTTAACCCAGTCTGGCACCCCTTTTCAAGCTATTGCTCACCTTTTTCTCTTGCTGTCCGGTCCTCGGCGCTGTCTCTTGAGTCCACGTGGAGGTGGATCCACCTCCATCGGCTGCTGCTCCTCTGGAGGTGAATCCACCTCCATTGGCTCCTCTTCCTCTGGAGGTGGATCCACCTCCATGGGCTCCTCTGCCTCTGGAGATGGATCCACCTCCATTGGCTCAACTTTCCATCTCCTCCCCATGAGTTTCCTCTTTTTCTGGGGAGGAGGATCCATCTTTATGAGGTGCTTCTCTGCCTCTTGCTGTTGGTGTGGCAGTTGGAGGGCTCGGAACACGAGGCAGTGACATCAGCAGAGTTCCATGGCAACCCAAAAACAAGAGTTTTTGGAGTTGGGGCCTATGGCCTGAGAGTTGCCCCAATTTTGAAGGAGAAGGAAGGACCTGGAGAACTGAAGGACTGTGTCCTGGGAAGGGCTCATCTGTTGCATTGTGCTTGCCCGAGAGAATTAGTGGCACTTGGGCCAGAGGCCCCGTGGAGACTCCCTTTCTTCATCCCGTGCCTCCAATCCATTTGTACTGATGAGTGGGAGGTAGAGGGTCCTCTTCCTGGCAGCAGCTGGGCTCCTGCAAGTGGAGGCAGCCTGTTGCCCAGCCGTAGCGAGGAGGAGACAAAGGATGCTTGCACCCCACACTCAGCCTAGGGACATGCAGTCAATAAAGAACTGCTGAATTTGCAGGGTGATGTGAGTTCTCCTTTGCTGTCCTTCACCTCTGCCCCTGCAGCGTGGAGGAGGTAATGTTTATGTGCCCTGATCCCCAAGGGAGAGCAGTGGGGAAGAGATGGCCTGGTGTCCTCTGAGTGGCTGTGCTGGAATGGAGTGATGGGTCCATTGGAGGGTCTGTGAGATCCTTGAGGCCTACTGGTGGCTTTTTCACTCTGAGGATGAGAGGGCTGATTTGGGATTGCTATCCTAAGTGTTTTCTCCCTCCAGCTACTGAATGTGCGGCTGAGAGTGGAATCAGGCCACACATGGCAGTCATGAAGAATAGCTGGAGATCAATTGAGCCTCCAGATAAGAAATTAGGACAGATTTCATCTCTGGATCTCTGCTTCTCTGGAGTAGTGATCTTGAGAAGGGGCTGAGGGGCAGAGGCCCAGTTCCATAGATGCTTATCCCCATCAGGTGATCCTTACTGTACCTCAAGCAGCATGAAAGTGTTCACAGGCCAACATCGTGTGAAGAGGAAAGGGAGGTGTTTCTGTCACGTGCGATGACTAAATTACAACTGGCATGCCAAGAAACTGTGCAGCTTCTTGTTGAACTAAGGAAAATTAAACTGTTTTTGTTGGTGTTTCTGACAACGGTGTCGTCTTGTCTTTCCACCGCTGTTGCCCTGTTAGAAAAGTCAGGCTTTGCCTTGTTACACACTCCCAGTAATTTTGAGGAAGGAGGAGGAACGCTGGTTCTAAGGGCACGTGTCCTGGGGCTGGCTTCCCACTGCCTGTTTTTCCACTTGCCAGTGAGAATAGATACTTCCTGGGCTCTGGGACTGCCCTTCATTTCATCTGGTGTTCTTAGGGTTCCAGCTCCTTGTTCATACCCTTCCTGGGCTTGCCTAAGAAAGCTGTCAACTCTCAGTTATTTTGCTCTCTCCTTTTTTTTTTTTTAATGCCCCTGCGCACACCTTATCTTTAGAGGATTAGTTTTCAGTTCTTTGTAGCATATTCTTACTGGCTTTTAAGTGGCAGAGATGGTTCAGGTGTGGTGAAGGTGCTGATGACTGCTATAATTTTCATGTCATAATAACCAGTATGGCTGAGGCAGATCTCAGCACTCTTTTTTCTTATTCATTTCATCAGTGGTTTTTTTGTTTTTTTTTTAAATGTCACATGACCAGATCCAAAATATGGGATAGGTTTGTCTTGTAGTAGTCAGTAGGTGAATTTTCTATTGGGCATTTCCTTGGCCTATTTTGCTAGGCATTGCTTTGCTGGACAATGTTCTGCTGCAGTCACACCTCTGAATACTTGCCCTGTTGCAAGTTTGAGTCTCTGGAGGTAACGAACTCCAGGGTGTGTCTTCTGTATCAGCTTGATGTTCCTGATCGATGATTGAAGTTTAATCTTCTTTTCCTTTTCACTATTTTGCACTGTTTCTTCTTTTCTTTTAAGCAGACTTATGCTACATTTTAAAAAAAGGCTTATGTTATTTTTCTTCCAATGAATTCTTCTTTTGTGTTTGAATTACTATTCAAGTGAATAGAACTTTGATTCTCCATGGAACTCCTTCCTGAATATAAGACTGAGCTTGTCAACTAGAGTATAAAGGACAAGAAGATAAATTGGAAATAGCAGGGAGATCTCTGACTTTATAATCCCACCAAGAACACCACTAGTGAGAATTGTGTCTTCCCAATATATCAGTAATAATATTCATAAAGCCTGTACATCCTGTGCTGTGCCTGTGTGATTCCAAAGCAGTGGGAAGACTTTTGAAAAAGGCATAGCCTCTTAACTTATTTCTGTTTGGAGACTAGAGAATATATTTTCTTGAAGTTAAAGAAGGTAAACTCTTTCACTTTATTAGCTTTTCCTCTGCTGTATGGACAACACTTCTCTGAAATAAAGGGGTCAGCCCAGATTAAAGACAATTCATTCTGAAGGTGTTTCATGTCAAGCATTAAGTGGTTCTTGCACATTATTAATGTCATTAAATAAAGTCCAGTAACATCTCAGTGGAAACACGTCTTGCAGACAGTTTCTGGGTTCTAATTAGCCAAGGCTGCTATATGCAATTCACCATAATGTAGGCATTGGGCTAGTTCAGCCTGGAGAAGAGAAGGCTGCAGTGTGATCTCATTGCAGCCTTCCAGTACCTAAAGGGAGCCTACAAACAGGAGGAAAGTAAACTTTTTACAAGGGTAGATAATGGCAGGACATGGGGAAATGGTTTTAAATTGAAGGAGGGAAGATTTAGGTTGAATGTCAGGGGGAAGTCCTTTACCAAGAGTGTGGTGAGGTGCTGGAACAGGCTGCCCAGAGAGCTAGTGGATGAACTCTCCCTGGAGGTGATCAAGGCCGTGTTGGGTAGGGCCCTGGGCAGCCTGGTCTAGTATTAGATATGGAGTGTTGGCTGCTCTGCCTGTGACAGGGGCGTTGGAGCTTGATGATCCTTGAGGTCCCTTCCAACTCAAGCCATTCTATGATTCTGTCAACTTAAGGGAGAAACAACTTCTCAAATTTTTGAGTGCTGACTTGAGTCAGAGCAAATTAACAGCCTTGTGTATCCCAGTCTCCAGTCTGACAGAGAAGCAGAAGCAAAAAAAAAACCACTGAATACCTGTCTTCAGTTATTTTAAGATCTTCTCTCACATGCTTACCAATGTCTAGTAAATTACCTATGCCCACCCACTTTTCAAAGTCAACAAGCTGTGATGCTTGTTTAGAAGTGTCTGGGAGGTGCAGGGACCTCTATCAGAGGTCATACACATCTTTAGTATTATGTAGGTCCATCCAAAAGTAATGCCTCCTACTTATTTTAATGGAAATCGTAACAGCTACAAAGAGCGCAGTAACACTGTTTAGTTGAGCAAATTCTCAGCTACAAAGCACTGTTTTTCAAAACAGTCCCCACCATTATTAACTAAGAATTTTTACCAGCAGAGAAGAAGAGCCTGCATGCTTCACTCAGCAAAATGTGCTCCAGCAGAGGTGACCTACTGTTGCCGCTGCTGAAATGCGTATCACCCATTGCCTCACTGTGCTCACATCCCCTGTTCCGTCCCTGTAATTGTTCAGGAAGTGCTGATGAGTGTCAATGGGTGCCATTTTTTCTCTGTGAGGGAATTCAGTGACTGACCTTTTCCTTTTCTTCATGCACACTTCCACGTGAGACACAGTGAATTTGCTCTGCTAGTTCTTTTTTCCTCACTGTTATTATCAAAAGATTGTTGCTTGAAAGCCAGAATCATGTTTTGTCAGCTGTGTAGCATTCCTTAGTCAAAAGTCACTCCTGAACATAAAGCATCATGAATATGTCTCAGCATCAGTGCTCTTTGTTCCTGTCCTCAACCAATTGTGTAATAAGCAGAAAGTCATTTAATTGCTGTGTCTGCTTGTGTCTTGAGCTCTTTACTCTCCCACTTAAAAAATAATAATAATAATAAAAATAATTATATATATATATATATAAATACCTTTGAGCTGTATGTGTAATGTCGAGTCTAGCTTCATTCTCCATCTGCACGGACACAAATGTTTGGGACTGTCTCCAGCAAACTGACTGTTCCAGGGATTATGACAACAAATGCTACAAAAATGCTTTGTGGGTGCTGTGATTGTGCATCGATGACTGTGAAATTCAGGAGAAGAGCTGGACAGGTAGCTGTGTGCAGAGTCCTACAGTTCTCAGTTCTTCTTCTGCTTGTATTTAGCAGACCAGGGGTAACCCGTGAGCTACAGCACACATCTAGAAGAAATTTACAAAACCATACTACCTTTAATGGGGTTTGAGTTGAAAGGTAGTTCTTACATGTTTACAGGCTTACAGTGTGCTGTTACAAAAACATTTAGCAACCACTATGGTAAAGGCTTTATTCAAATTATTGGAGCATTTTGTACAAATATTTACAGCATCTACAGTATCAAGAGGCTTCGTCTCTGATGTGCTTGATCTCAACAGCACCCCTTACCTTGCTACCTGTGGGAAAAAAAGGCATGAAATCATTGGTTGATGCAGAGGGGCATTATTAAAAGAATCTGATTAATTTAGAAATCAAAAGTAACAATGTTGAAAATATGACTTTGACCAGGCAATTAGGGACAAAAAAAAAGGGAAACAATCTCAGGACTTTATCAGCTATTTCTATCAATGATGAATAACAAGATACACATCTTGTGAGACTGTTTCCTGTGCTCCTTATAGTTCAGGGATTGACAGAAACTCCTCTGATTAGTGGAAATTAGTGATATTTTTCTGTATTTGAGGCTCTGTTGCAAAGTTGAAGCAAGCTGAAAATACATACCTTGGTGGTATGTGCACAAATGTGCATGTATTAGTAAGTTCTTATTGGAAAAAAAAAAAAAAGGGGTATTCTTGAGATTTTCCTTCTTTCTTCCTGGGATTTTCCTCTCTTTCTTCCTCACACGTTGTTCTTTAAGAACGGTAACTGTTTCCCCTCATTGTGATTTAAGTGTTTTTGTTTGTTCTTGAAGCTGTTTTGCTGAAGTTCAGTTTATTTAGATGAAATGTCGGGAAAAACACCGATTCAGCTTAGGTGTATCAGCCAGATAAATTTGCTTTAAAACAGCTGGCAGGCTGAGGGGGGAAGGCAAGGATGTGCAGCACTGACTGTAAGTGGGGGATAACTTGCCTTAAAAGACAAGAGCCTGAATGCCTGGAAAAATGATCTGATTGCTCTCTAATTTCTTTTCAGCATTGGTTGACAGAGCTGGAGATCTTCGCCATGATCTTTGCAGCTGCTATCCATGATTATGAACACACAGGAACCACCAACAATTTTCACATCCAAACACGGTGAGGCCATCGTAAATCATGATGCGTGGTTGGGGAAGCTTTTAGAAAATAACAGCACAGCCACATAGAAAAACGTAGAAGCTTTTGCCCCCAAGTGATGCAGGAGGAAAGTTCACTTCCCTACACTGCATTTAATTTTCTCTTACTCAACCATTTTCAACTGTATGCCTGTATTATAGATTTCTGACCATTGTGTCATATTAATAATCATGAAAAAGGGGAGGTCCCAAAATATCTCTGTGTGAAATTGCTGAAGACTAATTGTTATGCAGCTTGATCTATTTGGTCAAAGAGACCGTTTTGAAGGAGGTATTATAATTCAAAAGCTCAGCAGTATCTGCATTTGTCAGTACACACCAGCACGATATATAGTGTTCTTACTGGAAAAACATACTGCTGAAAGGTGGGGATATGTTTGCACTGCCTGTTTGGAAGTAAGTCCTTGCACTCACATCTTAAATCTTTGTAAATTCCTGGAGAATTTACAATCAGCTGATCACAGACTATACTGGACTGGCATTATTGTTGATCTCAGAGTCTTCTGTAGGGCTTTTGAGATTGATGGAAGAGAGGTATGAAGAAGATGGCAAAATTAGAAAGCGTGCCAGTATTGTGAAATGTCTAGCTGCAGTGATAATGAGGCATCTAATCTGTGTGTTATTTTGACAGTGTAAGTCTGCTGGTAGCACTGACAAACTAAGTGTCCTTGACTGACATAGCATACTTGGACATTTCTAAGATGCACTGCAACTTACCCTAAATTGCACATCTGGATTGTGGCAGCTGAATCATGCTATGTGTTGCAGATATATCAAGGACGCTAGGATAGATCACACATATGCTCAAGAAGGTTTTGGAGCACTGGAGGAAATTTCTGTCTGTGTTGTAGGATAAGGCAGACTCCACTTCTCACAGCTTCTTATATGCAAGAATTAGGGATCTGCTATATTTCCAAAGTAGAAAATAGCAATAGAAAAGCTCAGTTGTAATGTATGGTTTGTGACATTGAACAACAGAGGATCTAAAATGCTAAAAATTTACACTGCTCACTGGGAAGCAGGACTGAGAGAGGACTACAATGAATCGTACTCAATCTCTCTTGCCATAAACTTCAAGTCTTCAGAACAGCTAAGCTATCCAGCAATTTCAGATCTTTAACATGGAGCCTAAAATTAGATGTGTAGTACCTTTGGTCTTATACTATCCCACTGGGATTTGCCCTTCTGTACAGCATAGCTAGGTGCACAGATAACTGAAAGCAGCTCAGTTATGTCTTGCTTATGGCCTATTTACTATTCTGGGAACAGTATGAGAACACATCTCATAATTTCATATTTGGCTACACTCAGACTTCAATTTCAGAGCAATATACACAAGAACTGGAAAGGAGCCTTGTGATTCAGCCCTAAATTTACATTATATCTCTCAGTTAGAAAGCTTTTAGTATCCTTTTCTAATGTAACATAAGACTAGGTGAGTCTGAGCAGATGAAATAGATTTTGTGGTGAATTTTCATCTTTAGTTTTCTTTTAATGAGTAACAACAACGAATAAAGTATCACAAGCACTCCCAAAACACTTATATCTGTGCTATAGGAACTAACCTCTGTAGCTGAGCAAAGAAAAGCTTTTGAATATGAGATACTTGAGATAAGGAAGAAACATAACCTTCCTTTGTTTCCTTTCTAATCCTAGGTCAGACTCAGCCATTCTGTATAATGACCGATCTGTGCTTGAAAATCACCATGTTAGTGCAGCATATCGTCTTTTACAAGATGATGAAGAGATGAATATTTTATCTAATCTCTCAAAAGATGACTGGAGGTAAGCATGAACATGGTAGCTGCTTCAGAATATTGCACTGCCACCACAGACTGTTATTGCTTTGTTTGAGTAGCAGTATGCATCAGTGTGTATTGTGCATTAGCATTTCTGCTGCTAAGAGAGAAACAAAAGAAAAAAAAGCTCTATAAAGTGTTGACTTGCATATTTCTATACTTGGTTCTCACCTCAGATAGTAGTCAGACTAGGAATTTGTTGAAATGGATAATAATATACAGTTTGACTCCCATGTAATTTCAGCATCTCACAGAAACACCTTTTGTAGACATCTGTTTCTAAATGAGTGAAGAGGTAGGTTGCTGTTGCTGTTTGTTCATGCAAAATCATCAAGATACCCTTCATCTGTTTTGATGCTCCTTGCCTGGAAATTACATATGGAATGGAATGCAAATAAGAATCAAGTCCAAGGACCATGAATCAGTGTACCATATAAGCCAAAGTGATATAAGAAGCTATAATTTAAATTAAGCTCTGCAACATAGGATTTATGTGCCAAAATCAGTCCACAACTTGTTTTCTAATAGCAGACAATTCAAACTAATGAGGGCTTTTTTTTTTTCTGTAGGGGATTTTGAACTCCAAGAAGTAGTACCTTAAAAGTAGCCCTGTCTGTCAGACAGAAAGAAATCCTGGTCCACAGTCTTTCTCATAGGAGGGACTTGTAGGATCTTATATGCAGCACGGTGCTTCCCCCATGCACCTAAATTTGCTACAGTAATGAGCTGTCAGTTCATCTTACAGGAAATTAGCTTTGGTCTAGGGATTGGCTTCTGGTATGCTGGCCAATGACTGTGCTTCGTAATGTCTTTCACCTGCATTTCCTGTTTGTTTGACTTGTGGACAGTGATATAATCCTGTAGCTGAACAGTGGAAGACAATTTAAGAACTTAAACAGCTGGTTTCAATCAGTGTGAGTGTTGTGGAGCAGCAGCTTGAGAAATCCTGCCTGCCCATATAATCTTAGCATGGACAAGAAATATGAACTGCATTGAGATGTTAAAAATCTATTTATCTATTTGTTTATTTATTTTAGCTACGATTGGTAATGCCTTGTACAGTATTGGCAGCAAATTGCTGCTTGCCTTTGCATTGGTAGGGGAAACACAAGGAACTATCTGATTAGAAGGGGCAGCCCTAGAGCCACTGTTCATACGGATCAGTGGAGCAGCTGCTTGAGAATGCTTCACTGCAGGAATGCTGTCTTCAGGAAAGCAGTCTGCTTTGAGGCTTTACACTGTTTGTGGTTGGATGAAAACTAAGTTCAGATGTTTCTTGTTAATTCCCTTGTGTCAAAATGTGTGTTCTGTTGAGGTATATGTTTAGACTGAAGGTTTCAAAGATTATCACTTCTCCTTTTTATGAATTATTGTATCTGCCTGAATAAAAATATTGAGCTGTTTAGATTGCTTAGTTTTCCTGTCTAAGTAGGGCTGTATTATTTTGTAACTGCTGATCCAGCAGCAGCTGCAGGATAAAAATCATTATTTTAATGTGCTGTAATGCCAAAAAGCGATTCTCATGTGTCTTTGCTTTTGACTACTGGTTTGAAATCCCATAGGCAAGCATTTGGAAGGCACTGGAAGCATCAGCTAACTTCATCAGGATCTCAGATGCTGAGAAAAAAAACAAACACACAGTTTCTCAGACTGGTACTCAGAAATAGGACTTTCAGTATCAGTAGGACTGAAAGCATGAAAGTACGCTTTAGAGAACTGTTAAAACATGTCCAGATCTAATAGTATTTTCGTAGACGTACTTGAGTAATCTCTTTCAGCAAAAAGTCCAAATGCTAGCTCCTGGAAATCAAATTCTTAAATGCAGTTTTGACCTGAGCTCTCATTTCATTTTGACATTATTAATAAGAGAAGACCTGATGATCAGTTCGTCACACAATCCTACATGTATGGAGAAGGTTGAGGGAACTGGGCTTGTTTAGCTTGGGGAAGAGAAGGCTCTGAGGAGACCTCCTTGTGGCCTTCCAGTACTTGAAGGGAGCATAGAAACAGGAGGGGGAACAGTTGTCTACAAGGGTGTATGGTGACAGGACAAGGGGAATGGTTTTAAACTGAGACAGGGGAGGTTTAGGTTGGATATGAGGAGGAAGTTTTTCAGCCAGAGGGTGGTGAGGCACTGGCACAGGTTGCCCAAGGAGGCTGTGGATGCCCCATCCCTGCAGGCATTCAAGGCCAGGCTGGATGTGGCTCTGGGCAGCCTGGGCTGCTGGTTGGTGACCTGCACACAGGTGGAGGTTGGAACTGGGTGAGCATTGTGCTCCTTTGCAACCCAGGCCGTTCTATGATTCTGTGATATATATGTGGATTTCATCAGTTTTGTGTTATTTGGTCATCTAGTTCAGGACTGTATTCACTGGAAAGAAATGCAGGAGATTAGAGCTAGCTGTCACAGCTACAACAGAAATGGGTATAGGTTTTTTAGGAGAAGCTGATGAGACTGAAAGAGATTTTTTTGGCTACAGTCAAGAAGAAAGATGAATGCTTACTAGGACTTAAACAGTGTTTTACTCTCCTTGTTAAATATTTGAAAGTGAGTTGCCTCATTTGATGAATCCCATTTGTGCAAGTCATTAGCAAGTAAATGAAGAAACTGTATGAAAAACAGATCACAGTGATTTAAGAAAGCAAACTGCAAAGTGAACAGATGCTTTCCAAGATATGACTAAAGATGTATTTTCTGGCTCTGTAGTTCTTTGCTAATAATTTCCATGTTGTTTATTGAAGTAGAGTATACTTAGTGCAAGCCCTTTACTGTCAAGTACCGGATTAAAAATGCATCTGGAAAATGTTTAACTCTGAAACTGAATCAGAGTGCAGCTTCAGGAAGTGACCTTTCATGCAAAACTGATTGTGTCAGTAAAGTTGCTTGGGCTTTTGTTCCTCAGATAATTTTGAGTCCTCTTCGTCAATCATTGTTATTCCTTTAGAGTCTTTAGAGTCCTTTAGAGTCTTTAGAGTCTTTAGAGCAGTGAGAAACCTGGAATGGTTCTAAATGAAGACAACTTTAGTCAGTCTTCTTCTGTATGTAACAGCAGATACATGGCTGCATAATCACAAACTTTTCTTGTAAATTTTTTTTTCCCTCTGTATCCAGGATGGATGCATGCTTATGCTGAATGTTACACCTTTAGTGTGTGTCAGCCATTGAAAATGCTTCCTTGAAGGTAGCATTTTTCCTTCTATTAATTTTCACAGGAGTAAAGGCTTATACTATGTAAACTGGGTGAAATATCTCACTACAGGATATCTCACCTATTTCTTAGCATAGGGATTAGGTGATGTAAAGCAGTCATTTTCCTGTCCTTTTCCCTCGTATGTATGGAGATGGGAGCCTTTTGCTAGAATGTGGCTCTGAGGTGAACACTAACATGGAGCAAAGATGCATCCAGCAAAATGTCCAATAAAATGACATCATGTTCTCTGAGCCAAAAAAGGTAAAGGCATGTAATAGTTATTCTTAAGAGCAAATACGGATGTTTGCCAAATGGAGATCAGTGCAAGACTTGGAAGTACTTAGGTGTAAAGTCATCCAAAGTCTTGCCTGGCTCAGCAGTCATTAGTACAGAGACTATGCAACTGTGCTTGATGACAGAACTGTGCCAGACACCATGTTTTCATGGGCATCACCTGCAGGATATTTGTGTAGCAGTAATGAAATAGGAAATTCACTCCAGGTTTTCCTCTTCTCCAAATTGCTTTTCCTGGTACCACTCTCTCCACCTAATTGTAGCCTTCCCTAATTCTGCAGGGGCTGGTAAAAGACATGGAAAAGTTATCTTAGAATTTATCCTCAAATGTGATAACTTTGTACTTTTTTCTTAGGGTTAGGTTATAGATGTGAGAATATTGTGTCTCCATGGCTCCTGGCTTCTGGCCTTGGGGAAATGTATATCTGCCATGAGATAAAGCATCTGAAAATGTAATGAGGACTATTAAAATCCCCAATTAGTCAGACAAGCAGCACAGCCAGATCTGTAAAACAGACTTTGTGTCCACAAGGGATCTTCAGTTGAGGGGATAGGCAAGAAAACCCATTCCCAGGTCCTTAGTATTCTAATAGTGACCACTTTCACATGGTTGTAGTTTTGTTACCACAAGCTTTTGAGCCTTGTATCAAGATTAACCGTTTAGACCACTTGATTTTAGTGCATATTGCACTGATCCATCGGGCTGCTTGCAAAAGCACTATTTAAAATGTTTTCAAATTTCTCTGGAACACAGAAGTTTCTAACAACGTTGTGGAAAAGTACGGACTTAATAGATGTGTGTGTTCATCAGGCATCTGTTGGTTTTCCCATTAAATTATTACTTTGTTGTTGTACTCTTGGCTGCATTACGTTAAACTCGAATTTCAGCCCACGTTTTCTGTCATCCACACCGGCTTTTGCTCTGTCTCTGGCTTGGAGTACATTGACTTGCTCTCCAGTTCTTGGGATTCCAGTCCTTGTTCCACAAATGTTTTAAGCTGCCATTTGCCAGCACTGTTGCTAAAAGAAACAGTTTCTCCTCTCCTTTGTATTAACAGAGAGGTTTTTGTTGCTGGGAATGTATCAGTCGAGGGAACTGACCAGGACTAAGCTTGTTTCCAACCACCCTGTAATTTCTTTGAATGCTGTTGCAAGTGCTTGTACTTGAGGGTGAGGAGGGGGAGGTAGGTTTGCTTGTGGAGAGTGAGGACAACTGATTCGGTTTTAATGTGTGTGCAGAACTCTTGAGGGGGCATGTTATGTGACACCCATGGGATTGAGTAGGCACCGACGTCTTGGGTCTCTAAGCAGTGGGTGGCCTGGGGCTAGAACTTGAGTACAGCCACTAGAGGCAGGAGAGACATACCCAAAATAGACTGTCTCCTTCATGAAGGATTCATGAAAAGAATGGTAACTTTTATTTTTAAATGAAAACTGATCCATTTCTGAATATCCCAAATCCGTAGCTGGTAAGCTAACCTTGGGCTATTCTATTAAGCCACGAGCAGCAGAATTGAAGAAAGAAAAAAGAAATCTATATTGTATGCTAGATCAGAGAGTTCTGATATTTTAAAATTTCTAGGACATCCACACTATCTTCAAAGGAATTCCTAAGATCCTGAAAAGTTTGTTTAACAAAAATTTGTGCTGGAATAGTTTGAATGAGCAATGTCAGGGAAGTAGTGCAGGTTCTCAGAACTCTTGAATGTATATATATATATATATATATATATATAAAATATTTACTAGGAGATGCTTTTTAACATGCTGTTTTTCAACATGTTATTTTCTCCTCTAATAATAGAGCTAAGCTTTCAGTAAAGGTTTTGACCAGTTTTAGTTAACTGGATAGAAATACAAGTTCAAAAATTCACCTGATTCATGCCGTATCTTTAAACAGTCTGTTTGCTTTATTCCAAGAATGCTTTATAAAGAAATAAATTCAAAAGATTTATTCTTAAGTGAGAAAGGAAGTGTACTGATACTGATACTTTTCACAAATGAAACTTCATTTGCAGCCCTGCCACTGTTGTGTTTGTAGAAAATCATTCATCTTTCTCCCTCAATCTGAAAGAGTGACATAAGAAATCAGGAATGCTGTTGGTGAATTTGCAGATAACAACAGAAGGTGGAGTGTGTCTGAAGCTGGTTTTTGTGTTTCTTTTTCCTTGCTTCTCTCATCATGATGCCATTCAAAAGGGAGTTCAGGGCTCTGGTGATTGAGATGGTGTTAGCCACCGATATGTCCTGTCACTTCCAGCAAATCAAAGCCATGAAGAATGCTTTGCAGCAGCCAGAAGGGTGAGTCACTTCACAGCAGTGTGCACTGAGGGGCTTCATTTCAGCTTGTGCTTTGCCGTTATGTTTAACTTCAAAAACACCCCTCCAGAGGCCCTCACTCTCCTTGATGTGCACCTCACTTCTGTTTCTGCTGTTGAATTTTGAATGAATTCACTTAGGAGTGGACAAGCACTACCTACACACAAATCTCTCTTCTGTGTTGGTGGACCAAAGCTTGCAAAGGTCACTGTGTTGGGGTAAGCTTCCCTAGTCATTTTCCTTTGCATATGAGGACATGATCCAATCAACATGGACATGATCCATCAAGGACATGATCCATCAAGGACATGATCCAATGAACAAACTCTACCAACTGAGTAGGACTCTGGGATATACAAAACACAATCAGTGTGTCTTTCTGCAGATGGTAGCAGCAGCCGCCATGGCAAGGGGCCTGCTCCATAACAAGGGGAAAGACGAAAACAATCTGAGGTGCATCAAAGGAAAGACTGGAAAAGAACAGATGAAGCATTATGGGAAAGGCCTTTTTTTCACAGTATACCAGTAGGAGTTGCAGTGTTTTGTCCACAGCCTTCTCCATAAAGTTCTTGTTATGCTATTCTTAGTGATGGTCCTCTCTTTTTTTCACTTCAGACACAGATCTGTCCAGCACCCTCTAGAATTATATCTATATCAGATCAGAGTGTGGCTCATCACTTGGTGCTCTCTGAAGCTACAGCTCTTCCAACTATTTCGGGCAGTCAAAAGCTGGAATTAAAAACTGAAATTATTCATCCCAAGCAAACATTATTTACTGAGTTATTGGGCTAGGCTTTAAGGTTGTAGTCTTAAGAAATTGCCAGCTTTGCTCCAGTTTCCTAACAGTGAAGCATACTTACTGTGCAAAGTCGTCACTGTCCCTGAGAGCAGATCCTGTTTACTGCAGTAAGATGAACTCTCTTCTGACCTGCATAAAATGCAGCACAGATGAAATAGGGAGCATAGTGGCTCTTCAGTCAGATTGTGCAAAGAAGTGAGCCTGGAAAGGAGCTCAACAAAGCTGAGCAAAGTTTCTCTTTGTACTTCTTAATGTCTTTGTTACAATAGGAGTGGTGTATATTGGAGAAATTAGTCAACCTTTCATGGTTGTCAGGTTTTATGAACATGGAAATACTCCATTAATATCCTGACCAAAGACTCTGATGGCCTTATTTCCCTTTTTAATTGAAATTTTTGTTGTTCTCCACTGCAAGTGCAGGCAATTAATTTGTTTGATCCTTTGGATTTTCAGAATTGACAAGCCGAAAGCCTTATCACTGTTGTTGCATACAGCAGATATCAGTCATCCAGCCAAGGCCTGGGACCTCCACCACCGCTGGACCATGTCTCTGCTAGAGGAGTTCTTCAGACAGGTAAAGATGGAGAATTGCTCTGTGTTTTGGCAGCACAGAGGATCGGACAAGTAAGAAAATGTGAACGTGTATTTTCTTTCTTCTCTAATTTTCTCAAGAACATCCTAAATGATAGGAAGCTTTTTTGTCTGGTACAGTAGCACTGCCTATCAAGTCTCTTGGAAAGGCAGTGTCTGCTACACTGCCTATAGATAGAAATACTACCTGCATAGGAGAAGTTCTAATGTGGCTTGCTAAGCCAGGCTAACTACTTTTAAGGAATCAGTATTTCTTTCTAACTTGAAAAAGATAGAATATATGATGTTCTGCTTAGCTAATAAGCCGTAGAAAACGCATTTAAGTAGTTACATGTTATAAAGCTGTACCTATATTTTTGGAGTAGACATAAAGAAGTCCATTATCCTTACCAATCTTTAACCAGTTTTTTGAAGGACATCTGCTTTAAAGGCATTATGGGAATCCCTTCTTAATAAGGACCTTGCAAAAATTTGCTTTGAATCCTTAAGTTTGTTTTTCAAAGCAAGAATGGGTTTACTGGGTGGAAGCAGGAAAATCGTGCCTGCATCCATCTCTGTGTTACCACACAGAAGGCTCATGTAAGGAGGGTGATTTTCACATGCATTTTAGGGAAGACTCTGTCACTGGGCATGCTTATTCTCTTATAGCTCAGAAGGATACTAGATCTGATAAAATATACCATTGCTGAGTACCCTAAAAGATTGATGAGGGAGTTAAGATTAGCTGGCTGTAAGAACACAAAAAGGCCAGGTCTGGATCTGCTTTACATGTGCAATGAGGCAAAATCATTTTACGTTTTCACAAGGACAGCTGAACAACAAATCATGCTTCAATTCTGAATGACAGATGCCTCCATGTCTAGATAAAGCATTGCATAAAACTTGTGTTCTAGTTCTAAATTACAATGAAGTATTAACTCCCTTTTTGGGAAAAACCTTATGTTTACCATGAAAAGTAGACTTGTTCATTTAAGTTAGTAGATGGGTAAATACATACATCCCTACATGGTAGCAGAAGAGCAACATGCACTCTTCTCTGTGTTTGAGCTGAAAAGTGCCACTAGCCAGAGGGAACTAAGAAAGTAGGCTGGTTTCAGTTTAGGTATTTATTTCTTTATGCTCTTTAAGTGCAGATTCTCTTCCACATTTTTTGTTGTGTGTTATGAGGCACTTAACCTGAATCAGTGTGGGTTTCTAAAGCTCTTGGTTTCCAGTTCTCCAGTCATGTGACACAGGTCTTCCTGCATGAACTATGCGTGTTTGTAGATGTTAATGCTGCTTTTGAATACAATTTTATTGACTGATATTCAGCAGCTGGAATAAAGATCTCATAAAGGAAATATCTTGCATGTTTTACCTAGCAATTTAGCTATCCATGAAGGATCTGCCTGAACAGCTTCAAAATCATGTATGTCTTTGAGCAGTCAGGAAGGCTGTTAGGGGCTCTGGGGTTTGTAAGAGGCACGAGGAGTTAGAGAAAAGTGATGATTAGATAAGAGCTGGTACTGAAAAATGCTTTTCCTGAGAGGTGTGGCAGACATGATAACAGGTTACTTCAAAATATTTCTGTGTTTGGTTTCTGCTTACCCTGAAATTTGTACATCAGACTCCTAACATAAAGCAGGAGAAAATTGTTGTTTCACCCAAAGCTCTAACCTCTGGCAGAATTTATTCCTTCTGTTTATGTACGTTATAATAATAACAAAGAAAAAACCTATTCAGTGCTTCTTATGCCTACAGTTTTTCCCTAATTTGTTTGCTGGCTATTTTGACTTCCATTTGACATTGGTCAGAATAATGGCATGAAGTTCAGCACAGTTAAAGTGAGTTGCTGATTTAAGGAATTGGTTCTCTGGTACATTTAATAGGCTGTTTAAGTTTGAATGCTCACTGGGGATTACTGCAGCTGTCATCCTGTGTATCCTATCAGCCTCAAGCGATTTGTAATAGTGTGACTGAAGCAAGCTTGGTGTGAATATGCAGCTTAAATGACTGGAAGAAATGGGTTTGTAACACTTGATCTTCCACACTGTCTTGTGATGTTAAGAAAGGACTGTCAGTTCTGAGGGCTGGAAGCACGTTTGTACCTTTGTTCTTCAGCTCTTACATGAAATGTTAACAATATCAGTGTTTCCTTTGGACAAAAAATGTGATCTGTATCTGGCCAGCCATGACCTGTGAATTCCTTATCTGAAAGACAAAAGGAAAAAAAGCCTTAGCAAGTGCAAATCCTGGAGGATCAATCACGATTCTGAGGACGGTGTTCTGCTGAGTTTTCCAGAGAGCTCCAAAGAGAATCATTCTTAAGTACGAAAGGGTGCTTATGTAGTGCTTGGAAGTACCAAGCAGACAGGGAAAGCTATGAGGAAGGATTCGCTGGAATCAAAATGCTCGATTCCCACCGTTCTCCTTGGACCACGACTTTTCCAGCCAGACTCAGTTCTCCATAAATAATCTGTGTTTACAAAAACGTGCATGTACAAAACCTACTTCACTAAAGAAAGCTAAAATGGGTTGCTTTTACAGCAGTGACCTAAGATATCAAAGTTCAATGCCTTGTTCTAATTTATTCTCTTTTTTTTTTTTTCTCCAGGGTGACAAAGAAGCAGAGCTAGGGCTTCCCTTCTCTCCGTTGTGTGATCGGAAGTCCACTATGGTTGCTCAGTCTCAAATAGGTATGTCCCTTCTGGTGCATTGTAAGTAGCATCTTAAAAACAAAACTTAGAATCACAGAATCATAGATTCACCAAGGTTGGAAAAGATCTCTAAGATCATCCAGTCCAACCATCCAATATTTCCCACTAAATGTCCTTTCATACAACATCTAAACATTCCTTGAACACCTCCAGGGATGATGACTCCACCACCTCACAGGCAGCCATTCCAGAGCCTGTCCACTGTTTCAGAGAAGTTTTTCTTCCAACCTGAATCTCTCCTGGTGCAACTTGAGGCCAGAAAACTTATTTCTCCCTGTGCATGGAGGCTACAGTGATCTCTCACTATTTGAAGCTAGGTTATAGAGAAGAAGTAATAAAGTGCAGTGGTATTTTCTCCAGATCAACAATTCAAAGCTGAGGAGCCATTAAATTTACGGTGGTCTTTGGTTGCAGTAGAGTTACTTCTAATGTATGTGACTGCAGAACTGGCTGCAGTGCCCACTTATGACATTATTCTGTGGTTTTCTGAGCACTGGATATGAGGTGCGCATGGCATTGTGCTGTGAGTTTTCTTAGAGGTTATGGAAACATAACGTCAGTCCTTTTGATGACCTGGGCAAAAACTGTTGTATTTTTCATTTGTTTGTTTCTTTGTTTGTTTTTTTCACTTATTTTCCCCACCCTTTCCCTCTCAGTGCTCAAAGCCAATCAGTATTTTGCACGGAAACCATTTTCAACTCCATTCATTCAGAAGCAGAGATCTTTTTACAGACTCACTAATAGTGCTTTCTTTCTCTCTTGCAAAATCACGGGGTTGCAGAATGTCTGAAGTGGGAAGGAGCCATCTAGGTCCAACCTCTGCTCACGCAGGAACATCAGAAGCAGGTTTCTCAGCACCACATCTAGGTGATTTTTGAGGAGGGACTTCAAAACCTTCCAGGCATCCTATTCCAGTGCTCCATCACCTGCACAGTTAAAAAGTGCTTTCTGATGTTTTGATCTTACCTTTTGTTTTCCAGTGTGTGCTTCTTGTCCTGGCACTGGGCATCAATGAAATGGGCCTGGTTCTGTCCTCTTTGCACTCTCCCTTCAGATGTTCATAGGCTTTTTTAAGATCTCTCCTGAGTCTTCTCCAGACTGAGTAGTCCCAGCTCATAGCAGAGGTACTCCCATCCCTTGACCATCTTGGTGACCCTGTGTTGGACTCTTTTCCTGTATATCCCCATTTCTCTTGTTATGGGAGGCCCAGAACTGGGCATGATAGCAAGGGCACATTGCTAACTCATGTTCAACTTGGGGTCATCAGGACCTCTCAGTCCTTCTCTGCAGATCTGCTTCTCAACTGAGTGCCTGGAATTGTTCATCCTCCACAGGAAAGACGTGGAGCTTTTGGAGAAAGTCCAGAGGAGGGCCATGAGGAAGACCAGAGGACTGAAGCACCTCTCTTATGAAGAAAAATTGAGAGATCTTGTTTTGTTCAGTCTGAAGCAGAAAAGACTCCAGGAAGACCTCATTGTGTCCTTCCAGTGTTTAAAGGGAGATTATAAACAGGAGGGAAATTGTTTACATGTATAAATAGTGATAGGACAAAGGGGAATGGTGTTCAACTAAAGGAGAGAAGATTTAGATCAGATGTCAGGGGTAGGTTTTTGCTCTCAATGAAAACATTGGTGAGGTGCTGGAACATGCTTTCCAGAGAGGTTGTGGATGCCCGTCACTGGAGGCATTCAAGACCCGGCAACCTGATTTGTTACTATTTTACTATTTTACTATATTATTATTATCTAGCAGTTGGAAATTCTGCCTGTGGCAGAGGGGATGGAGCTAGATGATCACTGAGGACCCTTTCAATTCAAGTCATTCTATGATTCTGCTAAATAGGAGGTGCAGGACTTCATGAGATTCTTGCCAGCTCACCTCTTCAGCCTGTCACGATTCCTCTGATGAGTCAGCCATTCCCTCCAGTTTTGTTTCATCTGTGAATTTACTGAGAGTGCACTCTACCCAAACGTCTCCTCCAATTAGTGAAAGAAAAGGAGGATGGGGAAACAGTAAGCCTGATAGCTGGGGAGAAGTCAAGAGGAGTTAACTGAAGTAGGCATGTTCTGCTGGCTAGAAGCAAAAAAAGAGACAACTTGAGAAGAAAAGGTGGATTTATGGGTAGATATTTATGCCCACAAAGCTAGTGAAAAATGTTATCTATCCATGACTGGAGAACAGAATGCCAAATGGAAGAAGAAGAGACAGATAATGCTGACTCCCAGCATAAGGGAACTGAGTCCAGAAGCAGAAAGAAAACAAATGTATTCAAGGAAAGCAATCAAGAGAAGAATTTGAAGTACGAAATTTCTCAGCTGTCTCCTGAGCTGACCAAAAAACAAAACAAATATATCCCCAAGCTTAGGAAAGTACAGGTTCACATCTGTGGCTCAGAGCTGTTTCTTGTTTAAAATTATTTCATTGTTCTCGTTAGGCAGCCACTCCCTTAGTGGACTTCATTCAGATTTTTCTGGCTCTGCAAGCTTAGGCAGTTCATGCAACAGTCTGAACTTGAAAAGCCCTGTACAAACCCAAACTGGATGCCACATTTCTAGAGTGTAGCCCTCTGAAACAGTACCCCAGAAAGGTGTGTATGTATACACAGCACAACACAAGCCCTGAGAAGACTTATATTTTGCCAGTGGCTCAGTGGAGGGAAGCAACAGCAAACTTAAAGAGCTTCAGTATGAGCTAAAACCCATGCTGAAGATTCCTGTGCAGACTATGCCTGCTGCTATGGGAGATGATGACCTCTCTGTGGTTGGTGTGGAGGAAAAGACACATTTGGACTTATCTTTCACAGTGGTTCTGGCAGCTTTAAGATATGTCCCTCACACCTTACCAGGAAGAGGAGCTGTGCTTCCTGCGTGTCCCCTTCTGAGCTCTGGTAAGCTCAGTGTGCTTAGAAACCAATTTGCCTTGTCCTCTGCTTTCATGCTTTTTGACTCAGAAGGCCAGGAGAGCCAAGAAACTTCTATACTATGGATGTATTTTGTCAAGCCACTGCAAAATTAATGATGAATTAAACTGTCACCAGGATAATTACACTTTATAAAAGCGGCACTCCGTCAGCGTGTAAAGGCAGCCTTATTTAGTTGAATGCTATTTGTCACTGTATTCTTTTGTGTGGTTTTGTGATCCATTGACACCAATGGGCCATTGTCCATAATCCTTGGCTTCTGATGTAAAGTTCTCATTTCTCTGTCTGCTTGTATATTGGCATCATCTGTCTGTAACACCTTTGTTAGATCAGAATGTCTTACATGTTCTGCCTCTCTGCTGAGGCAAGGCTTTCTCAGTTGTAAGGTAGAAATAATCTGATCCTATTCATGTATTTATTTGATCAACAGTCCCAACAGGCTGTTCACTGGGTTAGTAATGACTGCATTTCTTTGCAGAAGCAAGTTCCTTTTGAATTCCAAATCACGCAGTGAGCAGCCGTAAGTTTCTACAAATGAAACAAATAAACAAACAAACAAAACCATCTATACTTCCTTAAATAAAATTGTGCTACTGATATTGCCAGGTTCAGAGCATAGAAATCCTGTTCTGGTGGCTTGGCTTGTTTGTAGTTGCTGGTTTGCTGCTGAAAGTTGACTGCAGATGCCACAAACAGCGGGCAGGCATTTTTATTAACTAAGGGATTTCATAAATGCAGACAGAAGGCTTTCCAGCATGCACTCTTTCCATAAAAATGAAGCAAAAATTTCTTCGAAATAAAGAATGTCTCCTTCTCTTGTTTCTTTAATTTATGGATCATTTTTTCAGTATTAAAACTAATACATTTTTTAAAACAAACATCAAACAAAGAACCTTAGTTTTAAAATCTACTAATGCTAGTGATCAGTTTATCATCTTTTTTCTTCCTCAATAAAAATACTTTTGGTAAATATGTCTGTACCCTACTGAGGTATAGAAATCATGAGAGATTCATGTGCAGGTCAAGCTGCTGTCCAGAGTGGGGAAGGCAAACAGATTTCAAAGAAAACCAGGCCAAAACTTGTGCATCCTGACATGAATATTAGGAGTTAAAGCTTCTCAATCTTTCTCAGACTGTAGAAAGCTTGTCTGATGAGAGATGAAACTCACTTGCAACTGATAAATATAAGAACACCTTTTTATTTTTGTCCAGTAGCTGGCAAGAAAGAAAATTACAGCTTCAGAAAACATTGTATGAAGGCTGAGAAGTTTATGTTTCTGGTTTGTTGGTTTCTTTGCTTGTACTGTGGTGGGCTTTAGGGAAACAATTCTCCTGCCAGTGTTTGTTGTGCTGGTGTTCTCAGGTGCAATGAATGAATTGCCTGTTACCAACTCCTCAGTATGCAATGGCAATTGATAAGAACATCCTAGTCACTGGGGTACAGAAATATTTACTTCACACTCAGTCTTTCGAAAAAGAAAGATGATGGTGAATTAGTCTTAGGCTAAACCATTAACAAGTTTTAAATCCGGGTTAATTATTTTGAATATAAATCACAGTGCCTTTAGGTAAGAAGAAAGAGAATACCGAAGAGTGGTTTGGGATTATAGTATAAATTACATAATTGCTATTCAGATTGCTCTGGAAGTTATGCCTCCTCTTTATTTCCATGGAAACCAAAACAGATACAAAGAGCACGATAACCCTATTTGATGGAGTGCATTCTCAGTGACAAAACACTGTTTCTCAACATTGTCACTACCATGAGGTATGCATTTGCAGCAGTGATGAGCTGCTGAAAGAGCCATCATGCTGCATTCACAAAAATCTGTACCAGCAGAGGTGATCCACTGTCACTGTTGCCGCTGTGGGAACGCATCACCCACTGCCTCACTGTGGTGACATCCACTGTTTGGTCTCCATAAATGTTCAGTAAGTGTTGATGAATGTCAGTGTGTCATTTTTTCCATGTGGAAGAAGTCAGTGACACAGCTTTCCTTCATGCACACTTTCATCTCAGGTGCCATCTGCTGCCATCTGTCGCAAGGCAACAGGCTTTAGCAGAATATTGATTGGAAGGTTCACTCCCTTCTGCCATATCACCAACATCTGCCTTTGCTGTTGTGGGCCAATGTAATAAAATAAGAGGCATTACTTTCAGATCAGCCCTCATAATGAAGTCCAGTGATTTGCATCGATGACTTGGATTTGTTTGGTCACTAAGAAGTAAAAAAAATATTGAAGGAGATTAGAAGAGACATAGAGACAGGCAGACACACGTAAATCAAATTCTCAGTATCCTCTGAGTTCCTGTGACACACTGTTCTCAGTCAGTAAAATTTGCAGTGTTTTTAAAAATAATGTGAAGTTTCCTAGGGTTAACTGCACTCAGTTTCCTGCTGTGGCTTTATACTGCATGCATTTTTGTTTAACAACATGAAAGGAAAGGTGATATTTTCCCTTAAGTTTGCATAAGAGTATATCAAAGTTATGGAAGCACGTGGTTCGGATGCTCATGTAAGATTGAAGGTTCAGTAATGCATGATTTTTTCTTTAATTTACAAAGTAATAGTACGAAATTCTGAGAACTTGGAAGTAATGTTTTTAATTATGCTAAGTATGAAAATATGATTCATTGTCTGACATTTTAGAAGTATAGAAAAAAATCAAGCAAATCAGGCAAGTGAAATGGAACTAGAAGTATGCTCAGCTACCTTGCACTTTTAGAAAGAGTTTGTCTGAGATCGCTGATGCAGTGACTTCACATTAATCATTATTTCACCTTCTTGACTGTGCTTGCATTTCTGCTCAGGTTTCATTGATTTCATCGTGGAACCCACTTTTACTGTGCTGACTGATATGACTGAGAAGATTGTGACACCGCTCATAGATGAAGCTTCCCGTTCTGGCATGTCTGGGTTCAGACGTTCCAGGTGAACAACCATATGTCCTCTCCCTTTAGAGCACTTGTTGCTTTTGCATCCAGGTCCCCTGGTGAATGTCATGGTCTGTGTCCACATCCATCCCTCCACAGTGTATGTCTGCCACGTGTTGTAAAGCTTGCTGTCCACATTGCCAGCACTACAGCTCACCTTGTGATGTGACTGTTTTGAAGGGAAACTCAAGCCAAGGTAGGGCAAAGAGGGAGGCTGGCCATCTTGGAAATGGAGCCAAGCCTCTAGAGGTACTGAATGCAAGTGGGTGTAGCCATGTAGTGCTCTCTCATTCACTAATGCCAAAACAGGAGGTAGGTAGTGTCATTGAGAAGCACTCATTTCTAGGAATATGGAAGTATAAACGTAATTAAAGAGGATTGGGAAGTATAGGAAGACTTACTTAGAGTTATTCAAATGTGTGAATTATCACCAGAGTTCACCTGCAGCTTGGATATAAGGAGTCTTGGCCCATTCATTCCCTTCTGCAGTTGTGGAGAATCTGCTACTTCAGTAATTTCATGAACAAGGCATGTCTTGGGATCCAGGTGGCACATGGTTTGTACTGCTTAGAGTGAAGCCTCCAAATCAGGATTTTTTCCCCAAGCAAATTCTTTATTCTTGGACTGTTACATTCAGGGCAACCACTAATATCTTTCTATATCAGTTATCTTGCTGTCTTTATTAAAATGTGCACTATGACATGCCTCTCCTTGAAAGAGAACTGCTAGGTCTGTAACTGAAATGAGTGCCTATTTCAACTTTAATGAGGTCATCAAACCCTGGATGGATGCTGGTATACAGCAGTTCTGTGTCTAATGACTCCAACAGGTGAATTTGAGGAGACTCCTCCTTTGACATATTGGATTTCTAGGTTTGTCTGACTCTCCATTTGATGTTTAGGGAGTGGAGATGCACAGCAAAGAACCACTTTGTGTGTTTCTCTTTGTAAGGAATCATGTCTATCAACAATCAGGGAGAGTCCGTTATTTCTAATGCTGACTCTGATTGTGCTGCTTGCTTTAACATTGATTGCCGTGGGGCTAAAGGGAGGGAGGGAATTGTGGAGGATTCAAGGTTGTCTTTCTTCTTCTTTGGGTGTTATCTGGATTTAGAGTAGCAATTTGTTAGCTGTGTTAGGTGCACTGATTTCTGTTACGTTTTGTGATCTTGTGTCCCAGTCTGAATAGCATCAGTCCCTCTGAAGTTAAGAGATCAAGTGTCAAGAGCACTGGGTCAGAAGGAAGTGCCTCACTCAACTGCTCCATACTCACTGTGGACTTCAAATGTTTTAAAGCCACCTGGACTGAGGTGGTGCAGCAGAACCGGGAGAAATGGAAAGCACAAGCCACCAAAGGTAACATCAGGCTTCTTAGTGAAAGAATAAAAATTCTTTTGACCTCTTCTACTTCAAACTCATCTTCAATCAAATTATTCTCCAAGTAAGCACTGCTAGTTTGAAAGAATCTGCTTCTCTAGGTCAACAGCTTACACTGAATTCAGAAAGATAGGAATATTGTGACTCATCTGTACCTTACATGCTTCTGTGTGATGTAAGTGTAGATAACAGAGAGGATTTGGACAATAGGAGGACAAAAAGGAATTCTAAGGGAAGCCCCCAAAGGTCATGAGTCAGACTCAGAGCGTGTACAAAAACAGCAGGAAAAATATTTTGGGAGACGTGTTATCAATTGTTTACTGTTAAGATTGAAAGAGATAGGAATGATATGTCAGCTGAAAAGGCCATGGTATTCTGGATCCATGTCTGGCTTCATATTTGCAGTGATACCTTGGATGAGAATATAGGAAGTTTGCTGCTTCTGCTCATGATATCACAAATCTGTGCAGGACTGCAGAATATAAAGTCTGCATTGATTGTGAGCTTGGAAGCAGACCAGGCATCCAAAATGTCATACAACTGAAAGTGCCTTAGAGTCATTTAGATGTGTTTGGAGAAAACAAAGTCAGAATTTGATTACATTTATTTCTTCATGAAACTGTGATACAGTGTCTCCTTTGAGCTGAATGCTCGTTACTAAACCCATTATTTAATGGAGCTGTTGTATTTCATATAAATGGAAGGAGTTTGATTGTAATACATTATGCGGTTTGGGCTTTATGACCAATGGAAGACTTGGCTTAGTTCTCTATTTGCCAAAGCAGATCTGTCTAATTGAAAGGCCTGTCTAATGGTGCAGGGAAGCTCATGGTGGTGCTAATCCAGCAGTGCTGTAGCAAGCCCTAGTTTCCTGAGCTGAATCTCTTCTCTTGTTTGGGTGCAGATGCAGCATTTTGGTTTCTTTTCAGATCCTCAGAATAAAGTGAGCTGAATACCATCAGACTTCCAGAAAGCTGTCTATGTGAGCTGCCGTTGATTTCAAGAGCGATTAGTAAAGCCAGGGAAGCACATACCTAATTTAATTATATTTTCATGTGAGCCGTAATTTATTCATTTAAAAAGTAATTAACTTGAGCTAGCTGCTGACAAGGAAACACAAATTGACATTTCTTATACAGAGAGCTTTCACCTTTCTCTCCCATAACCCATTGGTACACTGTTCTCAAAACTGTTTCTGGTCATAAGAAGTACTTGAGGAGACACCATTGTTTTTTTTTGTAATTTTTGCTCTCTGGCTAAGTTGCTGCTCCTGTAAGGACCACAATGTCTTCCCTATAGGTGTCAAGATTGCTTCCATTGGACTAATTGGACTCTATTCTTTGATTTGCAGGATATGCTTGTCTACTTATCAGCTTACAAAATGTCTCAGAAACCAGGAAATACATCTCTTTGTGATTCCTATCTCAATTAGAGTACAACTGGTTATCCACAATAGGGTGATGGATGGGTGGGCTGTGATACTGCAGACCTAGAAACCCTGTAGGGAGGCAGAATGAGATATACTAGGCAGCACAGTGCAGTCACTTCTGAATGCTTAAAGTCAGTATGGATACAGATACGTCCTGAAGCTCAATAAGGCTCTAAATTGAGTGTGGGCTGAGTTATTCAGTTGCTTTTGCACGTTAATTCTTTTCTGATCATAGAAAAGAGGAGAAAATTACGGAGTTTCTGCCTGCACATCGGTTTTTTAGCTCGAGCACTACATTAAATGATTCTATGATTAAGGGATGTAGTTGTGTTCTGGGACACGTTCCCCTTTTGGGAATGGAAGAGAAGGTACTGATAGTAACGTATTAGCCTGGTAAGAAGGGACAGAGATGTGAAGAAATTATAGCACTAAGTAGAAATGAAGAGATAAGGAAGCTGGAATTGAAAGCAACTTGGAAAAGGGAGAAAAATGGATTTTCAAAGAACCAAGACTTTCAAAGTTTAGGATTATGTGGTGCAGCATAGGGTAAACTAAATGTGATTTGACTGACTCTTGTATATCAGGAATGAAGATAAGCTCTGTACCCCTAAAGACATACTTACAGAGCTAATATCTCTTTTTAATTTACCTCTTAAATTTTCCGAAGAGCATTTTCAGAAGGGAACCTCATATGGTTAAAAATATACATGTACATATGATGTAGGCCAACACAGGGTATTTTTTTCAGAGTACTTTCTTAAATGTTCTCCTGTGCTCTTTTTCCCTTGTCAAGTCAATTCCTACACTTATCTAAGTAACACCTGTTTGCACGTTAAAAGCTGAAGTAGTTATATGTGTGAATTGTATTTCTTGCAAAATTGACTGATAATCATCATTTCTTTTCATGTTTTGCTTCTCTCTTTGCTGAGGATGCAGAAGAAAAAGCTAAGAAAGAAGCAGAGGAAAGTGTTCATCAGGGAACAGATGAAAAGAAAACAGATGAAAAGGATGAGAAGCCAACTGAAGATGCCACAGCAGCAAAGACGGAGAACAGCAAAGAACCAAATCCTGGGGAAAACAAAAGTTCAGATTCCAGTGAAAATTCCCACGTAAATGGGACTGGGCAAATTGGAGTGACCAGACACGAAGCCTCTCAAGGAAAAAGCGTTCCTAGGACAGATAAGGGAATGGATTCTCATCACACATCAAAGGAAGAGAAACGTGTCCAGAATGGTAAGTTCTCTCCTTCCACTGAAAGGTGAATGCCACCCTAAACATGGCATTTCATCTCAGTAATGGGATGGGAGCAGTTGATGTTGTGAAAAAAGTTGTCCTGGGTGCAGAACCTTTTCCTAGAATTCGGCATTGGTACTTCCAAGTATTATTGTTTTGTAAGAGATGGAGCTCTTAATGTCTGCTTCATGCTTTTGGCAAAGGGCAATAAGACTCTTCTCAAGGAAATGAATCAGCTTGTTTTGATGTACACTTCAAAGCTGAAACAAACTATTGTGGTTCAGTGAACAGCTTCACTGATTCACTGGTTAGTCAAAAGAGGAAATGCTGAAGATATAAACACTTTCAAAGGCCAATTTAAGGTATCTCTGAACTGATTCACGAATGTAAATATGTTTTAGGACTGCAGCTCTTTTCCCTTCTCCGCTGCTTTTAAGAGTTATTTTATTTATACTACATTTGTTCTGTTTTATTATGGCAAACATGAGCCTTTTCTTAAAGATTTATTGTCAAAAAATTGTTAGTGAGTTAAAATAATTATATTTTGCACTTAGAAAAGGTGGAAAAAGAACTGAATTGAAAATTGCATATCACATTAAAATAAGTTATTAGACCTAGGAATCACAGAATCACGAAATTGTAGGGGTTGGAAGGAACCTCTGTAGATCATCAACTCCAAACCACCTGCTAAAGCAAGTTCCCTACGGAAAGTCCCACAGGAAGATGTGCAGCTGAGTTCTGAATATCTCCAGACAGGGAAACTCTGCAGCCTCTCTGGGCAGACTGTTCCAGTGCTCTGTCATCCTCAAAGAAAACAAGTTTTTCCTCATGTTTTTACTGTAACTTGCTGTGTTCCAGTTAAGTGCCAGCTGCCCCTTGTCCTGTTGCTGGGCACCACTGAAAAGAGCCTGGCCCATCAGCTTGCTTCCAGCCCTGTAGGTATTTGTAAACAAGGAGAAAAGGGAGCAGAGGAAGCAGGTTTCCCTAGAGGGATGCAAAATAATCCCCTATAGTTATACACACTCTGGAGGTGATTGACCTTCTAGCTTATGTCATAGGAGGCAGCTAAGGAACATTTGTCACTGTTCTGGTTGGCCTGGCTTATTTCCCAGTTGGTTGCAATGGAGCACTTGAACCCCACTCCCCAAGTCCTTCATTTTAAAGCCTGCTTCACTAGTTTGGCCAGCCTGCTGCCAAAGATGCCCTTCTAGATAGGTGGATCCCATCCCTCCCTAAAAGGTCCTATTCTTCACAGGGAGTCCCATTCTCATAAAAACCAAACCATAAAAACCTTGAGCTAGCACCAGCCACATAGCCAGGAGTTGATACGTATTACATGCCTATTTCTGGCTTTCCTCTTTTCTCCAACTGGCAAGATTGAAGAAAAGATAATCTGGACAGTAGGACTTTTCACTTGCACTCCCAGGACTTTGTTGTCTTATTTGATTCTGTCCCTGAGAACAGATCAGTTGGCTATGGGCTGTTTCACTGTCCTTCCCTTGCCAGCCTTGCTCCTCTAAGTCATTAGCAAGAAATGACAGTACAGCCTCATGTGATTTCTCATCATCTTGGTAATGTCAGCCAGTCCAAAACCAGCAAAACACTGAGATTCTGAAGCATCCTCTTAGGAAAAAATGAGTAATCGTATAGACATTGAAATTCCAGGGCTAAGGCAGTGGACTTAGATGGCAGCTGAGGCAAGAATTCTGTTTGAAGTACTCCTGGTATGACTGGGCGCAGGCCTTTCCCAGTGATTCTTTTGTCATTAGATGTTTTTAGATTGGAAGTACTAGATAGATCCAAGTTGTCATGCTGTTACACATGGGATTTTTCTTCCAGCAGTGTTTGTGGGCCCCACAAAGAAACAAAAAGGTTGGCGATGTGAAATCTCAGTTAGACTGCAATAGATTTTGCTCCTGAAATCCTTTATTTTACAGGCTTCTAACAATATAAGGGCTAAGTATGCTCTGGTGATTTGCACCGTACCTTTTTCTGCAATGTCTCTCTGCTGCAGGTGTCTGAAGTGCTTTGGAAGGAATTATAATGATTTCTGCAAATTAGTGTCTTCCTTAGGGCAAGAAATTCTGCTCTTTAATTAATGGGAGAAGGCCCTAATGAATTACATTCTCTGCAGAATCTTCGGAGACTGATGAAATCTAACATTCATATATCTGGGTTCATGCAGTTTCCTTTATTTTACATCTGTTAACACCTCGTCATGAGATATCTGCCTTTGCCTTTGTCATCTCTTTCAGAAAGACCATTATGATCATTGTTCTGCTCTGCTACTGGCAGTATGGCATGGTAGATATCGCAACACCCAGCAGTCTCCTATTCATAAAAAGATATTCAATGAAAGTTAAAAATTGTGCTGTCAGAGGAGTTGGAAGTCTCTCTCACTTCTCGCTCCCTGCTCACATTCCTTGTGCTTTCTCAGAGATGTCAAACTGGGAAATAAAGTGTGTGTGCATGCCCATCGTCTTTGCCTGATAAGTCCCTCATTTATGCAGCGGGAATGTAAGAAGCCTTCTGTGCCTTGCTGGGTACATTTTCATTTCATCTTGAATACAGTGTCCTTGTAGAGACCATCTTTTTCAAGCAGACACCTCAGTCCTACCTGGAGTACCTGGAGCTGCTCATACCTCTCTTCAGATTGGACTTTCCAAAGAAGCCCAAATCAATATATAATAAGCTGAGGAAGTTGCTGTCTGTCTCATGTCTTGTTTTCATTTTTTTCTCACCTACACAATGGCCTTAATAAGAAAACCATGGAAGTTTTGGTTCTAAATGAGAACAAAACAGGACGTGTTTTTTCCATCTTGCTAAATGTTTTAAGATTTCAAAACCACTTTTCTATTGCAGGAATATTAATTAGAGAGGGAGAAACCAATCTTCTGTCATCCAAGAATAACAGTTGTTCCAGTGGTTAGGGCACAGTTTAGAAGAGGTGGGCCTTGTTTCTCTACATTTTCACTTTTTTGAGCTGTTTCAAAAATAAATACTCATTCACAGTAACTGTTTTGAAGGCAGATTTGTTCCTCTCTATCATAGCAATCCCTAAGTTCTCGATCCAAAGGCTAGGAAGTGGTAATAATAGCAAAAAATAGTAATACAGCTGGAATAAGCGTTGCTTTTATACAGCCATGTACTCGAATTTACAAAATTCTGAAGTGAGATTTAATACAGGGTTTTTTTCATGTTGAGATGTGGCTTACAAATTCCCTGCTGCTCTCTTTTGGGTGAAGGAAGAGATGCCTGCTCCCATCTGTGCAGGCTGCCATTGGACTTCTCTGGACATCTCTGGACATCTGCAGGAAGGAGACCTCCTTTGTTGCTGAATGAGCCCTATTCTACTGTATCTATCTCTTGAAGTAAATTTTAGTTCATAGTGGCATTTGGCAACAGAACATTCTTTTCAGTGGGGAGATGTCTGGGAAGGTCTGTTGTGCTCTGCTGTGCGACTGATAGAGGACAGAAAATAAGAAGGACCTCAGTTACCCTTTTTGGCTTCTTAAAATATACTCCAGCACTAATTCCCATTTTTGTTCTGCATCGACTGGTGTACTCCTAAAGACCTTGTCTTCCTGGTTTGCTGTATAGACTCGAAATCCAGTGATCAATGCTAGGATGCTTGTCTTTTTCTTGATATCAGTGTATGCAGACCAGCATAAATGATTTATGGATAAGTAAAGCTGGTAAGAGAAAGGGTAATCCAATGAAGCAGGACTTTTTAGGATATCTAAACTGGTTCTTTAATGCAGAGACCTGTGACAGAGCCTCACAGGATCTTAACTCAGTCTTTTAAAAGCATACATTTTTTAGAGTCTTGATTTTGAGATGAAGGTAGTGTTCAGGTTTTAATGGTGCATTTGCAGTGAGGAGGAGCATGAGTTTGCATGGGCACTTAAAGGGGTCTTAGCAGAATATGAAAGTAAATTGTGAAGCTTGGTTTTCTGCTGGAGTCAGATAAACACTGAGTGTTGCATTGTTCTGACCTAATTATATGCATTATATGACCTAATCCTAGGTCATTGTGAATCTGAATATTTCCTCTTAAGGAAAATCTTTCTTGGATGTTGACATTTGATGGAGTTACAGGCATTAATACACTGCAGTTTGAATTATAATGCTTATAGTATCCCTTATTTCTTCATTCTAGGTGAAATAAAGGAAGACAGTATGGCAGACAAAAAAGATCAATCTAGTGTGGGAAATGAATCAAAGAAAACAGATGGTAAGGACTTACTATTTTGTTTTGTTTTGTCACTCATTTCTATATGCAATCTATTGTTTTATAAGCATCCATATTTTATGATTAAAAAAAATTGTGTGGTCACCTGGAAAACATTTAACAGAAACAGTCATTAGATATGACAGAAGCCATTAGGGGTATTGTGGGGGAAAATCATCTCTTTCACGTAATGTCTAATGCCACTTAATTTTTCTGTTGGTAAACCATCTTCTTTATCTTCTTGAACAATTTCTGTGCACCATCCATAAGAAAAATCCTGGATTGTTTGAACTGCTTAGTACGAAACATGGGTTTGTAAGGTTCTATCCTGAGTTTCTTTGAGCCAAATTCTGCTCTCAGTTAAGATCAACTGTATGGAGGTGCAAAACACAAATCTAAGCAAAACCCTGAACAAGGTGCATCTCCTTTTTTCTGGTTGCACATCACACTATGTCTATCCAACCACAAAGGTTTCTTGACTTAATGCTCTGAGGTGGAATTTGCCAAGTGCTGTTGAACCACAGGTATGGGAAGGAAGCAAGCAAGAGTAGGCACATCAGCACAGAAACACTGTTAAGGACACTCTGGAAAAGGGATATTGCTAAAACACTTTTGAACTGAAACAATTCCAAGTTGTATGACAGTTTCTTAAACACCTAGAAATAATTTCATACAGCCCTGAGCCTATTGTAAATTTTCACAGATGTTTTAGTAGCATCAGCAAAGCAGAAAAACGTCTATAAGAGATGTGGCATGTGTGCTCTTCTGCTTCTCAGCTGTGCAGCAGAAGGCTATAAGATAGTATCTGAGACTCCACATCACCCCAGAACTGATTGCTTAAATACTGCATAGAAGAATAAATGGAAACAAATGCTACAGCTAAGATTTCCTTTGTATGTCTCGATTAAATCCACTGAAATATTCCTAAATATAAATAGTGCAGTATTGTGTTTTAATGATCAAGAAAGGCAACCTCATTTTAAGTGCTGCAGTTTAGATGATGTTTGCTTTTACTGTTACCTTGTAAGAAATTACTTCATATTCTTACTCTTGCAGAAAAGTGACAAATAAGAAGATAATGTTATCCTTAGCAAAAAGAAAAGAAAAAAGTAAAGCAATTCATCTATAATCACATGTATTAACTTCAGACACACAAATATGTAGTTTATACAGAGCTCTGTTAGCAATGATTGTTCAGGAAAAATCAATTATTTGTTGGAATATTTATACACTTATTATTTATACACTTCGGATAAGTGTCTGTCAGGAAGAGTCGTGAACGAGTACCATTCATAACTCTTTACACAGTATGCAGAAATAAAGAGCAAATACTCAATTAGCTGCCTGGCTCTGCAGGCATTTACGATATGTGCATGTCTTATGTAGCTGTAATGGCTTCACAAGGATTAGTAGGAGGAATGGCTTCTCTCCCCACTGCAGTTGGTGATGGCAGAACAGTGGCCGTGTAGAAAGACTGCTCCCTTGGCAGGATGGGCAGATGCAGAAAGCTTGGGGCTTCTCTTAGCAGATTCAGGGGCTTCAGACCAACCATGAGAGTAGGCTTGGGAGCCCCTAAACTTGAGGACAAGGTCACCTTTGAAAGCTTGCAGTCGCAGTCTCTTGGAAAGAGTAGGGACACCCATTTAATCTGGCTGGAAGACAAAGAGGTGAATGTTTCATGCTGACTTAGAAGTATGGTAGTAAATCTGTTTACTTCCAAGTTGCTAATCTTGGAGTACTGTTAGCTATTTAATCTGTTCTTCTGCAAGGATGTGTTCTGCTCAACCCCTTAAGGAAAAGGCCAGTGCCATGAGATCAGCTGATTACAGTGAATAAGGAACTGTAACCAAGCAAAATCAATTTATGGGCTCCATGTTTTTCATTCAAATGCTGTAGAGAGAGATTGTGACTAATAATGTCACTAACAGAAATAGGGAATATCTGTGAAAGACGAGCCCTAGGAAAGTATTGGGATATTGGGCACGTGTGTTTTGAGAAATACTGCGTGACCCCTTCTGTCCATTGCTCAGTCCTGAGCAAATCTCCTTACCAGCCATGGAAGGGATGCGGAAAAATGAATCTTGCCCACAAATAGTACGTTGCTGTTTGTAGACTACTGAACTATGTACCCAAACATATGGTTTCTCATCTGCTGGGACATGGTCCTTCATATACTGGGAAAAAAAGCAGAGGAGTTGGAAAGAGTCAGGTTACAGCGCTGGAATTTTCTCACCACTTCTAGATTGCTTTCGAGTGAGTATCAGCCCAGGTTTTAGCAGCATCAGGCCCAGTGCTTGGGTTTCACAGCCTCTTAGTCTGCAAGTGGGGTGTATTTGTGTGAAATAGGTGCTCGTTTGTGCAGATTCATCACACCCCATGCGGGCTTTGGCTTTCTTTTGGCCTCCCATTAGCATCAGCTAGAGCCCTGCACCCAAGCTGAGGTCAGTCTGCTGTTCTGTCCTGCTGTGAGAAAAAAGCTGCAGTTTAACTACATGAATCTTTGCATGATCTTGCCCATGGTACTTTTTGAGCACATACAAGATATAACTGTAATATGTTCTAATTGGAAAATGGAAGTGTTAAAGCATTTCTAATCATCCTTCTACTTCATGGCGAACCAGGTGGCCAAGGAAATACGAATAACCATCCCAGTGGACACAAAGACATTAAGTGGCTTGCCTGCGCTGTAGTCACAGGTGTAACATGTGTCAGTGCTACCTTTATGCTACCCACAGATTGGTGTGCATGCCTCCAGAAATAGGGATCAAGCTCTGTAAGCCACTGGGAAGCTATAAATGCATCTAGCCAGAGCTTCACACAGCTGAATCTATTGGTAGCACAGCCTGCTAGTTTAAATAGTTTGAGGACACCTGTGCAAGCTGCAGTTGTGTCTTAGAATGCAGTATTAATTGCTTCCAAATCTTGTTCGAGTTTCTTAAACACAGGATAGCATCCTCATTGTCATGTTATCGTCCTGTTACTGGCTTTTTGTTTGTTCTGTGGGACATTCAGTTGTTACTCAGTGCTGCCCTTATCTTCAGCTTCGAGAGAAGAGATATGAGACTGCCATTTCTTTGTAAAGACACAGTCCTATCTGACACCATCAGCACCAACAGCATCATCAAATGTTTTCTGTGGGATAAAGTGTTATTAAATCATTTTGGAAAACCTGATTTTCCCCTGTGAAGTAGTCACTATTCAGTACTTGGAATGGAAATTTTAAAGCAGTCACACAGTAATTTTTTAATACATTCCCAGCATTTATTTTTGCAATTTTTTCTACTCACATACTTAGAATAAATGAGAAAACTTTTTACATCATGTTGCACTTTCACAAGTTATGGCTTCATTTCTTTTTCCTACTAGGGAAAATGTCTGCAATATTAAGTTTTCAGTGCAACTCTTTGTTCCAGTCACCAAAATACAGTTTATTCTGCTACTCTTTTTCAGCTAGGAAATAACAGAAATTTGCAGGTTCATTTGTGTGTGTTTATGTGTATTTATGTGTGTTTTCCTGGCAACTTATCTCATGGTAAAAAGCAAATCTGCTTCTTGAAGCACAGAAATACATAGGGTGTTATTGCTCGTATCTTGAACTGCTGGTATGTGGGAAAGCCTCGTGTGCCCTGGCTGTGTATGATGAGCAACACTCCCACCTCGTGGTCAGATCTTACCCCTACATTTCAATAGCACTTGCCTCTGTGCGGTGCAAAAGCAAATAATACAGTACATTACAATGCAAGGCAGTATGCATCTTTTCACATGTTCACATGTGCAGTCTCTATGATGAGTACATACATTACAAGTGCTCTAGGGATTTAGACCTTTATCACAGAGTCATAGAATGGCTTGGGTTGGAAGTGATCCCAAGGATCATCAAGTTCCAACCCACCTGCTACAGGCAGGGCCACCAGCCTCCAGATCTGGAACTAGACCAGGTGCCCAGGGCCCCATCCAACCTCACCCTGTATACCTCCAGGGACAGGGCATCCACAGCTTTTCTGGAAAGCCTGTTCCAGCACCTCACCTCTCTCTCTGTGAAGAACTTTCCCCTGACATGCAATCTAAACCCTTCCTCCCTGAGCTTAAAACCGTTCTCCCTTGTCCTCTTACTGTCTACTTTTTATAATCCCCTTCTAGATACTGGCAGGCTGCAATGAGGTCTCCTTTCAGCCTTTTTTTCTCTAGGCTGAACAAGCCCAGCTCCCTTAGCCTGTCCTTGCATGGGAGGTGCTCCAGCCTTCTGGTCATCTTCATGGCCCTCCTCTGGACTCACTCCAACAGCTCCACATCTTTCCTACAATGGGGGCCTCAGACCTGGATGCAGTACTCCAGATGGGGCCTCATGAGGACAGAATAGTACTTTATCTTCTTTTGTGTTTTGTTTTGTTTTGTTTCAAGCTAGACTGTTGCTTAATAGTAGTTCAAATCCTTTCCTATGGGTTCAGTACATTGACCGTGCCAACATGTAGAGCTCCTTTTGGTCTTATTTTTTCTTGACAATCAGCAAGTACAAAATTCCCTGTTTAGAAAGGTAAAATACAGGGGCTCTGTCACTTCCTATCACAGATGGGATAAAAAAAATCAAAAACGAAGCATTCGTGATGGAGTAGCTTGCACAGAGCATTGCTATCTGGGAATGTCTTTGGTGTAGGAGTGCTTTCTTTGAGAGGACTTTAAATGATGATGTGGTGGAGCTGTGATGATGGCCTTACTTTTACTGCAGATACAGTTGAATTAACAGAATTCTTCCCTGTTAATATAGAGGAGAATGCAGCTTTTCACAAAGTTGTTCAGCCACTTTATGATGATCTATCTTTGCAGCCTTCTGCAGATATGGTTTTCAGACGTGCATTTTGTGTGTTGATCTAGTGCAATACGTTGCACTGAACAGTAGATTTCTTCTGTCAAAATCTTGCTTGTATAATCTGCATGATGCTAGTGCTGTTCTAACCGAGGTTGCTCAAACATAATGGAACAACATTCACCTCTATATTCTTCAGAGAGGGAAAACCATGGAAACATAGAATCATAGAATCACTCAGGTTGGAAAAGACCTTTAAAGATCATCGAGTCCAACCATGACCTAATCATACTACCGTAACTCTAACAACCCTCTGCTAAATCTTGGTATACGATGGGAAAAATGGTTAATTTAAAGTCGTGTAAATAACAGAGCCTTCTCTATTTCTATTCCAAAAGATAGGCTGATTTCTCCATTATTGTCAAAAGCAAAAAGCCCATTTCAGTTGGTAAGGCAAACACGCTGGACTTCCTTCTGTAAGATATTGCTTTGATATTATATGTCAGAATCCAGCAGTGGTGGCAAATTGGAATTACAATAGCTAAAGGCCACTTCTAGAGACAATTTCCTTCCTTTTCTTACTTCTTTTATGGCCTGCTACTTGAATTACATTAGAGGTTATTGCCCTGCATTGGAAATTGGAAAGCATTGTATTCATACCCTCTGGAAAAGCTTGCCTGAAGAGCATGAGGACATTTTCCTATCCAAAAGGAGATTCATTTCCCCATAACTTATCTCTTATGAACAACAAGTCCGTAGTAGCACAGTATAGCATAACTGAAGGGGAGAAAAAAGCCTCTGTTCTTTTAAAATCATTTTAATGTTCTTTTTTAAAAATGTGAGTGTGCTCATTAAACAACCAGCACCTCAGGCAAGCCGGAATTTGCACAGAGAGATGTACTCTGAAAAGTATGCAGTTTTACTATCAAATAGAAGAACATGGAGTGGTGTGATCTTTGATGATAAATGAAAAGCACACTGTTAGCATCCTGACCTCAGGAATATTACATCTCTGTGGCATGCATGCCCAGTGAGAACATGGGGAATATGAAGCAGAGAGCTACTCTGTCAGAATGTGCAGATGGTTTTGCCAGTTCAACAACTGTCTAACTTATGGAAGGTGCTTGATTGAGACTTTTGTCTGCCTCCTTTATGGCTTGTTTTCTAAGACTGTAGTTCAGACCATGCCATGTATTTAGGAAGTGATCCAAAAGCTGATTTTTGCTTCTGCTTTACATGAAATCACAGAGTGTGGATATGTGGAAAGTTGATAACTCAGAGGTAGCATCTGGTTTGGGTTTCAGATTCAAGTGAATACGTGGAATGTTCATTCCAGTTACGTGGTGTAAAACGTTGAGTGTAGGTACCTAAATGGTTTTTTTTTGAGTAGTTAACTTCACAGGGAACATTTTGAGGTTACCTTTTGTCCTTTGCATGTAATTCTGCTTAGAGATAGCTCCTCAAGGATAATAGCCATGACACTAGAGGTGTAATGCATAACTTGTGCAGTACGCTGTGCCCGTTCCTCCTTGATTTTTGCACCGTCAGCCATTTCAGGGAGTGGAGCTATGATCTTACCGTGTTATAGCCCTTCTAATCCCATTTAGGAAAATGTGCATGTGCAGTGATGTATAGAAAGTCTCACTTCAGCAAGAGGGAAGTCCTTGCTCCCTCCCTCCATCAGCTAATGTTCAACTCAGTGACAATCAGGCCTCCTTTTTCCCTTTGCAATGCTGCCACGGACAAGGTAGTTTAACTAGAAGCTGGAAGAGATAAAAAGTCAGCACAGTGGGAATCTAAATGTAGAGACTGCACCCTATAGACAGCCAGCTGAATGCTTGGTGAGTGCTTTGCAGACCTGTGCTGTGTGTGCCTGCTCTATCCTTGAGGGTGGATATCCTTGAGCCGCTCAGCCCAGGAATCTGTCCCATTTAGAGGACAGAGGCTGGACAGGGAGGAGAGTCACTTTACTGGCTAGTTTTCTGAGATTCATACCCTCTAAGCAGTCTTTACTGCCTTTAATTATTTCACTGCTGCATAGCTAGCTTCATTCTCTTCTCTGCTCCTGAACTGCTGTTTAGGTATTCTTAATGTCAAAACCCAGCCCTTGTAGGCAATAATAAATGCAGAAGAAGGAAAACTGGATGTGACATTAGTTGAAAAGTGAAATTTTGAATCAGGCTACAGTATTTAGGAATTGAAGTGATGAAGAATAAGTCATTGTCAAAAACTGAAGAGACATTGATGAAATCTAAATCAGATTTTTTCCTTTGAACTGGTTTCGTGTATCTAGCCAGCTTTAAGGAAATGCTACAAAAAAAAAAAAAAAGAAAAAAAAGAAAAAAAAGTTTTATTAAAGTTAGTGGTAGAAAACCTATGATCCTACATTGATCTTTCATTTTATCTCTGCCTCACTCCCACCAAAAAAGCACTCCTCAGCAATAGTTTTTTTTTTGCCTTGGCTGAAAAAAAGTGATTACTTGTGCCTGACCCAGAGCAGAGTATTACCCCAGTTTTTTAGTGTGTTCACTCATTCAAACAAGACATTATTTGCTCAGGGCTAATTACAAAATTCTGATTCATATCTTTGGCTGAGGTTTTAGTTTGCATCCACAACAGAACATCTCTGTGTGAAAACTGTGATCTAGCTTTTACCACAGATGCGTTCAGAACTTTGAATTATGTTTGATCACCAAATACAGAGTAAGTTTTCACATCTACTCCTGTAGATCACCTTGCATAATGCATGACTAGTTTCTTTCTCACATGCTTTTCTCAGGAAATTCAAATGTATTTGGCACAACCAAACTTTTGCCAATGCGGCCGTTGTATTGTTGTTGTTTTTTCTTCTCTGCAGTTGAGTATCTCTATAATGTACCAGTAGTCATTCAACATACATTAAAGCTAAACAAATCTCTTTCTTCCAGCACTGCTGTGTTTTCAGGTCAAGTATAATGCAAACTGTCAAACATAAAGCACAAGATCCACGTGAACACGACTAGAAATTGTTCGAAGTCATGAATGATTTAGAGATAACTGTGTGCCAAAACTCAGAAATAAGAACAGCTTCCTTGCTAATGTCATTTCCCCCCCAGCAACAAGAATGCTAAGCACTTGGGATGTCTGCTAAATTACAGTAATGGTACTTGAATTCAGTTACAAAACAAGTATTCCAAGTTTTCTCCCAGAAGCATTTATATTTCTTTACCTTAAACAGGACTCAGGCACCACAGAGAAACTTGGCTGTTTCCTTTGGAAAAATAATTACTTTTTTGTCTATTAAAAAGGCAGACAATGCAGATGAATGAACTTGTAACACATATCTCTTCTTCATTTCACTGATCTTATGAACTTTGTTTCTTAGGCCTCGTTCATCTCTGACTCAAAAGAAGCAAGAGAATAGAGATTTTGGACATCATCCTTTTATTCTGCTTCAGGAGTAGCTTTAACAGTACTTTAACAGGCAGAAACATGTACCACTGAGCACATGTTAGCATGCAGGGGAAGCAATAAATAGCCAGGCTTGTTGGGATAACTCTGTAAAATTAGGGAGTCAATCCTGGCAGGAGGTTCCCATGGAAATCGCTTAGAGATCTGTCCCGTCAGCTGCAAATATTTCCATTCTTTCTATGTAGTATTAAGGTTAACCACCTTTTGGATTATGGATTATCTCAATCACATTTACTCAGACTGTTTTTCTTCCTTGTTTTGCAGTAATTGTTTTATAACATCCGTTGACATACAACAATTTTGTCATTTCTGTTGTCGTTTGACCCAGTGCTTGAACTGAGCAGCATGTGGGAGGAGAACAAACTTTGGAGTAGTCTTATACTGGAAAACCTGGGCTCATCAGTTGTGATTAAAGCTTTTTGCATTTGAAGAGTCAGAGAAATAGAAGTAAGAAATGTGTATATTCCAATTTTTTTTTTTTTTTTTTTTTCTGACATTTGGGAAGTCTGGAAAAACCTGAATCAGGAAAGTGCCTCGTGGAAATGTAATAATTGGTGTAAATTTGTACATGATGGGGAAATTCTATATTTTCCTCTAAAATCTGAACACTTGAATTATTTGTTTTTCAAATGTATGTAGTATTTTTCCACATACTTCCAATATTTGAAGGGAGCACAGAAACAGGAGGGGGAACGGCTGTTTGCAAGGGTGGATGGTGACAGGACAAGGGGAATGGTTGTAAACTGAGACAGGGGAGGTTTAGGTTGGATATGAGGAGGAAGTTTTTCCCCCAGAGGGTGGTGAGGCACTGGAACAGGTTGCCCAAGGAGGCTGTGGATGCCCCATCCCTGCAGGCATTCAAGGCCAGGCTGGATGTGGCTCTGGGCAGCCTGGGCTGCAGGTTGGTGACCTGCACACAGCAGGGGGTTGGAACTGGGTGAGCATTGTGCTCCTTTGCAACCCAGGCCATTCTTGGATTCTGTGATTTTTTTTACATCTGTTTTGATGGGCTTTGTTCTGTTTTATTTTAATATGTGAGCATAGAGGCTACTTCCCAACACTGTATTGTCTTACCTAGGAATATTCAAACAACCTTGGTGGGTCAGTCCAGAATGCCCTTTAGCTCTCTGTCAAGCACTTTACAACTTTTCATAGCAGAGACTTTAATGAAGAAATAATAAAAAGAGAGCAGCACTTTAAACCTAAACCCTTTTTTCTTCCACAGAATCTAATGCAGAGGACAAATCTTGAATAGCCTCTGATGGATTTTTCTTCTATTACTTTGTTTAATTTTCTTTAGAGTCCTCTTTTAAGTACTCTTTACATACCCAGCACTCTGAAGAAACATAATTTAACGTTCGCTTAGGTGTTATATGAAAAATCACATCTTTTTATTTGTTTCAAATTTACTGCTTGATAATTACATTTGATAACCCACTACCTGCGCTGTGAGAAACAGTGAATACTGTTCCCTGCTGATCTTCTCAGTGTCTCTCATTTATCCTTTATTACACTCTTCCCACAACTCTTCCTTTTCAGGATAAAAAATTATTGTGTGCATCAATTTTGCCCATTCGACTTTGCTGAAAGTGACACCCCTCTGATATACACTGCTTGTGTTAGAACATAAAACAGGCAGTTGGTGTCACATGCACTTTAGTTGCTGGGATGCAGTGAGAGAATCTGATTTTAATAAGATTATTTTTTTCTTTAATTCTTAAAGAACAAAATATAAAAAAAAATACAAAAAAAGATGCTGAAATTTTTGGTTGCTTTTTTTTTTATGATTTTGTATCATAATAGCATGACATGTCACTCACATAGGTAGTTTATTAAAAGTGAATATGGTTAATTTTGATGCGTATTAAAACCCAAAGTCAGAAATGCCCTGGGATAGTGGTACCTCAAGGGCAACATTATTTGGCAGCGTGGTAGAGTTCTGTTGTCCTACAGGAGTGCTCATGCAGTTTCATGTTTAGAAGTTGAGATTTTTACACGCTGCATACTTCTTTTTCACCAATAAACTGCAAGGTTACCTTCATCTGCTTGGAAAAAAAAAGGGAGTGTGCACTCCTGGATGACTGTGGTATCATTGTGCATCCTTTATTAATGAGTATAGCTTGTACTGCTGAAGAAACACATCCTTGAGAAGAGGAAACAGGGACTGAGAATAACCTCAAAAACTTGTGATTGACGTTGGTATTGGTCTTGTTGCTCTCCCAGGCAAGCTAGGTAGTCTGTGTAGAAAACCTAAAACCTCATTCCATGTTCCACTGCCACATAGCCTACATGTAGCATCCAGCTTTTAGGAGAGGAGATCAGAGCATTTTCTCTTAAATGCAATTGAAACACATATACTTTGACCTTGCCCTCGCAGCACAGCCCTGCAATGGAGAACGTGGCATCGTCCCTAGCTGTGCTGGACAGCCCTTTGGTTCTGGTGACTTGGGAGAAAATGATGGGAGTTGGAACCAGGTGGTCTTTCAGGGGCCTTTCAGTGCAAGCGATTCCATGACTCTGTGGTGCAGGGAGAGGGCAGGTCCTGGCTGGAGAGGCTGAGCCAGGCCCTTCAGAAGGCATGTGGAGAAGGTTGGCTGCTGACTTCCAGCGGATGCAAGCAGAGCAATGCCTGTGACGTAGGCTCGGCAAGGAGCCTGACTCATTGCAGAGCAGGTGTAGTTTTTGACTCAGTCTAAACTCTCATCTCCACCAGAGTGCCTCCAAGGATCTGTCTGTTCCTGTTCTCCAGCTGGGTAGCAGGCTGTGAAAGCTTGTGTTAGATGAGCATAATAAGTGCCAACAAGGGCTAGTTCTGGTAAGGTCTTGGACCCCCAAACATTTGTTTTATCACAAAAGGAGGAGAGATCGTGTGTGAGATGAGTCACAGGTTGTGCAAAACTGGCATCCAGATTCTTTGCTGTATGCATACAGTTGTATGCTGAGCAATTCTGTGTGAAGGAAAAGACAAACTGCAGTATATTTTCACTTCAGTGCAACAGACTGTGTAGTAAAGTAGTAAATATATGCATCTGTGTTCCATTGAACACATGTTAAAAATTCCCTGGTGTTAACTGGAAGCTGATAGCAGGGATGGACTTCATAACCTTGCAGTGCGTGCTGGTACCTCCTGAAAGGCTGTAGAAGTCACTGGCATTTCTGTTTGTGGTGAAGGGGAGGGCCAGTACTCAACCCTGACACACAAAATAAATTTGACGACGATGCTGAAGGGCAGAGATGTGCATTCAAAGGAGGCTATTTCAGATGAAGAATTTCAATACATGCCAAGTGAACTACAAGTCTTCTGCATGCACAGCACTGCATATTTGTTCTTTTTCTCTTCCAGTTAGCTCTATTAATATATCCTAATATTTGCACTGGATTTGTTGTTCTGAATTGGAAAAGAGGTTGAATCATATCTGAGGTTAAGGTAGTCTTAGGGAAGCTATGTTGTATCCAAAGGGAAACTCAGCTAGGAAGCCAATGCATTTGCTCCACCAAGTAGAAAAACAGTTCAAAGCAAGGGCTGTACTGGAATGTTCTGACTTAAGCTGATGATGTGACTAATAGGAGCCAGAAAACAATGTATGACTCAGGTCTCCACAGGGAGCTTCTAGTCTGCATAAAAACATCACATTTTTTCCCTGTTTCATTAAAGGGGATGGGAGAGGTTAAAAGTCTTGAGAGTATGGATGGCATAGGAATGGAAGGGAGGGTTAAGTGGCACTTGGAGCTCTGGTTCAGATGATTCAGCAACCACTGCTACTCATTCATCAGGCATAACGCAGTCTGGTAGCAGAGTCTCACATCTTTGTTTTGTTGATTCCTTTTGCCTTCGCCTAAAGAAACAAAAAAACCCAGAACCATATTCTTAGAGTCTAAAGAAACCGGCTTTCTGAAAGGGACGCAGAGATTCTAATCTCATCATTTTCTGAGGCTTGTGCAGCCTTACAGGTAAATTCATGTCTCCTTGGATTGAATCTCTTTGCCTGAGAGATCTTTTCAAAAGCACTTTCAACTCCACTGCTAAAAGTGTAGTTCAGAATAAATGTATCTAAGCAGAATGCCACATGTATTCAGAGAACTTGTTTGGTTGATATAGAGTGAAATACTCTTGTTCCTGTTTGATGCTTTTCCAGAAGATTTCTGGGGGACATGTAAGAAGGGATGGATAGTATCCTCTTCCATTAGAAACTGTCTTCTTTCATTAGAAATAAAGAAGAAATTTTATTTTCCACATTTCTATCTCAAGGAAATCTGTTCATTGTGAAATTAATTCATGGTATGCATAACTATATAGAAATCAGCTACATTTGTGCATTCCAGGTACTGTTAGTCAGACAAATTCTGAGGCTGAGGGAGTTGCTAGTATTTGCCCATAGATTTCATTCTGCTAGCTTCAAATGATTTGGGTTTGGGCTTCTGAAGAGGTTAGGAATTTTAATTATCTAAGTCAAATCTCTAAATATCTATCAGAGGCAAATTTCTAAGTGGGTCCCTGCATATTTTTGGATCATACCTCTGTTGTGAGAGATGATTTCATAAATAACTTGCCCATACATACCTGACTTGTCCTAAGTTCCTTGTAGAGGAGGACATCCTGTTGTTACACTATGGCTAAGGGTAAGTCTGACAAGCTCCTCCTGCCAGGAATAGGGATATTTTTGTTTCTGTTGTGAATGTGCTGCTTTGACAACATTTCTTGTTACTGCTTTTGGCCTTGTCCCTGGACTTCATGAACCTGTTGTATCTTATTTGGGCTGGTCACTGTCAATAAAGATATGGCTTTGCTCCACCAATAGGTATTGTAATTTTTTTGTTCTTTATTATTTCCTGTTGGTGATACTGTTATTATCCACAGTGCTATAAAAAGACCAATGTTGTTTCTTGCTACCTTGGGCAAATGGCTTCTGGAGATCAACAAGTGACAACCAAATTCACAGGCCATCATGATCTGACCAGTGATGTGGTTTTACACTTACTGTATTGAGTTAGCTTTCAGTTGCAGAGGAGTCAGGCAGACTGTAATGTGAACATCCTTTGTTAGTTCTCACATATGCATCCATCTGTGAGGCTCTGCTTTTCACTGCAGACCATTTGAGAGAAAGGGGCTTTTTAAAAGCTAGTGCACCTTTGTGATTGGAGCATATTCTTTTTGTCAGTCCAAACCATATGTATGTTATTGTTACTTTTATGACCAAAAAAGTACCGAAATAGGTAGTGAACAAGGGTGATCGGAGAGCTCTAAGGCAAAGAAGGCTGAATTCTGTTCCATGATTCCAGTAGTTCCAAAGGTTTAATTTCTGCTGGATTAGCCAGACAGCAATGGATTTCGCTTTGTGTAAAACAGAATGGAATTTCCAGTCGAGTCAATAAGAAGTGTAGCTTTTTTTGCACCTGACATTTTGGCCTTTTCAGCAGTTGAGGAAAACTACACTGCTTTGAGTGAATGAGGCTGTCTAAACTGTCCTTCCGTTTTCTTCCTCAGATTACCCATTCCTTGGATGAAGGGGAGAAAGGCAGCATTTGACACTTTTCTTTTTCTTTCTTTTTTTTTTCCAGATACAGAAGAGTAAAAATATATTAAAAAAAAAAAGAGACTGCACATTTCTTTCATCATTTTAGCCGAGCTTCTTCATTCCTGTTCTCCTCCTCCTTCCGCAAAGACCAGTTTCCGGGGAAGGCGTTAAACAACTTCCAAAACACTCCTCCTCCCACTGGCTATTTCACAGCTAATGACTCTGGGCTCTAGGGTGGGGGCATTGGTTTTTGGGGTGTGATCTAGTTTTGTTTGTTCATGTTTGTGTGCATTTGTTGTTGTTTCGGGAAGTTGTTTTGTTTTAAAAAAATCTGGTGATTTTCTGATGCAATTGGTTCAATTTTATGGACAGGTGGAGCACACAGACGAGTCATCTTCAAAAGCTGGTACTGCCCTTTGCTGTTATGCCTCAGCTTGCAAAATCACAATATTAAGATGTTGCAAAAGAACCTAAGAAAATGAGACTGTAGTAATACTTCACTGGATAATATTTCCCTTTTATTGTTTTTGCTTTTCCCCAAGAGATTTTTCCAATTGGTGGTAGACAGAACTTGACGTCCGTTTTACCCTTGCTGTAGAAGATTGTATGCGTAAGAATGTTGAATTTGTAGTCAAGTTGCCATTTGCTTATCACAGACAATGCAACGATAGCAAAATGCTTTTGTTTCGAAACAGAAGTAGGCAGACTCACTCAACCCTTGATTTTATAGTGCATTTGCAGTTAGTAAAAGGAGAGAAAGAATCAATGAAAGTGATATTCCTTTGGGGCAAATTTTGTCAGCCTCTGAGAGCACGTACTAATGTACTGTTTGAGGTACCTGACTTAACTTGGGATTACAGATAATGAGCAGTTTCCCACATCTGCTCGTTGGCTACCAGTAACTACTTTGTCTGTCCTGAAGGCCTAAGAGAAGAAGGGCAGCGGGGAATCACACGGAACGATTCTTACCTTCATCTCAGTGTGATACTTCTTTCATCACTGACTGAATGGACAGGCCAAAGGAAGGAAAAGTGTGGCTGGAGAAGTAGAGACAAAAACAAAATGAAGACGTGTGTCCTAAACACATGCCTGGAGTCGGTGGATAAAGCTGTCTCATCCAGTAGAGTCAGACACACGGACAGTAGCCATCATTTTGGCCTATTTCAGGGAAGAAATGCTGACAAACCTCCTCACTCAGGCTTCGATTCAGGAGGGTATATTTTTATGAGAAACAGCAAATGTTTGTAAGTGTTTTTCTGCCTTGGAATCTTAGTAAGGATCCATTTAACTGTGCGCAGTTTTACCTGTCTTTTGGAAACCGAGGCACACGTATTTACACATACAGTTGTTTTTGCCTATCTCCTTTTTATTCAGGATAAGGTTGTGCTGTGTTAGTCATAAATGTATTTCACAAGGAATCGGATGGCAGTCATGGCTCTATGCTGTGTAGAGAACGTGTAAACACTGGCTTAGGAAGGCAGTTCTTTGGCATTTCTTTTTCATATTCAGAAGCACAGGACTTCACCACCAGCCTATATTAGAGCTTGGTTCTCTGTTCCTGCTTAAGCTGTGTACGTACAAGGGCCGAGCTTCACCTAAAGCTAGCAAACATCACAGCAGTTAGCTCAGCCTAAATCTGCATTTGAACGTGAGTACCTTCTCACTCAGGAGTGTTTGTATTTGAGATTTTAGTTATTGAGACTAGGGACATTTTGAGTTCTCTTTTTGGGCACCATGTGGTGAAAGCCAGAGACTTAGATTAGGTTCATGCCGTTGCACTGAAATCATGTTTTCAGAAGAAAGATGTGAGAAAGTAACTCTTGCAGTTCCTGGGTCTCACCATTGGCATCAGTGTACCAGCTCTTTTAAATAAAATAAATATGAGGGCACACAGTGTCCTGCTTCAGCAGTAGCTCTGGGTGTATCCTGGGGTAGATTTTGTGAAGAAAGGAGTGCTGATAAAAGGAGGTGTGTCAGGGAAAGGCTGTATCATCTTGTAGCACTTTTCCACCTCCCCTTTCCTCCACCATCAGCATTCAGCCCCAGCTCAGAGCGGCAGGCTGACTTCCAGCCTTGACCAGGCTCTTTGGAGGGACGTTGCCTATGAAATATCACTACTGCAAATGAAACACCACAGTAGTGATTCAGTCCCTGCTGAGTCAGACCTCCTGGAGTCAAGGAGAACATATCCTGCCCGAGAGCTTGGTCACTGGTGCAGGATGGTTTAGTATACTTTAATACTTTTAAAGTTACCTTTACCTAACATACAGTGACTAAAGATACCTACATCGTGCCCAGTAGAATAATAATAATAATAAAAAGTAAATATTTTTCTTCATCTGCTTTTGCTTTCTTTCTTTCTGGGACTGACTTCTTTCAGACAGCAAAGCAAGATGGCTTAATTCACAGCCTGTCAGTTCTTACTTCTCATGCGCTTGCACAAAGGTGAGAGATCAGGCTGGAAAAGGTTTTACCTGTGTTGCCAGGATTATTGGCCACTGGTAAGAACTATAAAAGAAGCAGTTGACTTGCTGTCTCTTGGGACTGCAGGTAAGAACAGGGTACTGCTCTATATGAGATGCTATAGTCAGAGAATCGGTGATTTCAGCGCACAGATGTGCAGAAAATGCCTTGCAAAACACAGGCAGGCAGTCACAGCTCTGATATTTTTCTGCCCTTTTAAAGTCATCTGAACTTGATACTGTGGATTAGTAGTACTTTTTGGAATTTTTTTCATTGTCACTTAAAATAAAATAATTCCCCATGAGATCTTTTCTATTAGTCTGGAAATGTATAAAGTGAAATCTGGGAATTGAGATCCTACAGAGGAACCAGGCCAGATGAAAGGATGTGTCATGGAGTTCCCTTCCCAGATCATTGCCATGTTACTGTACCAGACTCCTTGCCTCCCTGGAACACTCTGCAGCACTGTGCCAGAGCACTGTGAGCCAAGGAGCTGTATGTTTAGACACCTCCCAGTACAACTAGAGATCAGCCACTGTGCAATTGTGTAAAAAAGTAATAAATATTAAAAAAAAAAAAAAAAAAAAAAAGAAGCAGAATTGCTTTCTCTTACTTTATTCCATGAAAGAAAAAAGAAAAGAGGAAAAGGATTAGGTCTTTATTAGCTAGTGGCATGGTCTCTCTCTATTAAAAGCAAGGGATTTCTGTTGTTGCATCCTTACCTAATTTTTGCCTGGATATATAGGAACTATGTTTTTAGATGCCTTCTTTTTCCAGCCTCAGAGTGCACAAGTAAGGAATAAGACAGAAGTACTGCAAATGAAGGGCCCGTGCTGCTGGCTGCGGGCTGGCATCATGAGGAGTTCTTCGGGAGGCCCCTCAGGCAGGCACAAAGGGATCTCCTGGTCTCAGAGAGCTCTGCTGGAGGAGCACCAGGCATCCCTTACATCCCAGAACCCGTGGTGTGATGCCAGAGGGTGAATCCAGACACCCTCTAGAGACAGGCAGGGACATGGTTGCAGGTAAACCTGTCAGTGTTCTCTACTTTATCTGGAGCTGGTATTCAGGGAATTAGCAGACCTTTGGCTCCTGCTGATGTAGTAGTGCTTGAACTCCTGCACACTCCATAATTTAAAAAAAAAAAAAAAAAAAAAGTGAAAAAAATTATGGTTATTACCCTGTTCATTATTTAAATGGCTCAAAGGATGAAGGGTGGCGGTTCTCTGAGCTGCACTTATTTGATGATTTGAATTATTTGTTTGTGTGAGAGCACGCAAAAAGTGTTTACACATGAAAAGTTCTTTTTTTTTTACCTTTTCTAATGACAAAGCTTTCCTTACTAACAGCACAGCCTTTCTTTTCCAAGTTACATGGTCAGATGTTTGTGTTCCCTTATAAAGATGATGTATATTAACATTGTTTTCCATGTTAGAGAAAGGAGATCAATGCCAGAAACCTTTTGTTGTTGTTGTTGTTGTAGGTGGCAAAATAGGTGGCAGATGAAGAGGAAATTTTGCTGTTTTAAATGTATTTCCCAGTAGTCAGTCTAAGCAGGCTGATGCTTACCTGAAAGTGCAGCCACTTTGTATAGCCTCAGCTGTTAGATTTACTCCCCACGTATCAATGCAGTAGAAGGTTTAGCAGCAGAACGAATCTGGATTTTGGGAGCTTGGTTCCTGATGGATAAATGAGAGAAGAAAATTCCTTTTTCCTCAGTGTTGCTTTTTTCAAACATAAATTTTCTGATCGGAGGGAAATTTCCCAAAACGTGGTTGGTTATGGCAGAGAAAAATGGTAGAGCGTTGTGTTTTTACAAACTGCCATTTGAATATGCCAATTGCATAGGTACATACAAAGGCTTTACAAGATCAGTCTGGAAGCAAAATGCTTTCAGGCTATGTAGGATGCAGCACTGTGTGAAAAGCTGCTTTGGAAGGCAACAACAAGCACTTCCATTGTCAGTCCTTGCGAATTCTAAAGCGGGTCTGGTTTTAAATTAAAAAGCGTAGTAATCCATTCCAATCAGAAATGATGGAAACTGACAAGGACAGTACTTTTGAAGCCTCATCTACAATTAAGTAGCCCATCTTTAGAAATTCATGAGATGGTCTGAAATAATTCCATATCGGCTCCTTTCTCCTCCCAGTTTATTTCATAATAATGGAGCTCATCCTCCTCTGATGATACATATTGGATGTTTGCCAGTGATGCTCAGCAAATGACAGCGTAATCAAGTGTTCTCTGTCACTCTTTGGATCCACCACCCCACCCAGTGATTAAAAAGAATGGAGCTGTGCATGTGCTGGACCAGTGGTGCTCTGTCTCAGAGGCGATGTTTGAGTGTAAGCACTCCGAAACGGGGCCTCCCTTGCTGATGACAAGAGTGAGCCCTGACAACACAGACTGTGCAAACTGCCAGCTGCATCTTGTGGGTAGAAGGGAGGGGAAAATGCTTTGTATTTCAGGGTGCAAAGTCTGCTCCCTCCAAAGCAGGTGCTGTGGCATCAGCAGGTGTGTCCCATTCTTGGTTTGACTGCAGGTGTGCATCCTAATGCAGTGCTCACTTTGCTTCCATAGGCCCAGGGGCTTTGCCATTCCAGCCAGCCCTCTCCCTGTTTGCTGTTGTAAAAGTAGAACCAATGCTGATGCTGCCATTTTCTGTTAGAAAAGAATGCAGGCCATGCACCTCCATTTGCTGAGCCTGCCGTCTCTTTGTCCTAGTGTCTGTTTTTCACCCAGAACAATCATGGAAAGTTCTCACCTGTGCCCAGGTAGCACTGCAGCACACATTATCAGTCCTCTGTGCCTCCTTCACAGCAGCAGCATCTCTCTCTTCTCTGGCAACCTGAGCACGATATAGAAGCAAATGGAGCTGCTCTCAGAGCAGCTGGCTCAGGACCTGTAGCCATCATGGCTTCCCAACCCAGAGCTCAGTTTTAGTGGATTGACTCTAATGCCTAAGTGCACAACAGCACTCAGAAACCTCACAGCACACTCCTGGCATTGTCTCCTTTTGTTTTCTCCCTAATACATATGTGTCACTGCTGTGTACTCATCTCAACCCAGGTTTAAAGCTATCCAGTGGTAGGAGGAATGTACATATACCATTGTCTCTGCTGGTGGTCGTAGGAGTGCATTTAGCAGACAAAACTACTTATGGCCATTGAGGTTTTCTAAGGATAAAGCCTAGCAGTAGAATGACAGAGTGACCCTTTTCTTTTTCCTCTTCCTCTCGCTTGGATGATATTTTTATACAATTTTATATGCAATTTTTTAAAATATCTGCTATTTTTATTGTAGGGTTCTGGTTGGAGTTTTGCCAGAACTTCTGGTTGTCTGTAGGCCCAGACTCTCACAAGAATATTTTCCTTCCCTTTTCTCTTTCCCCTTCTTCCCCGATTGACAAAAGCCATTGCGTTTGCAACATCAGCTTTGAGCAAAATAGCACCTAGGCCTGATCATTCTTTTAGTTGCACTGAAATCAAAGGAAATTGCATGCAAAGTCCCGCTGGTCCCTCTGCAGCATCTGGGGCCAAAGAGTAAATAATCAAGATATCTAAGGACTCGTTAAATGCAGGGTGGTTCTGCACCAGGGTAGTGCTTTCTTCCTGTGCTGTGGTAGGAGCTGCTTCCACCACGACTTGTTTAAAAAAGACAGTACAGCTCTCGTTGTTACTATGATGCTACCTTTCTGTGGGCAAATGAATGGGCAGGCACCTCCATCAAAGGCATCTTCAGCACTGACTGTCTTCAGCAGGGAGGAGGGATGAATTTGAGGGCTTATCTACCATGCAGATTTCCCTGCTCTGTGGTTAACACTTCAGTGACAGGTCCTAAAAGGAGTTAAGAAACATCAAACTTATTGGTAGGAGGGTTAAGGGGAAATTAATCAAATTCAAGGATCTTGGTCTTGCAAAACAACTGTAGCTCAGCTGGCATTCTGCAGGGAATTCTATGTATGAAGCTTAAACGTAAACTTTAGAGTATGTTTATATTAGCAGAACTGATCATGGAGGTGTCCTTTTTGAACTAAACTATCATAACCAATATACGCCTGTTCTCCAACCTTTTCCAAGGAAGAGGGGCAGGTTGTTACGCTATTTTGCACCAGGGTGTGGAAAACAAATTAAAATCCATGCCAACAGCAAAACTCAACACATTTGCTCCTGGGATTGGGTGGGAAGGGTGATGAAAAAAAAAAAAATTTGGTTTGATAAGACTCATGGGGAAAAAAATGCAAAACCAAAATGAATCATGCCATGTAATGCAAGTATTCTCAACTGTTCTGAGAATAATTTTAAACAATATGTATTTATTTTTAGTTCCATATTTGAAAGAAGAGGCTTGTGGTCTCTTAAATGTACAGAGCATTTTTCAACATTCCAGTTTTTCTGTAACAGAGTCCATGTATATTCATCCTATTACCAAATAAAAACGACGAGGTCTCCACTCCATTTGAATTAAAATTGCAGAAGGGTTCATTTTGTACTGGTGCTTTCTACATCTGGTCCAGGAATGACACTTTTCGTTTGCTTTTGCAGCCTCCCGCTGCCCGTAAGTAGTAATAATTAATAGTTTAATTAATAGTAATAATCAACTTGCTTTTAAGCATGGTAGGAACATGGCTTGGTCAGCATCCACTACTCAATAGAACCCCCTGTGATCAGAAGGAGTCAGTGGCATTACCTCATTTCTAAAACCATCCCCAAGAGAATGCACATAGCTCATTTGGGGACTCTGAGGTGAATCTCAGCCTGTTTGGAGACCACATGTCAGCCTCACTGTTCTCCCTTTCTTTGGGTGGCAATGATCTCTGGCTGTCACGAATCCTGATGCTGGCCTTCCCCTTCGTGCTGCCAATGTCTGCATGTAAACTCAAGATGTGTTCCTGAAGTCAGAGGTGCTGTGGGTGCGTGCACTCAGTCCCACTACAGTTATGAGACTGTTGGAGCTGGTTCCAAAATGAGATGCTACTTCATATTCTGAGACCTAATAGTGTACCTCAGCCAGGGTTACGTTCTCATTTAGATTTCTCACCTTCCCCGAATCCAGCTTTTAAAGATGGGGCATTTTTTCTTTAAATCTGAAGTGTATTTATGAAGTGACAGCAAATGCTATTGCCGTCTTTGATTGTCTGTGTCTCATCATTTAAACAGGGGGAAAACCCATTAATAATACACATAGCTGCCTCACTAAATTAATTGCAGGTGAAGATGGCAGTTTCACATGTAGAGTGGTAGAGCCTGTCGAGGCATTGCATTGGCTCTGCTGGTGTTTGAGCACAAAGATACCCCAAGTCTTCGGATCTCTCACGGGGAGGTTGGAATCACAGCTCATAAGAGCAGGTCAGTCAACAGCAACACGGTGCTCACATCCACTGTGATTTTTTTCCCCATGCCACTTGGAGCATGTGTGTATGTCCCACAGGTTCTGTATCCTGTGCTCCGTGTTGCTTACCAGCTTCCTTTCACAGCATTTCAACTGCATCTCTACGTACCACCTCCTACAAAGTATTCTTATGCCAGGGGTGAAATTGGCTTAGGTCACAGGTAGACTTAGGAGGCAGCTGTGAACTAGAATTTTCCCATACCACTGCTGTTTTTCTATTTGATTTTCTGCTTAAAAAAAGGAAAAAATCGTGGTAAAACAGTGGGAGAACTAAGCCATTCTCTCCGAGGAAGTTGTACAGTTCACAGACATTCAATACAACCCTGAAAGGCTTCATGCATTCCTTTTTTATTGAAATTCAAGCTTTAATTCGTTCCTTGCCTCTCTGAGAGGTTCACTGCCGTATTGATTTTCTGAGGAACATTCAGTGTGGTCATCCCTGTCCTGTTCATATTATGCCTTCTTGCTGGCTTAATCTGATTCCTGATTTACGTTCAATCTCACAAGTAGAGGTGAATGTATTTCTGAAAGATATTGGGGGGTTTTATGTTGTTGACTGGTCTTTGAATCAAAAATCCAGCCTGTCACATAGCATGAGAGGAGAAAACGTTGCTTGGAAATGGCATCTAATGATCTGGATGACTTAACTCCTCTTGCACATACAGTACCGGAGTCTCTTCCCTGCTGTGTATAGCCAGTGGTAGAAATGTCCTGAGCCACTGCCAACCCGTGCTTCCCAAAGTGAGGTCAGCTGTTTGCTGAACCACCTCAGAGCAAGGTAAGTGCTGTGTTACTGTCCTCAGACCCTCCCTGGACAATAACATGGGTCTGTGCCAGTTTTACGAGGGCATGGAGACAGCTGAAGAGAAAGCTCTCTGAGATGTGGTGCTGGTCTGTGGAGCCAAAGGTTTGGAAACTCACTATTGCTGTGAAACTGCCAGGATGACCGCCCAAAGTCGGTAAGTGATAAACAGAAGAAAAGGTGTTTCATGTTCATTTCTCTTGATGGAAAGGTCTCCCAGAGTGAGGCAGTTTGCCATGTCTCACGGGGAAGTTATCCCAGCATAAAACACACTGAAAAGAATGGCAGAAAGAGGATACCAAACACCTGGCAGTGTAGCAGCACTACAAAAAAAGGCATTTCTGTGGCTAGCAGGATTATTACCATTCATCCACCTCTGCTGAAACCACTCTTTCTCTTTCAAGGTCCAGCACGACTTTTGGGAGTCTCACTGGGCTCCAGTCCCTCAGCAAACCGCCTCACACTGCCAGGTCAGTCAGTACCACCTCTCTATCCTGTTCTGGAAGAAAGCACTCGTGGTCCCTGCTGCTGGGGAGATGGGCATAAACTGGTGACTGCTGTGTATGACATGAAAAAAGTTATATCTGTTCACTGGGTTCAACAACTGAACTGTTGTTTTTAAAGATCTTCACCACGTTTCATTTGGTTTTAAACAAGTATCTTATGTTTCTTCTTTACTGTGAGAGTGGTGAGGTGCTGGAACAGCTGCCCAGAGAGGCTGTGGATGCCCCATCCATCCCTGGAGGTGTTCAAGGCCAGGTTGGATGGGGCCCAGGGGTATTAAATGGGGAGGTTGGTGGCCCTGCATGTGGCAGGGGGTTGGGGATTCATGAGGTCCCTTCCAACCCTGGCCATTCTGTGGTTCTGTTTTGTGGCTTGCAGAGCAGGCTCCACAGTCTTAATTCAATCAGGAAATTAACCTGGGCCTTTCTTGTGGATCCTGATGGGAAAAAGTGAAGCTGCTTTGTCTATCCAAGTGTGGGGCTTTTTTTGTCCTTCTCATCTTCGATATGCTGCTGTTGATATTTCACCACGATAGTCATTTTCTTAGTCCCTTCAGCTTTGTTTGACAAAAGCATCAGAATGAGAGGAATACGGAGCACTTATACAAAATAATAGCTTAGTTTTGACAAATTGTCAAGGTACGTCTTCTCATGGGCATTACACAAGAGAATTCAAGTATGCGTAATTCACAGTCATTGAAAGAAGGGGTAAAACTGTAGGAAGTCAACAAGAAATCACCAAGAAAGAATCTCAGGAAAGCGCCGTAAAAAGTTTTGCTGACGCTGTTCTTGTCAGTGGCTGCTGTGCCAGCAGGTGAGGTATGGCGTGGCTCCATGCAGCAACACCAACGTGCCCTACTGTGTTGCTGTGCTTTAGTGGCTCTCCAAGATGCTCCTGACGCGACGCCTTTCTGCAGCCACCACCTCGGCAGGCTGTTTGGCCAGACAGAGCTGCAGCCACTGCCTGGGTGCCCCTGAGGAAATGAGAGGGCAGAAGTGTCAGCGTTTTCAAAACAGTGTTTTCTTCTTAGTGGCACAGTGTGCTCTGCGCAGCGCTCTCCTGTTAGAAAACAAAAGACGTTTATGGAATCTAACATTTAAACCTCTGGGCAGAATGGTGCCACAGGAACTCCCAGGAAGCCCCAGGCAGTTTTAGAAACAAAGTGCGGTCAGTAAATACCACAAACGCATCCTCTTCTCCTTGACAGCACCTCACCACTGACAGTGGCAATAAGTGTGAGCTCTGTGTATTGCCTGTGGTTAAATTCTTGTACTTATATCCATTGGGCAGCTCCTACTTTGGATGTTTTCTCCCAGAATGTTCTTGCAGGTGGTATTTAGGGGTCTTGTGCTTTGGAGATTTTTCTTTTCCCAAAGAAGAAAACGCCATGTTTTTTCAAAGGAAAAAATGTGGAATCAAACATTCTTGTCACACTCCAGCCATAACTTGCAGCTAATGTAAAGAGGTCTAATTTCAAAACAAGCAAACTTTTTGTATGTTTTGGCATAGGGCCCTTCTTCATTTTTTACAAGCAGTGTTTACGCATCATTATTTCATCCATTTTTCCAATGCTGTGTCACTTTCAATCAATCAGTCCTTTAATGGATACCTGCAAACAACAAATCCTGGGTTCCCTTTTATGTGTAATACTTCTCATCCTTCAGACCACCAAAGGAATAGGTAGGAATAGCATACAGTACAGAAGGGAGGGTTTGCCATAAGCTACCAGGTACAGTCCCTTCTTTACTGCTGAGTTGCTGGGCGACCTTGCTCCAGTGGTTCTTGTGTGCCCCAATTTATTTGATTGAGGGATCTGTGAACTGTCCAGATTAGGAAACCAGTAGGGAAGATGCTTTATGAGAAGGGAGAAGTCAACTCAGTAACATCCCTTTTTGCTGAAGGACACTTCGTGTTGGTTCTGCCTCTCTTGCAGCACTCACTGTGACAATCTCATCTGGTAAAGATGTAAAGGTCCCTTCAGGCTGGCACGTAGGGAAATTAGGACCTGTGTTTTGATTCTCTCTTTGTTGAAGATGTTAAAGATGTACACCTTAGTGTACATGCACGCATTAATCAGGAACTCAGGGTTTTCTCTGTTTGGCTGCTGAACACTGGCACCTTCCTGCACATGCCCTGTTACTGTGGCTTACAGCACAAATTATTTACTCTGAGACAGTAAGCAAAACAGCCCTTCCAATGCAGCTATTCAGAAGAAGTGACGAGAAGCAGATAACAGTGCCCTATTTTCTATTTACATAGCCCAGTGATGCATTTTGTTTACAGCCTTTTGTTTACATGCCCTATATGATGACATTTCAGGCGGGTTGCTTTCGCTGGAGGCAGGCACTAATTAATGTGTAGTTAAGAAGTAGAGTGCTGTAACTACACACACACACAAACACACTATTTTCTATTTGAGAAAATGTTACTGTCTCACTGTTCTTTCTGTGAATCTCATGCAGTATCTTGAGAAAGAAAGAAAAACTCTGTTTTGTGGGATTTAGTCACTTCTGAGGAAGGGAAGCTGACAAGAAGAAGCCATGCAGGCACATGAGCCTTTTACCTCTTTCCCAGCCAGCTGGTTGCTCGTACCCATCACCGACTTTTCAATCTCCAATTACCAACCCCAAGAAGTTGCACAGCTGGGCAAGGTTTATGAGGTTAAGCAGCTGTGTATGGGAGGCCTGCCAGGGCTCCCAACAGCAGCCAGTGTTCTTGGAACCAGAGAAATTTCTGGCTATCCTCTCTTCCTGTCTTACCAGAAGTCTCTCAGACCCACAGGCTGTACTTCTACTCTTCTGTGATGCACCCCAAGTAGCAGAACAGTATGTGAAGGTCAGCTTTTTCTCCCTTCCTTTTACAGATTTCACACTCCCTCCAGAACTGCCAATTTTATACATATATGTATGTTTTATATGTCTGTATATGTATATATAGATATATGTATATTTGATACAGGACAAGTGGGAAAGCTGAGAAGTAAGAATTCTTTATTTCATTTGAATTTTTGATTCACTTATTTGGCTACAGAGCTGCAAAAAACTGATAAATTACAGAAACTTCAGAGTATGAAGATAAGAGTGCAGGACTCCATTAAAGGCTAGTTTTATTCACTGGAACATTTTAAAGAGAAGAAAAGTCTGACATTGTCATTGGGGGTAAGGTTCCTTCCCCATGTGCTTCTCTTCTGAGTACAAAGAAAACTAATACAGCAGGTGATAGCCACCAACCTGTTTGCTACAAGCTGAAACACGTCTTCATATTCTTTAAAGTTGGATCTTGTGCTGCGTTATGAGACAGGAACTTGCAGAATTCAGGTTGTCACATAAGGCTTAATGGTAATGTAGGAGATTGCTGGGCTTGGGGGAAAGCACAATATGTGTTCAGTAGATTCAAAACCGTATCTGGACAGAAGACTCTCATCCTTAGTTACTAAACCCTCAGCTATTTCATAGAATCATGGAGTTGCTCAGTTTGGAAAAGACCTTCAAGGTCAAGTCCAACCCTAACCTAACCATACTGCCTGAGCCCTCACAACCCGCCACTAAATCATGTCCCTGAGCACCACATCCAAATGGTTTTAAACACACCCAGGGATGGTGACTCAATCACCTCCTTGGGGAGCCTATTCCAGTGATTAACCCAGCCCTTTCTGTAAAGAAGTTTCTCCTAATATCCAACATAAACTTACCCTGGCACAACTTGAGGCCATTTCCCCTCATCCTGTCACCAGTGAGAAAAGACTGACCCTGCTCTTACTGCCAGCACCTTTCAGGTATTTGAAGAGAGCAGTAAGGTCTCCCCTCAGCCTCCTTTTCCCCAGACTAAACAGCCCCAGTTCCTTCAGTCTCTCCTCACAGGCCATGTTCTCCAGCTTTGTTACCCTTCTTTGGTCCTGCTCCAGCACCTCCATGTCCTTTCTGCACTGAGGCACCCAAAACTGAACACAGCTCTTGAGGTGAGGCCTCACCAATGCCGAGTGCAGGGCAGGATGACTGCCCTGGTCCTGCTCACCACAGCATTCCTGACACAAGCCAGGATGCCTTTGGCCTTCTTGGCCACCTGGGCACACTGCTGGCTCATATTTAACTGACCATCAGTACAGCCTGGCCATCCAGTCAATGTTTCACCCAGCAGATGTGTGCCCATCCAAACCATGACAGCCAGCTTCTCCATGAGGATGTTGTAGGGGGCAGCCAAGTCCAGGTAGACTACATCAACATCCATCAATTTCCATAGTGACTCCACAAGAGATAGATGTCTTTAGACTCTCTCCCTGAGGTGTCCCATTAGAGAAAACAGTGAATTTTGTATCAGCAAGCAGATTTTCTTAACGTTCCCAGGAGACTAATTCTCACCAAGTTTAGAACATTTCTTGAGCATTTGTGTCTCCAAGGAAATAGCGTCACAGTTCTCTTACTCCTTTGTCCTGCAAATTCTCTTGTTATTACAATACCTGCTTTGTTGACAAAGAAGGTAAAAAGGAGAAAGAGGAAGCCCTCCTGAGCACAATCCTTGGATTTAACAGCAGAATGGAGAACAAGGAACATCAGGATACCTGGTTTTTCTGAATCATCTCCCATTAAAAATGCCTGATTAAGTAATTCTTTTCTTTCACTGGTGAATTATTTAGCTAAATAAGTAAATCTCCTTGAAGAGTCAAAAAGCCTTTCAACTTCCTGCTATTCCTCCTCCTCCTATGACTTTCTTCATCCTGCCTGCAGGGTAGTTGAAGGCAAAAGTTGTCATAGCTGCCCAGGGGGCTGAGACATGAGGGGAGGTGGCAGAAGTTCTGTCTTCAGGACGTCCCTGCAGGCCACCAGCTGCAGATGGTTTGGCAATGAAACACGTCCCTGTCTTGTCATGCTCTACCTTGGGCTTTTTAGTGCTTGCCTGTCTGCAGAGGAGTGCCTGTCTGCACCAAGCTGTGTCCCAGACATTTCCTACCCCAGTCCCCTTACAAAGCCCCTCATTAGACAAGGATACTTGAGAGAGGCAACAGTGCCTCAGCCCCATCCTTAAACTGGACATGATGTCTTGTAGAGCCTCCTCCAGTGCCACTGCTGTCGAGGAAGTGAGGCATGTGTCATGGTTGGGCCTCCCTTCATGCAAAAGTGTTGAGTTGTTGTGGAGAGCTTGTGGTAGGGAACTGGGGGCAGATGTGGGAGCTGAGCAGCCCTTACGGGTTTTCTCCCTGCCACTCTCATGCTTTCTTCCCTGCTGCCTTTCATTTCCCTCCAGCACGAATTACCAGCAGTGACCATTCAAATCCCATTTGGAAACAACAGCTGATTGTGTTCCTAGTTTTTATCTGAACCAAACTATTTCCCAGCAAGCGTTCTGAATAAAAATGATTTATTCATTCAGTGACTGTAGAGATGACATTAAAGAAATGAGCATTTCAATGACTTTTTTGAAGGGATGTGCCTTGTGAATGAGTAGAAATGTTTATATCTGCTTTAAAATGCTTGAAAAGGAAAATGATATCAGTGTTTTGCTTTATCTTATTTTCTGGTCAGAGTGGAAATACTTTGTAATAGCGAAGTGTTGCTATAACAACTTCTAACAGTTTGAAATACTCAAGGTGATGACACTGTTTTGGAACCCACATTCACCATAATTTCCTCCCAAGTGCAACAAGGCCAAAACCATTGCAGATCCGTACAATGTAGAAACTGAATTTCTAGGAGATTCAGTGGAACAAATTGCATTCCAGCTGGAATTCTGACATAATCCCTGTGTACTATGGCAATCCCTTGGGTGCAAGCTCAGATGTGAAATGCTCACTGCATTCAGCCATCGTGGGGCAAACTCTTCAGTAAACTGTTTTCTCCTCTTCAACTTCTCTGTGACACTGGCAGTATTGGCACTGGCTGCACTATCAATTCAAGGGCCCCTCCTACAAGCAATTAGTTTTTGATGAGCTCAGTAATTGGTCTTACCCAGTGGGTGGATGGCATATTTTAGCTTCAGTTAAGAAGACAGAACTTGGGTATTTTGGTACCCCTGTGTTGTTTTTTTTTTAATGTTTGTTTGTTTGTTTTGTTTTTTTTCTGATTCATAGATGAATGGCTTTAACTGTGGCAAATTCGATCAGCTGCCCTTCTCTATATGCACCTTCACTTCCAAATGAGACTGTCATGTATTAGCTACAGCTCCTCATAGGAGCATCCATCACTGCTCGTATAAAAGAGCAGCTTCTGGTGTAGTGTCTCAAGCTATTAATCTATCTAATGTTGTCTGGTTTGTAGCTGGCTGCTTTTGTGTTATGCATGGGAGAGGACAGATGAGGAAATAAACATTTTTTTTTCCTTCCCATAAACATTTGTACAAGGTGAAGTTTTTTTTGGCTCTGACACCTGTTAATTGGTCTGTTATAAATGTGCTTGTAGGTGTCCTCAAATCCTGCCCTACTTTAACTCAGAATTTGCAGTTAAACCTAAGACATATCAGATCCAACATACAAGGGTTTGACAACAACTTGGAAGCAGAGAAAGAGCACTATCTTCCCTTCTGCAGCTTGTTTGAAAGTACAGGCATTACCTAAAGATATGTGAGTCTCTCATGAAGGGCACAGAGTGCTACAAGGATGGCAGCCTTAACTGAGGTGTTGCAAGCAGAACCTGAGGACTGGTGTTGGGTGAAATGTTCTTAGCAGCCTACACAGTGAATTAAACAACTTTTTCATTTGAAATTGTCTAGTAAGCAGTAGGTTTTGTGTTCCTTAATATCTGTGATGATTATTGTACCTTAAGCAAATCAAGGCATGATGTAGGGCGTGTGTTTTCATCAAGCAGCAAGGAGGAGTCCTGACTTTCCTGAAAAAACAGGAAAACTACGTCAAAGAAGGGATAAGAGGAAATATAGTGTGGATGGCAGCCTAGCAAAATCCGTGGTTTGCATGGATGCTATGCTGGGTGGTCAGGGTAAAGTGGGGCTAAAACACCCTTAGCTTCCATGCTTAATCAGTGTCTGAACATCACTGAAATAAGCTCTATATATGTGTTGCTGCTTGTGTAACTATTCTAGTCTACACTGGCACTGTTCAGACAACTATTCTTCTACTTCCTGAGATCCATAAACTATTGAGACTCACAAAAATTCTATTAGTTTTTTTATTTTTATTCCTTTTTTAAAATGGAGAAAGTAGAATGAATAAAATAGGCTCAGATCACATGAAAAGTCAGTGAGAAACCAGGGAAATGAGCTCCCGAGTCTAAAGAGAGAGTCTTCTCCTCAGTATCATCTACCTTGAGTCAGTAAAGCCAAAAGAAATCCAATGGTGTGAGCTCTCCTTATCAGCTCCTGTACAAATATGACAAATGGCACTGTCAGTGTCCTGGATAAATCCCTTGTGTTTATTAGCCAAGTCATTTCTGCTGACAACAACTCCAGTAAACGTTCTCCCATGCTGAGCAATGGAAAATCCAATAGCAGTTTGGCTGAATCCGTGCTGACTAAAGAAAATGAAATGAATCTGGAAAGTGAATGTGCCTCAAAGAACAGTAACTCACCCAATGGATGATTTGAATATTAATGGATGTCAATCTAGTCTAGTTGAGGACGTGAAAGAACATGACTATGCAGAAATTATAATAACAGAAATATGAAGAAAATAGAAATAATAGAAATACGTATTTCTAGAGTTTATGAAGTGCATAGTTTTTTGCTTCCCAAGACATTTTGGAGTACAGTTATTCACTTTGAGGACAAGATGAGGCTGAGATGTGTGTTAGTATCTGCTGTTACCACACAGGGGAGCCTTCTTTCACTCCTTAGGATTCACACTGAGCAATGACTTTTTTGAAGTGCTTATCAGACCAACTACTGTCTGATTACTTGGTTATTTTTCAAGTAGTAAGTAAACAAAAGACAAATACATTTTGATTGTAGCCATGTTTGTTTTTTATTTTTTATTTTCCCTGTGTAAGACGTAAGGAAGCAAAGTATGAATTCGAACAGATGTGGTCAAAAAGCTGAGAAACATCAGATCCAGATAGGAGACGTGTGACTTCCACAAAGTTCTCTCAAAAATCATACAAGGCCTCAGATCCACCTGTTCCTGAACTCTGGGGAAAAACGGTCTCTGTCCAGATTTATTGCCTCAAAATCACCTTGTTCAATGAATCATATTTTGAAAACAGTGAAGTGTTTTGCTGTCTACGTGAAGGTGGGTAAAAAGAAAGCTTGCTTCCTCATTCAGACTTTTAGGAACTTTCATCTTCTGCCTAAACTGTTGTTTCTTAACCCTGAGAACATTTCCTTGGGATTCGCCTGTATTGGTCTGGGACTCCGGGATGTCTGAATAAGGACATGATTTCAAGATCAGGTATTCTGAAGTGCTTAATGGCCCAGATTTCAATGCTGAAGACGTCTGTTGTTCATTCTGAAGTCTTACATCTATATTTCTAACACATATTTCGCATCTTTTTGCATTCCAGAACCTTTTCCTAACCTTTGTATCTATCTATTAACCCAAGAATGTATTGACAACCAAGGCAGAAATCCTCTGTCACGCAGACAGTCAGTGCTGAGCAGAATTAATTTGGAGCCCACCAATGAGTAAATGCTAAGCACAGTAACCACTGTTGTTCTTGCTTTGTCACTGACAGCCATCAAACCGCAGCTGTGTCACCTCAACAGGCCCACCCACAGCTCAGGATCCTATTTTCCAGCCTTCCACAAGAAATCAGAGGAACATCCTGTGAGGTATAAACTCCTTGACCAAAGGGGAAGGATGAAAAAGATCCAGAACATTTCTCAGAGCTGGACTAGGAAATAGCAGAAGAGCTGAAGAGGCATCCATCCGGAATGAAGCTCCTCACGGGCTGGTGAAGGATGCTGTGCAACCATTGCAGGGCCATACTGCATTGTACAGCTGTTAATCCTAGATAAATGCAAGTGTGGGATTTAACTAAATATAATGAACATTTTCCTAGAAATGTGCTCAATAGCCTTCTTATTTTTGAAGCGTACACTCACCTAGTAATAAAATATTGGACTGTTACCTTAAAATGCAATTGTATACCACTCTTTCCTGTCAAATTAAGGAAGCCAATGCTTTTTTAGATTGTTGAGGTTGTTATAATGTTCTCACTGTGACTTACTGCCTAGCTCAGGTAGTGCAACTCCCATTTCAGGCAGCTTAAGAAAGATTTTCCTTGCCAAATTGAATATTCTCTTACCGTAGTGTGGTAGGTGCTCAGGAGAATGAAGGTAGGAGGTTGGAATATAAATTGGTTCACTCACTAGGGAAAAGAAAACATAGCAGGACATTAAAATTGTGCCTCGTGTGACCTCAGCTGTATGTTTATTAGTTCTGTGGCGTTAATTTAGCTCAATGAGATCCCATGTGTTCTTGTGGTGCACTGTATCCCACGGACCTGAGATTCTTCACTCTGTGAAGGATTTGCTCTCATTCCTACATTTTATGCTGTGAGAAACAGTGGCAAAAAACTTCCTTTCTTCTTCATGCCCCTGGTGATTTATATCAGCTCTCCCAGCTGATGAAGTCTGTTCTGTTTCTACTGTCCTCACAGGGAAACCTAGTTATTCTACTTTTTATCTTCCTTGCTGATCTTCTCTGTATCTTTTTTTAATCTCTATTTGAGAAGACCTGAACTGCACATGGCACTCACTATGCAGGTATACCAGACATTCTGCCAATTACACTGAAGTAAGCTTCCTCTTCTTCTCCTTTTCTTTTTTCTTTTTTACTTTTTTACTGTACTTTCCTTATTTCTCTGCCCTGCTAGTCTTCATCTCCTACCAGCACCTTTTCCAAACCACATCTTCTGGATAAGCACAGTGAACAGCAGAGAGTTTAATTCTCCCCTCCTGTGAAGGCTGACCATTTTATGCCTTCCCCATAACCCCCACTGTTAACCAGTTATTTATCCATGTTAAGTTCATAAGTTAAGATCTTCTCCCAGCCAGTGTCAGACCAGTAGCTATGACAGCAGGACCTTCTCAACGTGTCTTCTGGAAATCCCTATGGCTTCCTCCAGATAACTCTCAAAAGGTGTGTGAGGCAGGTTTCTCCTGTAAAAACTGCACTGATCTATGTTGCATCTACGGCTGCATCGACTAATTCTATTATTCACATTTCCTAAAAGTTGATTCATTGTGAAATCACATTCTGGTATATATATGTCAGAATGTCCAACATCAGAACTGCACCAGTGTATGCAAGTAACACTGCTGTATGAGAGTACAGTACAGTACAACACAGCTGGTTGTTGCATGAACAGATCTGGGGCATCCTCTCCTGTCTGTTAGAGATCACTGCAATTCCAGGTGTACTTGCCCTGGGTGGCATCTTTTCACAGCATTTTCCTAGAAATGTCCACAAACACAGCAGACAGCTGACCAAGAGCTCTGATGTCCCCGTGTCACTTATTTTTGCCTGCTTGATACTTGTGGCTTTGACCTTAAGCACCATCAGAACTCATGACCCTAGCAGCCGGGCTGGATTACTGCCTAAACTAAATGCAAAGAGGAATGCACTTCAAAGCCATCTGCTTATGAAATGGGAATATAACTCTAGGAATTTCCTGAGAATTATATTTTGCTGTAAAGTACCCGCAATGTTTTACATAAGCAGGCTGTACTGAAACTCAAAATTATACTATTCTTCCAAACTCATTTTCTGTCTGCGTTGCTTCCTTCGCTGCAGGACAGTTTACCAGCTAACACAGTCCTGTGCCATCAACATCTTAAATGGGATTGGATTTTGTCCTTACTCTCCTGACTCACACTCTCTCCTTTGTCATGAAGCAGAGATAAGTCACAATCTTGATTTTACTGCTGAGTAGTTAAGGGAAATGAACTGATTTACCTGAGGTCTCACATTCTTGGCTGCTAGAAACTTAATCCCATTCTGATGAGATTCTTCTTTGCTCACATTCTTCTTCAACCGAACCCACGCTGTGCTGTGTTGCTCTCTAATGGAGTCCCTCTAGAAAGTCAGTATATTCACCTGACTGGCACAGAGGGGTTTTATGTTTCATTTTTTCTGGAGCTAAGGCAGGTGGAGGCAGATTGTGGCAGATTGTAATTTGCATTGGAAAGATGTCTCGCGATGTCCCTTCCCTCTTCCAAAGCTTCCTGCTCTAGGTCTAAGTAAGTACTTTAAAGAGAGGGAGAAAGGATGTTTGTGCAGACTGCTCCTTGGAAATGTTGGGCACGTCATGAAAACTACTCCTAAGGGAAACTGGTTGTGTTAGTGGCATCCAGCCAGGTGCACGGAATGTATGGTTGGAGAGGATGTGCTCCTCTGCTCAGTCCAACCCTGCCATCTAGCGTACACCAAAGGGAAATTTTCTAGCTATGAAGAAGGGGAATGTGTGTTATTTGAGGGAGGACTAGCTTTGCAACGCGCTCTACTTTTTATTTTCATTTTTATTTTTTAATCTCAGTGATTTCCGAAATAACCTCTTGTTAGCAACGTAGAATTTAGTCCAGAGTGACCCCTGATGCCATTTAGATTTTATTATGAATTATTCATTGCAATTGCATAATTTATTGTGTTTGGTTTTGTTTGTTTCTTTGCTTGCTTTTCCTGTTCTGGGTATTTGTGAATTGAGTCTTTGCTCCAATCACTGGGTCGCTATGCAAGTAAGTTTGGTGCTGGTTTTTGAGAGGGAGTTTTTGTCGTCGTTGTTTTCTTTTTGTTTGTTCATTTGTTTTAGAAAAGAAAGTCTGAATTGAAAACCTAAATGTTCAGATCAATGCTGAGTGAGGCACAGGGAGGCCTCCGTCATTCCGTATGTTTTATGTAGGTCTGTATCTAAAAGAGTAAAGAATAGGAAAGAAGATTGGCTCCCATGTCCTTAAGGGCAATCAGAGCAGCAAAAACAGAGACTGAAGGAGAAAGGGGAGGAGGAGGAACAAGGGGCTTTGTCTCAGCATCATGAATGAGTCATTCATAGGTCTTTTTAGGTGATGAAACAGATGGGTTCACAAGGCAAATTTGGTTCTGGACAGGACATGTCCCCACTTCCTTCTCCCTACTTGTGGCTTTTTGTTCACTCCTGCTCCTCAGCTGACTGATCAGCATGAGTTCTTCAGGCTGATCTCTCACTGTCTTCTTCCATGTAGTCCGCGTGGGGCCACAATGAGTGAAGAGAAATTGTCTTGGTGTGCACATAAAATACGCAATGTAGTTAACGTCCAAGTCATGTGTAAATCATAAAACTCATTTTTTTGTGTTTTCTTATTAAAACAAAAGCAGAGAGAAACAAAATCATAAAACTAGTGGGATATTTGACTTGTTTTTAAGAAACTAATGCACCAATGTCTGGTTCAATGGAAGGGAGGTCTGTGTCCTCCCCAGGTTATCCAGCCTCAACCGAGTTGGACTGAATCAAACACACAGCACCAACAATCAGTCCTCTAAATGTGCCATCTGCACCGGAGGCCTTCACAAAAAAATCATGAGCCAAAGGCAAAAAAGCTACGAATGAGCTGAGAGGGGACTGAGAGTGTCAGCCTACTGGGCAGCTTACTAGTTAATTTACTCACTGCACAGGAAGCAAACACTGCCCTTTCCTCTTCACCTGATGGTAGGGTCTGAACACATGCTGTTTGAGGTACACTAGGGTCAACTGATAGGGAACAGCCACTGACACACAGTATCCCTGCCCCAAAGCTCTCTTTTCAATACCCCTATTCCAGAGATTGCAGAGATCCAAGCTGCTTATCTAAAGCCGTGACTGATACCCAGCTGTACTTTGTGCTGCCATGGAGGGCCTGACTTCACCTTAAACAAGGAGAGAACAGGCTGAGGACAGCAAATCCTAATTGCTCTTCTTTTCCTTGGGGTGGAAGGTCGCAAGGACCTCACTGCCCTTCCAGTGCACTCGCCTGTAGTCCCAATGTGACTGCCCAGAGCACAGTGGGCCCTCTTCTCCCTATCTCTCTCCTTTGGGATCACGTTAGAAGAGATGCCACCTTCTCACTGTCAGAGGCATTGGTGAGGGATGGGAAAGGACAGCTGGTACAACCCTTGAAACTCAATGGTTTTTAATGACTGCATCTCCCTTGGTTGCCTGTGAGATGTCAGTATGCTTTGTCCCCTCTCCACTACTGCCTGGTACCAGGACAACTCCATCCCTGAAGGCAGCTTCAGGGTGCTCAAGAATCCCCTGCCCTGACCCTCTTGGTACGTTCCAGGCAGCTGCAGGGTGGTTGAGAACCCCCAGCACTGCCCCTCCCTCCCACCCCCCAACTCTCTTGGTACATTCTTGCAACCATCTCCCAACTGCCATGTTTTGGTTTCCATGGGACACTCAGAACCCCTGAGAGGAGAGAGCGAGTGACGCCTGCACGTCAGAAAGTTTCTCCTATCTGAGATGGAGCAACCGCCCTTCAAGAAGAGGCGGCCGATGGGCAACGACATCGAGCCCATGGAGGTGGACCCGCCTGGCAGTGACACAGAGCCAATGGAGGTGGATCTGCCTCCGGAGGATGACATGATGGAGGTGGATCCACCTCCGCTGCTGCACACCAGCCAGCACGGCACCACTGCCAGGCCGATCAGAAAGAGATCGCGCCCCAGGCATCGCTGGGGCACCAGGATCCGTCCACCTCCATCCGAACGGCTGCCTCGACGCCGGCGCTGATGCTCCCACCCCGTAAGTTTGCCCTCATCCAGGAGAGCCCCAGCTCAGGGGCACCCTGTGGGCTCACACAGAGCCTCCATTTCCTGGTCGTTCTTCTTTTCGCAGCCAAGACTCCTACGAGTCCGTCCTTCCCATCCCCCTCCATTGTCCCTTCCCAAGTCCTCTCAGCTCTTCTTCACTGAATCCTGAGGAAGAGAGCAGGGCAGGGACTGCCATCCTCTGAGCTGCTGTGAGGAGGCAGCAGAACGAGTCCAGCAGAAGGACCATAAATACTGGGGGCCTTCACCATCACAGAATCACAAGTAAGTTTACCGTTAGCTGGGAGGGAGGGCCTCAACTCAGGGCCACTCTGTGGGCTCACATGGAGCCTCCATTTCCTGGTAACTCATCTTTTCACAGCTGAGGCTTCCATGAGCCCATCCATCCCGTCCCACTCCCTCATCCCTCCCCAGGGGGAGAGGAGGGGTCAGAGAAGCTACGGAGGCAGCTGTTCCTGTGGAGAAGCAGTCTTCAGTTTAGACTTGAAGAAGGGCTGAACTTCAGCAGGAAGATCCAGCCCAGATGCTTCACTTGGACTTTTTGTTCAAGACTGGACAATCAAGAATTTAAAATAACAATACCAAATAATGAAGAAGTCAAAACCACAAAACAAAATAAACAATTTTTATATTTACGTATAAAATATTTGTATTTTATATGCAGCCCAAGACAATTCCTCTACACTGTGTGGCCCAGGCTAGACAAACAGGTTTGACACCCATAGGTTAACACTGTCACTGAATACGATGAGGCAGATGAAAACTTTGAGAACTGATCCATCGCACTGCTTCCCAGAAACACTACAAAGCCTCCTATTCAGTGAATTGGCCAAATGAAAAATTACGTTGTAGTTGCTCACGTAGTTCTTGGGTAAGAAATAGTAAAGGCCAAATTACCAGACTATAAACACGCAATTTTAAATGAGCTTCAGTGAATGATGTATATTGCAACGTTTTTATGTCTGAGCTTCAAGTTGATCTATACAGGGATGGTAAATCAGGCAGCTGTGCCATCACAGATGTCAGTGGGACCATAGCTCCTCTTTAGCAAAGAACACACAGTGCTTTGGTAGGCTTAAAGTGTGTTATTCTTTTTTTCATATTAAGCTGTGTTAACTTTCCCCAGCTTTTGAAACTAATCCTCTTCAGAGCAATGAGGTCACGTCCTATTTGTGCCCCTGCCTTGTATTCTTAAGGGCTTTCACATCTAAATGCATTTTTTGTGGCACTGATGATGTTCATTTGAATCTCTTCAGGACTCCACACCCTCACTCTTGCTATATTTTGTGAGTAGTTACTGGCAACACCTGTAAAACTGGACTCAAATCACACTGCAAATTTCATTTGAATCCAAGCTGAGCCAAGATTCTCGTGTTAACAAGGTGATAAAATGCCTTGGGGACACATCAGAGCCTTCATGGTCCTCAAGATACCTCCAGTTTCTCCACAGTCCTGGGGCTGCCAGGATGTAACATTCTCAGGCTACTGCGCTGCTCTTTCCATTCTGTGTTTAAAAAGAGAGCAGCAAACCCCGCTGCCTCAAGGGTCGAGCACTGAGCTTGGCAAAGCTATGAGGAGCTGCTGGCTGGAAGAAACAACACGAGCATCTCCTGAGACCTGCAAGAGCACCATGGCCATGCACAGGTATCTTCATTTCAGAGGACGACTTTGGTCTGCAGCAGCAGCATGTTGTTAAAGTCTTGAAAAGGCCTACCACGATCACTGCTTGTGTTGATGCTGTTTTGGGAGAGTGCTTACGGGATGGCCACTGTCTGTGCTTACATCTCATGTGTGTATTTTTCTCGTCAAACAGGAGTTTGGTCAGTACTGCATGTATTTTCTTTCACATTTTGCAGGAGCCTCTACGTGGAGACAAAAGCTGCTTTAGTGGTGCAGAAGCTCAGTTGGGATTCAGTAGCTCAGCTACAATTACACTGTTGATAATTACAGCTCAGTTGACATCAGTGTAATCCAAACACGAATAAGTTTTGCTGGGAGAGATTGAAAAACCGTGTTTGTTCGTTTTGTTTGGTTTTGAACAACAATGGACTTGAACTCCAAGGATGGGTAAAGCAAGGCTTGGTATTTTTATGGCTCTCTGAAATTGCATTAAACTTCCCAGGAGTGAAAAAATTCTCAAGGTTTTTGTCGACAACTGCAAAGAGGCTGGGTTTTGTTTTGTTTTGTTTTGTGTTTTTCCTCCAGCTCATTCAGGTTCTTAGCTGGTGTGAACTGTTATGTGCAAATACATGAATATCTGCTTTGTCTCACTCAAGCCTGGCATTTATTTTTTACCAAAGAATTTTTCATTCTACTTTAGAAACCGTACCGTTTCATAAAGGCAATTTGTTGTCGCAGTGCCTTGGAGCTCAGGAATGGTACAGGGAGTCTCTCATGCCATGGACCTTCTTTCACAGGGGCAACACAAGGTCTCTTATTATTCCTGCATTTTGTGCCGGGAGGAGGCCATGTCCTTTATTCATCATCTCAATTCCTAACCCCTAAATCCCACCATGCTCCTGAGCTGGCCTCAAAGCAGCTTTGTTCACATTTTTCATCTTCTAAGTATTCCTGAATTTAATAATAAAACTTTGCTTGAGCTGCTTGGGTGGGATCCAATGAAACTGTGCTGGCAGGGAGACACAGCATAAAGCTTGGGCCACATCAGTGCCTCACTGAAGTTGTACTGAGTTTAACTTACAGTTCCAAAAATTAAAAACCAGCAGTGCATTGGCTCATAGATGTGACATGCTGATTGTACTTCTATTCTTACCACGTTCTTGCAGTGACATACTTTACTGTGTACCTTATGTGAACATTATCAAATAAAACATTGATTGATCGTATTTTAAATATTGTCTTAGCTTGCTGATAGATTAATATGATTAAAAATTACGCCTTCTAGGAATCAGACATCCCATTAATAATACAGCTGATCTCTAGTATGCTTTAATATACCATATTTTATTATAAGCTTGTTGGTTACATCTTGAAGCTGAACATCTGTGAATGGGATGAAAGATGCTGGGTCAGTCACTGTGGCAAATGAAGTCCAGACTAGTGTGCTCCTCAGCTGCCTGCCTATGGGTGTTAAACAGATAACTGGATGCAGTCTGCCAGCCTAGGTAAGCTCTAATTTGTGTGCTGAGGTCCCTAAGGGTCCACTGGTGTTGCTGCTCCATCTAGCACACAGAGCTATTAAGATAAGCACAAAGCTATCCAGCCCTACATATTTTGTATAATATTCTACAAGTACCATCTCTGTACAAATGTTGAAGTGTGTAGCTGGCCGTGAACACATTTATTGGTTTCATCATTTAATTACATTATTTTTAAGAAGTATGATGCTGTTTCATCTTGCATTATGCATATGACGTAGAGTAATGCTATTCTTTTGCTTAGTCTGCAATATCTTGTTGTGATTTTTAATCCTTAACAGCCCCTCCTAGGACTGAGCTGAAAAACCTCATACAGATATATATATATATAAAGATGAGTAAAAGGATCAGCTTTTCAACTAATTTGGCTTTCAGCAATCCAGGAATGAAACCTTTGAGAAAAAAAAGAAATCACCATTCTACACCACTGTAATAGGCAAATGTTGCTCTTCCCAAAAGTTTCTCTTCTGAGAGCTCTGTCGTCAGTTCTGTTTGATGTGCCAGTGCCAACAGCCCATAGCTGTAAGCTTTTCTACGACAATAAATCTGCCCTTTTCTCTCTCAAACACCAGTCATGAACAGATACAGGCCCAAGACGTGTTTGCTTTGCACTTCAGGAACATGGATCACATCAGTCCTGCGTGTGGAAATATTTACTGTGCTCAGCATTATTCCAATGAAGGCAAGCTAGATGAATGAGGTGAGATGTCAGAAGAAAAATGCAATTTGAATCATTAGTTGATATTTGACTATCCTGTGATATCTAGTGGTATCGTGCATTTACTGACACCCTGTTATCTAGTGCCAGCTTCCCTGGGTTGGTGGGCCCTTTGTGTCAACTCTTACCACTGCACTACAAGGTACTAGATATGGTCTCAGGTGGATCCCTTGAAGACAGAAATCCTGGGAAGCTGCTTTAGTTAACCAAGAGAATCCTTCCAGCCCCACGTGTAGGTGAATTTTCTGTCATCTCCTGTAATGCTTGCTGGGATTTCATGAGATGCAGAGAAGCACTTGAAGATAAATTAAATTCAAGTGCATGCTTGAAAAAATTATTTATAAAAATGAAAGGACTTCTTTTCCTATGTGCTGCCACTTTGAATGACCCAGAATTATTTACACTGCAATACTGAAAATATCACTGTAATCTTAACTGGGGACTGTGTCTCCATCCTTTTCTTCATCTTCCATAATCGCCGTTTGCTTTTCTTCTGTAAGCAGCTTTGTGCCTTAAAAGCAGGGGGAGGGGGTGAGAGAGAGAGAGAGAAGTAATGGATTTAAAATGCCATTTCCTCATAATATATCAAGATACAAAGAATTTTTTTCTGTCTGCTCTGATTTTTTTTAATCCTAAAGTAGCTTTTCTAACATCTTGGGAGTTGCTCCTCATTTATTTTTGGGACATCCTTCTACTCATAAACTAGAATCGGACCACCACATTTCCAGCTAAAATTAACAAGCACTCTTAAATTAGCATATTTCTGCTACATGTGAGAAGAGACACTGAAGATTCATCGGGTAACCTGTTTTTTAAAAGGCCTTGGGAAGCTGAAGGAGAAAAAAAGAAATGATCTTGCAAGATGAAATAAATACTATCAACTAATGTTTGTCATCGAGTCAGTCTGTGTGAATGTGTATGCATGCTTGCTTTCTCTATGTATATAACAGCACTAGTTTTGGCAAATACAGGTGCTGTAAGAGACAAAGAGAATACCCACATCAAGCACCATCCCCACTGAAGTTACAGGGTATCAATCATTTACAGAAGCAGCAGAATTAAGATTGATGTTAAAAACAGGTATGTTACTGAGGACTTAGTGCCAATGTTTAAATTACTGAGGTCAGAGATTTGGATATGCTTTGAAGCCAATTCACCCTGCAATATAAGGGCAAAAATAAGGCTTCATCACCATTGTGAAGGCACTGATGAAAAATGTAACATAAAACTGAAGGACAGTTTGATTTCACAGTTAAGAGCACAACATGGGGATTCTATAAACCAGATTCATCGAAAATACATATGCTGTGTATCCTTCCACATGGATTTCTTTCCTCCTAAGCTTTTCTTGATTTTATAGGCAGGTTATGGATCACCTTCCACAAATCTCTCACATATCTCCTTTCTTTCTTTCTCTCATACTTGACATGGTAAGACCTCAAGGATTTTATGTGATACAGTGATGTCCCAGTTACTGTAGCTGTTCTTGTTATTAGAGATTAAATTAGTAAAGCAAAGAGGGGAGAAGGAGAATGCATTAAGAAATATTCTTGATCTCTATTTTAACACTTTGTGTTGTTTTTGCCTGTTTCCAGTAAAAAGCAAGAAGTAAGATATAGTTTATGGCCACCTTCCTTGGTGTAGAGGTCAACACAGTCTAAAAACAGGATGAGGGTAACCACTGAGTAGAAACCAACAAAATCTCTCCATAATTCAGACTCCTGGTGTTTGCTTTTAGTCTGCACTAACCAACTGAGCTGTTTGGTCAAACCAACTGGTTTTGCTTCTTTCTGCATTGAAAGCGTTCTGAACAGAGAAGGCTTTCAGCCTTCATGAGGTCTGAAAATAGAGCAATACCACACAGGAAGATTTTCTTCAACTTTGGAGTTCTTTCCAGAGGGGATGAATTAATGAAAATATTAGCCTACACTGCTCTTCATTTTAAGTTACTTGTTTCTTGTGAACCAGATGGTTTCACCAGGACCATGAGACAGACTGAAAGGTAAGCACGGATATTATTTTGAAACACAATGGACTTCATTTTTTAAAGCAGCAACCACTGTTATAGCAAATAATTATGCTATGTTACAGAGATGGATGTAAATGATTCCCACCTGGACTGCTATTCATTATAGACAATTCAGACAAATGCAAACTATTTTTTTCTATTTTCTTTCTTATTTTTTTTCTTCTTAAAGTATTTGAACTGTGAAAGCACAAGTGCTCTTAAAATATGAGGTCGGAATGGATCATTTGATGAGAATTAACCTATCTTTAGAGTAAACTCAGGAATAAGAGATCAGGAATGTAGTATAAATGAAGCTGCCATGTGCTTGATGATCACATCCACTCTCACTCTTATTTGAATACCTCCAGGGAACCTGCTTTAGTAGAGGGGTTGGACTAGATAAATGCCAGGCGTCCTTCCCAACCCCTTCCTTCCCCTAAAATTCTGTGCTTCTGTGAATTACAAAGTGTGTTGAATTCTTATGGCATGATTACATCTTTCTAGAGCAGATGCTAGAGACATCTGGGAGATAGCAGCCAACCAGAAGCCCTCAGCTCTCAGCTGGACCTGCAGCAACAGCATGCCAGATAGTTACCATGATCAATAGCAAGATGAGTCATTATCAGTGTGTAATGCTGCTGACTGATGAACTCCAAAGGTTCCAGGAACGCTCAGGACTCAAAAACTAGAGGAGTACGTAGCCTTGAGTTGCAGGTTGCTAACCTTCTAGAACATGGATCACCAGCCATTTTTTCAAGAAAAACTACACGCACTTAAAATCAGACTTGTAACATGAAACAGTGGAGTGGGATGTCTTAAATGAAATTATTTTTCTAACACTGGAAAAGGATTTTGAGGGGTTTGACACAATGCCGTTTATCACTTGTGGAGAGGGTGTGCTTAACAGAACACAGTTTGCAACTTCCAAGTTTTAAAGTGGAAGCAAAATGTGGGAATTTGGGAACATTTGTAAACCCGTCTTTCTCTGTTTACCATTAAAGTAAATCATTTTGTCTCCCAGTCTTTGTTTTCCAAGCTGTGTAAATTATGAAATGCAGCTCATCCCACATATCAGTTTTGAGGATTGGTGGGTTGTTCTGTTAATATCTGCCAAGAGACTTGATAAAATAAAGTAGCACAGAAATTAAGTGCAGTCATGTTTGCCTGAGATAACTTGCAACTACCTGCAATTTTTATCTAGGTATAGAAGGACTCACAGAGACATGAGAACTTCTATTAGGAAGCTCAGACATAGGCAAAAAATGTTGGCTTACACCAACCATTTGCCATGTACCACCTCAGATCTCTTCCTGGGATGTAAACCACCAAAATGATATCAGTTCCACTTGCCTGCCTACAGACCACTCCTTTAGCTGGGCTGGAGGATTTACTGGAGTGCTCCAGCCATATTCACTGCACAGAAAAGGGGCTGTTCTGCTTCTGCAGTATGCTGAGATTTTCACTGAGCAGGTGAGTTAATATCCTAAAGACACCTTAACCAGTTTTGTAGGGGATAGGGTAGAACAAAGAGTTTGAAACTTGTTTTACTAGTTATCTCTGATCTGATTAAGAAACATCAGGCAGCCACATTTCAGGAACCACACTCCTATATTTGCTGAAACACACAGGCCTGATGATCTCACAAATGCTTCAGTTAAATGAATACACTGGCAGATGAGGATGGCAATAAAGAACGCTCCAGAGTGGAGAGCTGGCTTGGATGGGATTTAAATCTCTTACTGTTGTGTACAAGGAAAGAAAGCCAATAGAACAGTGGTTGTGTTTAATCTTGTTGTCTGATCACTTCAGAAAGCCAAGGCGTTGACTGGTTGAAGGGGAGCCAATGAAGATCTCTGTTCCAGGCTCAGCAGTACATGGAGGTCACAACATAATTTCTGCCACTTCACAAGGAGGTTGAAGCCAAAGTATGTTTAGAAGAAGGGGAGGATTTTTTGATGCCTGGGCTTAGACATTTAGGTTGTTTCAGGCACTGATTTCTCACTACTACAGACAATAGGGAGATATGGGTTTCTTCAGACAACAATGCAGACATCCTCATTCAGCAGCCACCTTTCTATAACTCCATTTCTTAATTGTACCGGATGTTTGCAAGGTGTAAAACCAGTTCTACTTCATATGTGGATCATGTTATCCAGCAGATACATTATTTTTGTCACTCCCTATGTCCAGTTTGGCTTGCTTTATTTGCAAGGGTCTGTGGTCACCCAAGAGAGAAAAAGAAAGTACTAGAGCACTTGTCACCCATTGGCCAAAGCCAAGAGGGAAAACAGCTGCCCTTTCAATGCACGTTCATGACAAAGCTATTTGTGTGGACAGCTGCTTAAAAAGATAATTAATGTTACTGTTACAACAAATGACTGAGTGGAGTTTTTCATGTTGCTTATGATACAACTGAAAGAGGGATGCTTGGGAGGGACAAAAATGGGAGATGTAAGAAATTGGAACAACTCAGTCACGGTTCACAAAGGATACGTGTGGCACAGAGTGTGCTGCTCAGTGCTGCAATGGCAGGACCAGGAGAATGGGGACAGAAGGACAGAAAGGTCCTTCTATATTTATTTAGCACACGTAGCTATGCTAGGGCTTCTCAGGTCTCCAAGTCTATAATTCAGATGCTATTTTGCACCGCCATTCCACAAAAGCTCAGCTTGTTTATTCTCTGTCTGCTACCTGATGGGATAACCCTGAAAGTAAACAAGCAGTAAATACTGGACCAGCCCTCAGCCACAATGAGTCACTTATTCACAACAAGACATGAAGTTGCCACCAGCGACTTTCAACCAGCAGAACTGTGTATGTTGGTTTATCTTGAAGAAAAAAATGTACATCCTAAGAGCAAAGACAGAATCAGATTCACACAGGCTGTTTCTCCCTGGAGAGGAGCAGAAGTTTGCCAGAGGGAGTCAACCATTAGAAAACAGACACATAGAGCAGGATCTGGAAGGAAAAGTCTGCAGAGAAGGGAAGCATCTGGAAGGCTGCTTTGAATTCATGCTGAGTGCTGGACAGTATATTGGATAGTGTATTCACCAGTAGACAAGGAGGTGAAATTGGAAGTGTCATTGAAAACCTTAAAAAATGAATTATTTTTTGTCATTCCCCTGTGGCAAACGAACACACTTTGAAATTTGCCACACTTTTTGAAAGCTACTGCATTTTTCCTCTTTTTATTGTGTTCTTCCCTTTTGCATTTTGGCAACGAAAATGTATTGACTTCTCTTTCTATAAAAATTTTTAAAGAGGAAGTCTTCATAGGAGGCAAGAGGGGAAGATGATTAAAATGATTCTTATTTCTCCCTTAAATGCCTACTTGAGTTAATTACTGTTAGGCTACAAATAAGAAATAATAAGTGACTAGATGCTAACCTTAGTATTGTTGAGATGTGTCAAGGAAGCAATTTATCCTTGCTGCATCCCCTTAGCTAGCAATTACTTTCAAACCAAAACAAGAATCAATCATTTCAGCATTATCCCAGTAAAAACATTTCACTTTTTGTTTCTATCAAACATTTTTCACTTTTAGATTCTCCACTGCATAGATCCTGAAGTCCAGAGGACACACAGCATTTTGGAAGGTGCTAAAATGGCTGAAGGCGATTTGTTTTGAACTGACCAAAATAATCTCTCAACACTCTTCCAAAGTCCACAGAAAGAGCAGGCCTCCTGTATAAAGCGTGAGACATTTATTACAAATTATTTGATAAACTTCGCCTCCAGTTCTGTTTCTGAATTGCTCTCTTAAAGACTGATTTTTTTTCCTAATTATTTGTCCCGTGAAATTTCAGGTAATTTGCTTGGTAATTTCTTTGAGCGATTATATAAGTAGCTAATTATCAGTGCTCTATATTAAATATGTCAAAGTGGAGCATTTGCAGTTGGGCTCAGAAGTTTTACGACAGATTTTTTGCAACTTCCCCCAGTAAATGATTGGACCATTGACTCACTTGCAGCATGCTGCTTTAATGATGCAAGCCACTCAAGTGCTTGAGTTCAATGAGCCAGGAGCTAGTATTTGCCATGCTTGCTGCTGATCGTGATCCTGCAAACTGAGTCATACTCCTTTGTTCTAAGGAGCCCCATAATGATTAATGTAAGATGGTTAAATGGAAAAAAAAAATATTGCGTGCTTGAATCAGTCGTAAAGGATCAGATCTCTCCTATGAAGAAGGGTTGAGGGAACTGGACTGGTTTAACTTAGAAAAGAGAAGACTCAAGGAAGACCTTGGGGAAACTTGTGGCCTTCCAGTACTTGGGAAGGGAGCAGATAAACAGGAGGGGGAACGGCTGTTTATGAGGGTAGATGGTGATAGAACAAGGGGAATGGTTTTACTGAGACAGGGGAGGTTTAGGTTGGATATGAGGAGGAAGTTTTTCAGCCAGAGGGTGGTGAGGCACTGGCACAGGTTGCCCAAGGAGGCTGTGGATGCCCCATCCCTGCAGGCATTCAAGGCCAGGCTGGATGTGGGTCTGGGCAGCCTGGGCTGCTGGTTGGCGACCCTGAACATAGCAGGGGGTTGGAACTGGATGAGCATTGTGGTCCTTTTCAACCCAGGCCATTTCATGATTCTATGATGCTATGATTCTGTGATTCTAGATTTACAAGGAAAGCAGATGTCTACAAACGAAAGCACTTATTGTGACTGTTGAAGCCATTTACACACCTTGTATTTTTTATCTGTGCAGAAAATTCCATGAGTACCTAAAACTCAGGTGCTTGATGTACTCAGCTGTTGCTTAGTCACTCGGGGCCAAAATAGCTGTCTCAGGATCTCTTCAGCTAGCTAGTATATCTCACTGTTGCAGTAGTGCCAACCCACAGCAGACCTTGTTTCATACAAGAGTTTCCTGAGGGAACCAAAGTTTTCAAGTTTTAGCACTTGTTTTGAAACTGAGGCTAGTTTGTTTGCTTTTTTTCTTCATTTGTTCATTCATTCATTCTTTTGCTCCATCCTGTGGTTAAGAAACAGCTGGTGCATAGCATACAAACGTGCATGTTTCTTGCACCCATGGTTAGTAGCAGTAATTAACGCTTCCAAAGTGCTTTACATATTGAGAGACCTTCAGAAACATTGATGCACTGAGGCTTCTCTGTGATAGAAAAACATGGGAAACTCAACAAACAAAGGGTCTTCGGGCCAAAACATGGATGGCTGAATCCATATGCTCATTGAACAAATTAGCTGCTGCACTGCGTATTGTGCCAGAAGCACAGAACTGTCTTTAAGGTGCAGTTAACTACATGTTCACAGCTTGGTTTCCTCAGTGTAGATTCAAATTAACAGGGAGTTCATCAGAACAGCTTTGCTCCAGGATATCTGAGGCAATGTGAGTAACATGACCTTAAAATTTGTGTGTGCTCTACTTTGAAAAGGAGGACAGTGGTTGGATTTTCACAAAAAACAAGATAGCCTTTACATGAGATACTCAAGTGATATCAGGTCTCCTCTCACTCCCCCTTCAGGTCTATCTAGCATGAGTAGTGGGTACAGAAAAGTCTTTCAATGAACCACCACACAAAATATTGGATATTTTGACCATATAGGTCCAGTTCAGCAAACACTGCTGAATACACTGGGCAGAACAACTTCCATCCAGCCTAGAAGCAACTTCAGCTAAGTTTCTTACCTATTATCAAAGGTGGGATGTGTATTGCAGGTGTATCTTTTCTCCTGGGCTTTTTCTGCTCCAGTTCGGTGATCTGAGAGCCCTGACTCACTCTCTCTCTCTGTGGCTTCTCTGAGATACCATACCTTTTCAGCAGATTATCAGAAAAGTCTGAAAGTATGCCTGCAGGCAAGAATTAAAGAAAATGTCACTTCAGATTTGTTTACACTGAAGAAATCTGCACCTGTATGGCTTTCCCAATGACTACTAATACTACTATGCACTTTCCCAATGAGTGCATAATCTGCTCAGCATCGTGTACATTTTCTGGCTTTGCAACAGTGCACATTTCCCTCAAGTCAATTACATCCTATAGAGTATATACAGCAGTGGTCTGAGGCTAGCTGGTTTCTGGCTCTATGCCATGGGCCAAACTGTAGCCCATCAATAATCATGGTGAAGATGAGTGGGATCTTCTATTTCCAGAAACTCAGATGTATTATCGAAGCGGTTTAATCGTATGGATGTTTAATCTTCTTCTCATGGGCTATATGGCTACTCAGAAATTGCCTATTTAAGCTAGTGAAATGCTATAATTCTTCATACAGTGACTACTTGGGGTACAAAATGCAGCTTTCCAGATCTGAGCCATTTCATAAGAGAATTACTGAAAGGCAGATACATGTGAAAGCTGAAGAGCCAGGGGCAAGGAGTTACAAATACTGAGACACCCCAATGCTTGCTTTTCACTCCATAAGCGTGAACTGTTGGAGGCACACAGGAGACCACACAGATGGTTAGTGGTTAACTCCTATGTATGTAGCATGAGAAGAAGTCAGTGCACTTGATACAAGAGCATAACTCAGTCCCCAGGGAGCATACAAGGAGTGTTTGTTAGCAGAGGAATGAGATAATCATTCATTCCCCGTGCTGATCTTGAAAAACCACCTGGTTTCAGGGCCACTCTGCTCCACACTCTTCCCTTCCCCAGGCTGGTGGCATTCAGCTCTTGACCTGCAGAGGTATGTCAATGTACAGCAGCACAGGGCATCACACAAGGAGTTCCTTTGACACTGCGGTGGTTTCTGGCTTTTCTAAACACCGAGCCTTTACCAGAATCCCTGCACGCACAGGCACTCCGTGCTTTCCAGGAAGAGCAGGCCGCGTGCCTCTCCAGCTTCCTCCCACAGGTCCTCCCTGGGCAGGAGGAGCTTCAGGGCACAAACTGGATCCTCCCCCTTTCACTGCCTTACTGGGAGCACGTGGCGCGAAGCTGTGTTGCCGTCTGCTTCCACAGCGATGTAAGTATGTCTGTGGAGCTTTGCCCAGCTTCAGTCCACTCTTGCATAGTGAGATTTCAAAGAGATGTACTGCTTACCTGTTAGGGGTGGTGGGGTGTGTATAGCTGGTGTGTCTTTTCTCCTTGGCTTTTTTTGCTCCTGTTCAGTGTTTTGGGAAGGCTGGATAGTTTTACCTTTTCTTGGTTTCTTCTTGAGATCACAGCTCTTAATCAGCTGTTCTGAAAGATCTTCTGCAGAAACAGAAAAAAAGAAAAGAGAGAGTGAAGCAGAGGGGAAATAATAAAACAGATGTTGAAAAGAAAAGCTTGAATAATACGGCTTTCATCCAAGAAGACTGAAGTGACTGTGGAGAAAGAAATCCTAAATAGGAAGTCAGACAAGAGGCCTCTGTGCCGTACTACGTGTACGGACCACTGAGTGCCTGGCGGGCCTTCTACTTTGTAGGTGGCCGGCATAAAGCGGGGGTGAAGCTGTGGGCCGCGGCGCGCTGCGTGGCTGAGGAAAGCAGCACCGTCGTTTTCCCGCTCAGCCCGCAGTGTGGGGCTGTTTCTTCCACAGTGACGAGGGCGATTTTGTGAGGGAGAGCTTTACCTGTGTGAGGTCAGTCGGAGGTACTAGCGAACAAAGCCGGCATATTGTTCCCTTCGGGAGCTGGCTTTGTTTCCGGAGCCACGGGGCTGTCGGTATTCACTTTTTTGATTTACATAACATTACACTGATTTTTGGTTTTCTCTTAAAATGAGGCTTGACTTATGTGACTCAGTTGGTGGGCGTGATTTTTCTGTAAGGATCTGCATTCCTGGTTGCTCCTGCAAGCTGAAAAAGTTAAGTCTAGCCTGTCATTAGCATCGTCATGCAAACCAAAGCTTTGATTTCTCAGATGTTTCTTGCTTGGCTTCAGCAGTCTCCCAGCCCTGTGGACAATCTCCTGATTAACCATCCTGGAAGACACAGACCATTTTTTTCAGCCCTCTAAGGCTTCCTGAATGGTATTAATGAACTCATTTAACCTCCTCCTGCCTCTGTTTCCCATCTGTAGACAGGAACTAGTTCTGTATTTACTTAAATGAAAAATGTTGTGGAGCAATTGTGTTGAGTACGCCAGCAATTGCAGAAGTGGTGCCTTTGGCTAGAAGTGTTGTGGCAGAGAGACAGGACAAGGATACCTTCTATGCAGGGCAGAACAAGAAAGTTTATAAAATTTGCTGGCCTAACACTTTTTTTTGGTCAAACACCTGAAATTGTATTGTTTTCTTATTGTTATTGCAAAGCTAAAAAGTGAGCAAATGTTTTTTGGTTTCTGGGCTTCTGAATCTTTATGATTTTGCCAGGCTACAGTGAAGCAATAGCACTTGAAACTGAGGCAAAGATCATGAATATACAAAATGCACATCTATCAAGTGTGAAGTCTGGTACATAGGTGTATGGTGGAGCAAAAAAATCTCTGGTACTGTCAGTGCAAAAGTTAACGTACGAAATAGGTTCAGAGAGGAAACAATTGAAAATGAAGAAGAAAAAAGTACTTAGCCCACTCCGTTAGAGAAAAAGGCAGGTATTTAGAATCTGTTACTTAAATAGCATGTAGAATGCCTATTCAGGAAAGATCCAGTTATATGGCTTCAGTTTATTGTTGTACAAATGAAGAAAGTGCTCAGTTTTTTTTCTACCACAGAAAAGAATAATGGCTTTTTCATTTTTCCTCATTAATTAACTTTGTTCTAGAGCTTCAGCTAATATGTATATGCAAGAAAGAAAACCACGCTTTGCCTTTCCATCTGGCATCAGAAATGTCAGCAGAAGGTGTAATCTATCGGGTTTCACGAGGGCTCGGTTGTACTGCTGGAGGGGAAAAACAGCAACTGGACAGGGCCTAATGATGTGTAGAAACACCTCTCCAATTTCTGCAGTGACATCATCTAATAACACTTACCTAAATGGTTGCAGTGTGAATCTCGCTTGTCCAGTCTGTCTTCTGGGATATCAAGTGGCTGAACACATTCTGTTGACATCATTGAAATGGGTTTTTTCTCCCCCTTGAAACTACAGCACCAAAAAAAAAAAAAAAAAGGGAGAAAGAAAAGCAGCAGCATGACATAAAACAGACATGTTGGTGTTATGTATCCACTTGCAAGCCAGACTGAGGGAAGCTCTTGTCTTCCAGCTGCTTTCTGTCATACAGTCTGCTGACCTGATTTTGCCCAAGCGTGCTAAGAGATGCTTATGTTCACAGTCTTTGTTACATGTGTGATATCCCATTTTTCCACCTACACTGCTTATGCGACCCACAGAAGCACAGAAAATATGTTGGCTCTGCAGAAGAATATTGACCTTAATCATCCAGAAAGTGCTATCACATACAGGAAATAAGTGCTAGGAAATAGGATATTTTCTGATTTTGTTCTACGTCATGTTCTCAATTGTAAACTAATTGTCATAATTGGTGTTTACTATGCAATCTAACTTAAATTATGAATGATGAAGAGATAATTCTTATAATTCCAGTTATAGATACCCCCAAAGACCCAGATGTGGGAGCTGACTCTGGAAGACGGCCAGTGTCCACAGGCTGTGGAGCCAGCATGAGGAATGCATCCGCGTGGCCTTGGTAGGAGCACTGGGACCCATGTCATAAGGTTGCTTAAGTGCCCGTGGTCTATAGAACTCTTTGGATTGCTATTTTGTTCTTCAAGGCTTTTTATCCCCTCTTATGCATAAGTGTAGAAGGCCCTGGTGTCCAACTTCCTACCTGAGAATCCCCAGCATTCCCCAAAGGTTTGAAGCTTTGATGCTTTGAAGTTACCAGATGTGGTAGTTTCCTGATCACAACCTCTGTTCTCTGTTTTGGGGGAATAAGAGCACACTGGCTTCCTTGTAGGGAACAGGAAAACGGTGAAGGCAGAGAATCAGCAGGAGACTGCGTCAACAGTAGAAGTGGGAAAAAATGGAGGAAAGTAGATGGAGGTGAAGAAGAAAAGATAAATAACAGCGAAAGGTGAAAGAAAATGCAATCAAGAAAAGCAGGAAGGAGGAGGACAGGATGAGAGAACAGGAGACTGTACTGTGTGAGTATATTTTGATCTTGCTGCAGGCCAAGAAATTACCTATAATACTCTGAAAATTGCAGCTGTTTGTTACCAAGAAATGAACATTAGGTCAGTTAACCTCATTTCTATGACTAAAACTTGCATCTATATTAAGAACAATTAAACCTCAAGCAAAATCTAGTAACATAAATATTTGCCAAACAAAATATGGAAGGTCGCAATCATACCATGCAATGAGCTAGTCCTTCAGGGGATGGAAAAACATGTCCTAAACTGCAGTGACTTCAAAGTAAATGCAGCAATATTAAATTACAGTAATAAATGTCAGCAGCATTGACTCATAATGTACTTAGGGAATTAACTACCATACCCATCAGTGTTTAAAATTCACAGAAATTTGTAAAATTCGATGCATTCGTAAATACCCCACTGAATAAAGCCTGGACGAGGGGTTTGACCACAGAAGATCTGATCCAGTCCTGCATCAGGTCTGTACTGTGGGGTTGTACCACCTGGAAACTTTGTTGGCCTTTAACAAAAATAAATAACAGCTTTCACTTAGGAAGACACTTCATAAAGAAATCTTTGAATGCATCTTAGCATGGTATGGTTGCTCTATTTGTTGACTGTAAAAATAATCTGTAGCTGAGGCTTAAGACATAACAGACAACGTTTCATTTAAAACATAAACACGTATTATCTGGCCATAGGAAAGGTCACACTGCACTTTGTGATTTGATGGAGAAACTGTTTATTTCTTCAGTGCCATTTGATGTTATGGGATTTGATTAAGTTATGCTGGCTGTTAGCTAAATATTACGACTGTGCTGGTAATGTTCTTTCCAGAAGGTTGTCCTATTTAGAAAGTTTTCAGTAAAATTAAAGATAACATTTCAGATTGTGGACTTTTTATAACAAGGTCTTGGGTGAAAAAATGTGGAGATACATAGTAAAATCTACTTGTAAGATTAGTAATAACTTACACTGGCTAGCCATACCTTATAAAATCTAATTAACTTTGATTTGATTTCTCTAAGTTGTTTGATTGTTTCACCTCAGGAAAATCAAGTTTGTAAAGAGACTTCGTCTGGGATTGTTATATGTAAGTATAAGACTTCCTTGTTAATTTTTTCTTAATTTAATAGTTAGAAAAATAATGTTTTAAAATAAATCTTTTAGATCTGTCTTTGTATTGTCACAGATGACAAGCCTACAGCAACTGTAGTGCTTTAAAACATGCCTTTCAGGCTAACTTTTGACCCCTTTTGTTTTGAAGTTTGCCCCACAGAAAACTTTGCCTTGCTCACAAATATGCTTCCACACTGCGCATTGTTAAAAAAGAACACAAAAGGAAGGACCAGAATGCATGGTGAGAATTGGTGTCTTGCATCTGTATATGTTGCATACAATGTGTGAATTGTTGAGTGATGCCATTTCCTGCTGCTGTGCATTACACAAAGGCCTTTCATTCAAAAAAAGGAGGTGATCTATGTGAGGATTGTAATGGTGCTTTCCCAAACCACTAAAATCAATTCCAGACACTGAAGAAACAGATTCCCCTGTAATGTTTCATGTGGAAGGAAGGCTTCTACAGTGACTGCATGAAGTCATTAGTATGCCTTTACAAATGGGAGCACATTCTCAGATCTTAGTGTGTTAAGTGCAACTCCTTTCCTACCAGCCTTCATGCTAACAGTCTGCTGCAGTCAGTCACCTTTGTAGGTAATGCCTGCCATTTGCATGGAGCACTGTGATTTTTTTTCTTGCACTCGGTTGTATGTCTCAACATAATGAGCCACATTCATCCTTGGTGCAGCTTTAATGCTTGCAGTGAAGCTCTAAATCACACTCAGCAGGAGACACTGTCTAAAATGGATATAGATTTTTCCATATGAGTTAGAATTCAATAGTCACTTAGCCTGAGACTACCTTCTGTACAGCACAGCCAGGCTATAACACCACCCTGCAGAGCATTGTGCTCTCAAAGGAGTCACCTCTAGCCTCTTACTTTTGGGAAACGACAGAGCAGAGATGCCTTAAATGCTTCTGAAAAGGCTGAGAAAGAGTGCTGTGTTTTTCCTGTGTAACTTTTTTCCTTGTAAAAGCATTTGGCAATAAACAGAGTAGGCTCAACTTACAGACAGAAAAGAGCAAGGAATAACAAGGCGAGCTGAAAAGTGTTGATATGACTGAAAGCTGTTTCAGCTTTGTGTGGATTATTTGTCTTGCTGGTCACTGTCATATAACAGGACTCCAACATGCACTCTTGTAAGTGATGAAGATTCACATGGAAAGTGTCTGAAATTTTCTCTTCCTAAATTGTACCTTTGTTATTAAGTAGCTTACAGCAAACACTCTGAATTTATTAATTAATATACTGTTTCAGAAGTCTTTGTCAAGTGCCTGGTATGGCTACACAAAGGAGCTCCTATTACTCACTAGCATAGTTTTAAAGCATACGTACACACACATACATGCAAATTATAGGATTCCTTTCTTTCCCTAAATTATGGGGCTTCATCAAACAGTCCACCAATGCATTTAATTCTAGGATTCCATTAAATATAAATATTTTGCCTAGAGATGGACAAAGAGACCAGGGTTGTTGTTTTTTTTTTTTTACTATTTTGGTGTTTAGTTGGTTTGATGTATGAACAACTTATCTCAAGTGATCAGGCTGGAGCTTAATGAGAACTCAGCAAAGATAGACTAACAGAGTTCTACCAAAACAATTTAAATCTCTTGAGGTCCTTTGATCACGTGACATTCAAGCCACCTTGAAATGAAATCTCATGAGAAAAGTCTCCCTTGTAAGACAGTAAACAAAAGCTGTGAGAATAAATCTGAAGAGCTGGACTTTTCTCATTTGATCCTGACCTTGGTACAGAAGTGGCTTTGCTTAGACTAAAGTTGTTCTGCATTGCTTGCCTGCTCCTAGTTATCTGAAGTGCATGCCAGGCTGCATGGAAATTACAAACATGTTGATTTGGATCTAAACTCAAGGTACAATACTGTTCTCAAAGAAATCATCAGTAGATGACTGTAATCACCCATAAAATAGAGAATTTTCTGACCTGCAGTTCTTACCTAAGTTTACAGGGGCTGACTGGCCATAGATATCAGGACTCTTCACCATCGGGACATCACTTGCTGTGCATACAAGTAATTACCTTTTATTATTTTCCTTAGAATTTGTGAACTGGCCCTTTGTAAAGTCTCCACAAACTCTGCTTCTGAGGACTTCAGTAGACCATCTACTGCTGTCTGTAAGTATGCAGATTTTTAATATTCATTTATTATTTGGTCAGAAGAGTGTTTTGTTTCCACAACTGGCAAAAACCTCCAAGAAAAAGCATGCACTAGTTTGCAGGCCACGCCTCATCATTAAAGACACCCTTGTCATGTTGACTTGGATACTACCTAAATGAAAGTACTCTTAAGGGCATTCTTTTGTTAGTTGGCAGTTGGCAATCTAATCTGAATTTAATTGGTATTTGTTTTGATATGTGGATGATAATGTTCCTAAGCCTGTATGACACGAGGTACCTATCTCTTCCTGGACCCAGAGCACATTTCTGCCATGAGCAACATGGTACAGCTCTCGGGGCAGCCAGACCTGTATGCCAAATGTGAGCCAAAATGTGAGGCTGTGTACTCCTGTCAGAAGGGTGAGGGAAGTAGTGGTTCACTCCTCGTTTTTCTTTGAATGGCATTTGTTGTGAGAGAAGTGAAAAGCCAGAACAGAGTTCCTGGGCTGCCTGGGGTGAATTAGCCCCTTGCCTTGGCTTCAGAGGCCAGAGTGCTACTAGAAGAAGCTGCTCAGCAGCAAAAGTGTAGACAGTGGGGGCCCTGGGGTGAGATGGCAAGCATGCATGCTTGTCTGCAACCCTGCATGGGCCTGGCCTTGCTAGCACCCAACAGTTGGAAATGGGAACAAGTGGGACTATTTCACAGTGTGAGGTACGAGCCAGAAGCTGGACTGCAGCAATTAATGCTCTGAGATCTGTTCTTTGCTACACTGCCCAAACAGCTGCTCAGGCATTGGAGTTTCCCTCTGAGTCCAGAGTATCTCTTCCCTTCCTGCACACCCTTATGCTCTCCAGACAGGTTTTGAATCTTTTTTTTTCATCCCTTTGCCCTTCTCAGTCTGGTTTCAGCGGACCCATGAGCAAGGAGGCATGGTCAAGCTCCCAACACCCTCGCCAGTTCTTTTCTTTCAGTAAACCTAAGTAGGAGGGAAAAAAAAGACTTGTCTGTGCTTCTGTTGCATGTACTCTGCAGGCTCCTACAGTAGGCACCTTATCACTGACAAGTATGTAAAGGGAGACTGAGATACCCTTATCTGGGTCTAGGCATCTTGCACCCACCTTCCAGTCACAGAGCTCATCTGAAGCAGCTCAAGGGGCACAGGGAACAGCGCTGTGCCTGTGTGTGTTGGGCTCCTCCAGCTGGTGCTCAGCAGAAAGCCTTGGCTTCTCTGCAGGCTTCTCTATCTGCACCCATTCTCTGGTCCTCTACAACTACTTCCCAGGCACATCTTGTAAACAAGACAAGGCAACTCATTTACTGCTGTTGGAAAAGAAAATAGATGCCCTAAAAATAGAAAGTCTGGGTGTTCTTGCCTCGAGCTCCAAACTTTCTGTTACAAGTTTTGCTATATTTTTAACATTACCCTATTGAGGCGATGTCTTCCTGGGCACGGAGAACAGCTTCATGCTACTTCTCCTTCAGTTATTTGAGTGCTAGGCTGCTCTCTCCAGACGTTCTTGTTAGATTAGTTTGATGTTTGTTTTCTGAAACATGCTTAAAACTTCTTAGGAAAAATTTGTTGTTTGAAAGCCTGATGCTGGAGTATCCCTCTACTGAAACCTTTACTATTAATAATTGCACGAATGCAGAGATCCCTTATACTGTCTGGAAGCTGGTTTTTGTGCACTTCTAGGGGCTAGTTCAAAATCAACCTGAAGATTGACTCCCACTGCCTCCCATAAGCTTGTAGAAAACCAATCCCAACTGTTAAACTTTGAAAAACATACAAGCTACTTTTGCATAAGTTCTTGCTGCAAAGTTTTTCTCTTTTGAGAAAGTAAATAATGAAAAACCTTCCTTAATTATTTCCTCATGGTGCAAACCAGCCCTCACATGTGCCAATGCTTTACAGTGGCATAGGGAGTCACAGTACCAGCTCCTTGCAAAGTGTCCACCCCAGTATAGAAGTTAATTGAAGCTGTTTTCTCTCATGTTTTCCCTTCCCAAGAATCCATCCCCTACGTTTCAACCCCAATATGGCATCACCCCGTATGGGAGCATCCCCAGCCGGCTTTCCATGGGATGGGGATGGGTGACATGAGATTTGCCTTGCTGGAGGAGAGAGAAGAAAAAAAGGAACAGTGCAAAGCAAGAGGTGACAGAGACAGGAGGGAGGCTGCAGTACTCACGGAGCGGTGGCAGATAGATTGCGATTCAGCGTTGGGTTGTCTGGACTTCCAACGTCCCGAGCTGGGTTCCGCGAGCACTGCTACTTATCGAGGGAGCAGTGTGAGCAGTTGCTATGGCAATGTCGGGATCAGGAGTCCTCTGGGAGGCTGGGACTCGGCATCCCCGCTCTTCTGCACCCGGTGGGTTTTGGTGGGGGATGCCGGCAGCGCCTCAAGGAGAAGGCATCTCTCTGGTCAGAAGCTCAGGGCACGGGGAGGGATGTGGAGGATTCAGAGTGCAGTGAAGGGAGTCAAAAGGCGAGCTGCAGCCACTGTGTTGAGAGGCGCAAGGGGAATGGCAAGGGGAGGGAACGAGGCTGCTGCCGTTTGGGACCCAGGGGAGAGCCGAGGATAAAAGTGGAGCAAGCAGGCAGGGCACGTGTCTGGGAACAGAACCAGGAGCACGGAAAGTGACGGGCACACTGAGGTTCAGCGGTGACTGCAGTGTTTGTGTGTGCATCTGGCCACAACTAGTTATACAAGCAGGGCATTTATGGGGCCAGGCAGGGATTCTTCTGCGGCTGCCAGCTGTTTGCCAGTGGAGACTACTCTCCCCTGTTTAGCCCACTGCATTGGATGAAGCTGTTATTCCAACTGAGGGAAAAATATACAAACATGCTTGACGTTAGAAAAGCTCTGAGAGAAACACTCAGTGGTGGGATTGTGAACCGCTCCATTCCTGGTATGCATTTGCAACAAAAATGCCTTTTTCTATCCCCTTTCATTAAAATATCCTTTAGCACCATGATTGCTCACAGACCCGTTATCTTCACATTTTTTCCCCCAGTCAGTAACTGCAGTTCAGCTGCCAGAACATGCACTGCATGCTTTGAATGAGTTGGGGTTTCTTTCATAAATAATATATTGTACAGATGGCCCAAAGGGGCAAAGTGCTAATTCCCATATCTGAAATTGTGCAGCACCCTCAGGTCCTGTATGCTTCAGACATATGGCACAGACCAAACTCTCAAAGCATCATGTGAAAGCACTGCACGCTTTTTCTGCTGATGTCTGGGAGAGACGAGCACATTTGTTACCTTGCAGGGTATAATTTGTGTGTTAGGTGGCTCAGAGATTCATTTTTAAAAGCAGGCTCATAAAGGCTTAAATCATTTCTGATAGATGGAGTATGGGTTCAAGTACAGTCGGAAATTTTTTGCAAGATTGAAATGTCTAACTAAAAAGAAAAAAAAAAGAACCCAAGCAATTTCCAAACCACAGAAACGCAAAACTAAAAACTGTGTTTTTTCCATTAACTTTGATTTTGCTTTCAGCATTGTCAAGACTAGCCTTTTGCAGTCAGTTTTACATAAATGACTCCTTATTTTCACATTGAAGTGCCTTTCACTTAGGTATATAAGTTATTTCTGTATTTTTGCATGAATTCTGCAAAATTAGGAGACTGCTGAAAAATGGGCTCATGAAACACAAAGGAAAATCCCTCAAATCTGCAGTGTGATTTGAAGCTCAGCTCGAGCATGCCTTTTGCATTTTGTTTTTCCTGTCTGAAACAGTCAGTCAGTCATTGACAGCTCTGCAAAAATTCCCTGAGGATGAGAAAAACGTTTCCTGTCCTTGTCCCCAGATCCCAAGGTTGCTTTGGGAATGTTAGAGGAAAGCTTTAAGTGCAAGGAAAGGGACCAGTCGCACTCAGCAGGATCACACCTCCAACCCTTTTTGCCTCACACATTTGTCAGGTTCCATGTGACGCCACAAAGCGTGTTACTGTAGCAGAGGATTTATCCCAGTCTGTAATGGTGTGATGGAGGATTTACGCCCAGATCTGATCTTTTAAATGTTTACAGTTGTTGTCCTGCTTGTAAGAAGGCTGGGACCCCATCCAGTTCTCTAATCCTTCCTGCTCAGTTATTTCACACGCACAGCCTGGAAAATAGTCTGAGCCTGTAACAAGTCTGCACTTTAACCTCCTTCCCTTCTATGTGAATATTCCCATCAGCACTTGGGGAACTCATCTTGTAATTAAAGATAAGCGTGTCTACAAGTTTCCAGGCTACTGCTTTAGAAGACAGGCAGTGTAGGTTTGACAGATGGGAAAGGAGGGGGCAGTTTAATAGGAGCCATATGAACACATGCATGCTTGTATATACACCTATTACCTACCTATACAAGTTACTTTTCTATTTGTTTTTGGCTTGTTTTGCAGTTCAGGGGCCCAAGTTCTGAGTGTCCAAAGAGCAGTTAGAACTTAGCCTTCTGGGATACTTTTTCCTGTTAAAATCTTCTTTTCTATATGGACAAGTTGGTTTAGTGAAGCTTTTAGCACTGCATGAGAAAGTGAACGTTCCTTTGCAAGATGCACGGTGCCCCTTTATGTTTGTTGTTACATAGTTGGTTTTCAGTTAGTTTTGCAGTGCAAGCACAGCTGGCTTTTCAGTACTGTGGTAGCTAGACAAGATTTTTCCCATCAGTAATTTTGCCCACAGCTAACTCACTTTGAATATGTCCCAGCTGAAACCAAAACAGTCCTGCCGGTCCAGTATGATCCAGTTAAAACACTGAAGTTATAGAATGGGAAACCAGACAATGCTCTGTTCCTTATGTGTGTGATGCTCATTCCAGCATCAGTGAGCCTGCTGCTTGGGCCAGACCATATGGAATATGTGAAACATATATTGAGAGAGGTTTTGAGGGCTGTTTTCTGAGGAAATCCTGGCTGAGCAAGACTGTGTTTATACCTTGATTCATAATGCATGGGTATTTTTTGGTTTGTTTGTTTAGAAGTATTACATAAAACAAAAATCCCACTGTGGAGGTGGAAGGGGAATTTCTCCAAGCAGATCCCTCAGCTTTGCCAAAGGAAAGCTGAAGCCAGCAAACCTGGTACTCCGTAAGGCCTTCAAAATGCTGATGTCTGTGTTTTTTCATTTTATGTTCTTGTCTCTAAACCATCATTAAAATAGTTATCCCATGAAAGATTTCTGTACTAGTCCTCTTTAAAATATACTGTTTTTTTAATAAATGATATGGTCAGGAAAAAAGGCCAGATGCACAAAGGAGGCTGCTTAGTGCAAAACCTAATGCAAGGCTTCATGCAAAATTAGCTTTCAAAAGAGGAGAGAGTGAGCAGAAGAAGCATTGGTATGAGGCTGTCCACTGTCCAGAATAGGCCATATCTGTCACCTCAGAATATTCAACATCTATTGTTGAAGGCCGTGAAAGGCATTATAAACTAGTGTGTGATCAAAGTTATAAACAGAGAGGTTTTGCTGTGGCCATGTGAGATTAATACTCATCTGCTTATGTTAAGGTCTGTTCAGGTTTGGCTGGCACTGTGTTCAGGTAAAATAAGAAGTGCTGATAAGGTGGAAATGAAGAACAGTTTCATTACCTTATAACTGTAAAACTTTTTTGCTTGCTTGGGCTTCACTGAGAAAAGAGGGATTGTTTTGCTCCACTGGTTTGACTGTTGCTGAGGGTGGCCGTAGGGTGGGCTGGGCTGCGAGCTGGACGTGGTTTTAGCACGTGATTACAGCCAAGCTGTAATCTGTCCATATAAGCAAGTTCAAACCTCATGCTGTCCTGATGTGCTCAAGCCCACCTCCAGCCTTTGCTGCTTATTTTTGTGTGAAAGCATATTGCACTATAAAGAAAGCCTGTGCTAACTCACCTGCGTGTACATACATGCCCAAATAAGTTTATATTTGGAGAACTGAGGAACTGTAACTTGTAAGAACTCATTCAATTAGTCAGTCTCTTTGTAAGTGTTGTCATCCATGGATTATATAAATTACTTTGCAGCCAAACTAGTTTGATCAATAGATCAATGCCAAGTGTTGGTTTTTTCGTCAAGCAAATTGCTTGTTGTACAGACAGCATTTGCCTTTGGTGGTTTCTCTTTTCAGATGGGAATGTTAAAAGTGCAGTAGATTGACACCTGCCCTCAATATGCCTAGCTTTTCAGACAAGTGATTAGAAACACAATTTCCTTTTATCTAGAACATGGTTGTCCAAACTGTTGGCTTACCTGGGCCTCAGTGAGTGAGCAGGAATTGGACCGCATATAAAGTATGTAATAAATGTAATGTGTTTAAGTAACAAAGCTTATTTCTTTATTATTAAAACATAAAAAACAGAGAGAAACAAAAACATAAAATCAGTGGGATGTTTGACCTTGTTTTGTTGAAATTAATCCATCAGGCTGTTTCAATGGCACTGGTTGCCATTCTTGGTGAGTTCTGAAGGTTTTTATCAGAGACTTTTGATGAAATATGCTTTATCCTTGACAATAATTGCTCACAAATGTATGTACTACCGAAAAGTGACGACATGAATAAGGTGTGACTGTGAAGTGAGGGATGTTTTTCTCTGGTAAAAGAAGGATTGTGAAAGTCTGGTGAAGAGATGTGACAAAATTTTTTTGAGTTAGATGTCTGATTGTATCTCTGTACTCTATTTCCATGTGAAAATTTGCAAGTAGTGTGTTTATGTTGCATGAAAATGGAGTTGCAAATATACAATAAAATGATGATTTTTTTGGTAGTCTTGAAACCTATCCTCAAATTTATTCATCAGAATGGAAAGCATGGCTGCATATTTTTCGCCGTTCACAGGACTGTGTTTAGCCACTGTGTCAAAATACATGAAACTGTCTGCCATAATTTGAGCTTGCCATAGTTCAAGTTTCATTTCAAATGCTGGTATTGTCTGAAACATAGCACAGAAAAGGTGATTTTCACCCTGAAGATGCATGTTTGACTCATTTAAATGAGCTGTCAAATCCACCAAAAAGGCTAGATCTGTGAGCCATTTTTAATCTTCACGTTCTGGCATAA
>NW_024884711.1:407209-571682 GCF_019232065.1 Centrocercus urophasianus | reverse complement strand
TCCCTTTCTTCATCCCGTGCCTCCAATCCATTTGTACTGATGAGTGGCAGGATTACGCCAGGAGTGTCCTCTTCCTGGCAGCCGCTGGCTTCCTGCAAGTGGAGGCAGCCTGTTGCTCAGCCGTAGCAAGGAGGAGACAAAGGATGCTTGCTCCCCACAGGCATCCTAAGGACATGCAGTCAATAAAGAGCTGCTGAATTTGCAGGGTGATGTGAGTTCTCTTTTGCTGACCTTCACTCTTGCCCCATAGCCTGAAGAAGGTGGCATTTCTGCTGCTCTAGTGTGAGCCTGGCATCTCCGATCCTTCCACCACTGAACACCAATGAGAGAAAAGCCAGTCCTCATTTTATTCCATGCTTCCAGTAGGCAACAGTAGTCAATACTCAAATCTCTGCTCTTCTTTCATTTTCTTAACATTGACAGAAGGCATTTCCCTCAGTATTTCCTGGGACTCCTTGCCATCTCTACGGTTGTGGGTTGTCTTATATGACACAAGGCACTGTATGTTGGTTGTTGTCTTTTAGCAGGAATCTTGATGGTGTTGTGTCTCCTCGGCCCTGATGGACGTGGATTCATTTCCATGGGTTGTTTTTTATCTGGAGGTGGATTCACCTTGGCTGTTCTTCAGATTTCCTCCCCGTTAGTTGCTCTGTGACTGGTGTGCCAGTAAGAGTGGGGGGTGCTTGAGGACCCTTTTTTGGGGAATGGCTCACTTACGCCTTTCTGCTTTCCGGATAGAATGTCTGGACTGGCACAGAGACCTGTGCAGCTTTCAGCCCCCTTTCATCCCACGTTTGGGGTCTCCTCACCAAGATGGTGTCAGGAGTGTCCTGAGGGGTCAGATGGTCTCCACTAAAACCCAGCTGCCTGGCTAACTGCAAGTGTAGTCACCCCGGTGCCTGACAGTAGTGATGAGGGGACAAAGCAAAACACTCCTTAGGTAGCAAGGGAAGCATAACCGTAGAATCATAGAATATCCTGAGTTCCTTCAGCCTGCCCTGGGAAGCCGTGTGGACTCCCCCTCAGGCTCTCCTTCTGCAGCCTGAAAAAACCAAGGCACCTCAGTCACTGTTTTCCCCTCTAGATCCTCTTCCATCTTTGTAGCCCTTCATTGGACATTTGTCCTTCTAATATTCTAACATCAGCTCTGGCTACAGAAGACAGAGGATGATAGTCCAGTGAAGTAGTCTCCTACATGTCTTTTCTTTGCTGATTCTGAATGTCATCTTTGAACAGGGTCTAATGTAAGTCCTTACCTGGTCATCCGACTGGCTTAGTCTGAGCCCTGATGGCTTAGAATTTCTCATTTCTTCTCATCATGGTATGCTTTTGAAGAAAGTAACTTGTTCATTTTTTCAGTTGTATTTTTTTTTTTTTTTTTTTTTTTTTTTTTTAATTTCTATGGAATATATATCTATAGTCCATATATATTATGTGTTTTGAATATTATTTTTAGTTCTGAGAATTTTTTTAGAAAACAGTTACTCTCAATTAAGTAGGCTTTAAAAAGATATTAAAGAAAGAGCCCTATACTGTGTTGACCATTGATGAACATAAACACATCTTCTAATTAATGTACAGGCAGCTTATTTGACTGCCTCTGTTTTAGCAGCTTACTTAAAGGAACCCACAAAACAGCTCAGTACTGGGTTGCTGAGGGAAGGTGTCAGAGCAGGAGCACTCTGTCCTCTTTAAGCACCAGGATTTGTTTGCATCTGACTGACAGCTGCCTTTCTTGTGGCCCTAGCTCTTGAAGAGTGTTAGCAGTGCTATCAAGGGGGAACAAGGGAATGTTGCAGCTCATGGAGGATCCTGAGAAATCAGTGATCTAGGGCAAGTATTAGAGAGGAGTTGCAGAGTGGTAGCATGGCAGTTGAATGCTATTTCTGGTAGCATAATGGATATGTTTCTGGTACAGCTACTGCAATCAAATAGTGACTAGTGACAGCAGACATATGAGGTGTACAACATTTTCTTCATCCCCTGTCTCTCAACTTTCAGATTCTCAGTTCAGCCCACAAAGCAAAACAAAGTGGAGGAGTCATAATAGTCCTTGCTTGGTTTCTGTTGCTAAGCAAAATATTGCCTGCTAGTCAGAGTAGGATGGTGTCTGCTGTCTGGGATGGTCTTTTTCATTATAGTGATGATACAAGGGAGACTGGATGAAACATTAAAAAAGGAGCAAATGAACCCCTGAAACCAAGTCTAAATTATCCTTTAGTTTCAGTGCCTCCATTTCAAATTTGTAATTCTAATATCAAAAAGATGTGTTATTAATATTTTATCCATTCTTATTATATCAACAGAGATAAACCCAGCTGAAGGTTTGGCAGCAAGCTGCTGAACACTGAGCCCAGCATAGGTGCATTACATTTCATTCATTAGAGCCATATTTGTTGCTTTACATAGGATTTGTGTAAAAACTTGTACAGATTCCTTATCCACAGAAGCTTGCTCCAAGCAAGTTGCTAAACTCATTAACAGGGCAAAAGAAAGACTGTGCTCCTATAATTTCCAGTTCAGTTATTACAGAGTGCACAAAATCCTAATTCTGCTGTAGTCTAAGGAAAAACTCCCACTGGCTTAATGGGACCAAGATGGCATAAAGTTAATTTCCCAATACAATGTAGAAACCAGAAGAGTGACTTCAATGGGGCCTGGACCTCAGGAGACGAAACTCTGTTGTCTCAGAGAGGCAAATGCTGTACCTTACTGTTAGAATAAAGAGCATTGCTGCAATAGGCAGAAAAAGTTTTCAATTTTATCAGCTGATTTCCATTACGAATGCAGAGTTCTGACCTCATGAGAACAATCTGGGTAATTTTTCTTTGAGGGCAATCATATTCACCTACATTTAGGCATACAAGGCACTGGAGAATGTCTTTTTTAAAGTAATAATCATAGTGAAGAGAACACACTTGTTTTATGTGAAAAGAACAACACTGGATTAATTTCATATACGCGGGTGTTTGTGTACTCAGTATTCAAAGGTGATGTATTTCAGTTATGTTAATAAAGACCAATTCATGGAGTGCCCAACTATCAAATGGCACTTTGTCTGTAGTTTGATTAAATGCTCATTCTTTGGTGGGTTATCAGTGGTGAAACACCAGAACAATAACTGCTAGTATCAGGAAATTGGCATAGGCGGGTGAAAGCTGTTTCTCTTACAATAGTCCACCACAGAGGGCTTCTTTTTGTTCAGCATAGAGAGGAAATTATTTACACAAAACATGATGTAAAGGGTGTTCAGATCTTTCAGCAAGCAGGCTTTGAGAACAAACCAAACCTTTTTCGTTACATAAGCTCATATCCACCAAATACATGAAGCACATTTTAACCAAATGCCATGAGTTTCCAGCCTCAAGAAAAACTCCATGAAGCAGGAGAGTAGCAATGGAGTGCCCATCTTCTATTTCTCCTTTCACAGATGTTCCCATACTTGTGGTGGGAGAGCAAGATTTTGTAGGGCTGGCCTGCAGTTTCTGAGGAGCAGGACCAATTTCCCCTCCTTAGCCAGACAGGCATTTCTCCATTGGGTACAGAAGCATTTGTGAAACCTGTTCCTAATCTGTGGAGAAATTTGGGAAGTCGTCTTTATCAGACAGGGTGTCTGCTGTGAATCCTGTGTGATCTTTGGATTGTTGTTGGCTCTGTGGGCTGGCTCCCATGTTGGTGCTAGGAGATCTGTATATATACGTAGCTATGCACAGGACTGCACAAGACAGATGGGAAAACAGCTTCTTACTTAATTGCACTGAATCCTGCTAGCAGTCATAGTAAAAAGCAGTCAAACTGCTTTTGGTTTGAAAGGTCATGAGTTTATTCCTCCCTCTCCTGAGCCTTTTTTGTTCGTATCCACACAGACATTACAGCAGCCTTGCATAGTGCTGTGGTGTTATTCTATGTAAAAATATTTAATTTTAGCCAGAAGTGCAGGATTATTTTTTGCTAATTTGTTCTGAAAATTATTCACTTCAGACAACTTGCTCTCCCTTTTGGCAGTCCACAAGCACTGTGAAAGTGGTGTTAAATCATGCTTCCACATTTTACAAAAGGACCTAGATGAGAAAAGCCAACTGCTGCTTCCGTGTCATGCCTGGCCTAGTTATGGGCAACTTTTATTTATACTCTACCAAGATATAAATAACAACGCAATGATTGAGAACATCAGAGCTTCCTCCATGTCATAAAATTGGGAAGAGGGAATAGTTCTGTGTGGTTATTGATTTCCAGCTGCTTAATTGGTGTTTACAATGTCTCTCCTTGAAAATAGCCATGTGCGTTTCATTCCCTACTTGCTTGTTTAATTTAATTTAATCAATTGTTACACACCTGTTTCCACTTACTTAAAATAAAAATTATCTACAGCGTAACGAATATGAAGAAACGTTATAAGCAATTAATCTTTATCTTTGTAATGTTTTTCTTGGAATGGTATAATTAAGAGTCTACGCTTTAAAAATAATCAGATAGCAAGTTTATACATTAAAACACCAGCAGATGTGTGAACCTTCCTTTAAACTATATGGGAAGATTTAAAGATAGCTGTGGAAAGAGAAGAAATATGACTTTTAGAACCCTTCATTGGAGATTGTTGGAAAAAAACTTTTTTTTTTTTTCCTCTTAGAAGGGATACTCTATCACTAAATGCTGGGAAGAGACAGCTGCAGAGCATATCCAGATTTTTCACCAGCCAAACCAAAGAAGGATGAATAAGATCCTTGTTCATTTTATTATGTACTCTATGCCCAAGCACAAATAATACTATACATTGCTTACTCTCTTAGTAAGGAGGAGAAGAGCATATCCAGCTAAGTTCTTAGACCTCATAACAAGACTCAAAACTAACAAAGCAATAAAAATAAATAAATTAGTGCCTTAAATCTTATTTTTCATTTAATGATTTCTGAGCTCTTCTTGGTGCCAGGCAAGCCAACTGGACGCCAGGCAGAGCCAAGGCACTGGCTTCAGCCACCCTCTGCTTTTTACTATTTTAAAAAAGCAGCTATAGACCCTCCCCTGGAAAGCATAATTGCCAACAAACATTAAGAAGCAACGTTATCCAGAGTTTCATGTATTTGCTATTAATTGATAAGCTAAATCAGAAGCATGGGATTAGTGCAGAGAAGCCCCGTGCTTTCCTATGGCCTCTGAATCTCTCCTGCTTAGACTCTTAGAGCTGGTACCTGTCTCCTCCCGAGTGCCTTATCCTCTTTCCTTATGCAATCTAAAGATAGTAATTAATGTGTTCTACCAAAGGGCTTTAGTGACTGGGGCAGCAATTTTATGCAGTTAATAGGTGTGGCCTGCTGTTTTATTACTTCCCCTTGTGGACAGAGTGTAGAAATGTCACGCAAAAAACAAACACCCGAAGACCTCAAATTAAGGTAGGGATGTTGTTTTTTTTTCTTTTTCTTTTCAAATTTTCCTTGCTTACTTTTTTTTACAATGCCTGGAAATCCCCAGTGAGTCTGACAGAAGTCCCTAACTCGACTGGTTTCTGCAGAACAGAACATTGCCAGATGATGGCTCACGCTTCGCTGACAATGTTCTGTCATCTATTGGTGCTAACGATGGATCAGTGTCTGTCTCTACAGCCTTTTTAATAGGTACTTTATTATTTTGACACATTTCTTTCCCTCCTGTTAATCCAGGGATTAGCAGTGACATGTCTGAATTCATGCTTAACTGTGTTAACATCATCCCTCTTGTACTGACTTTGCTGAGATCTCACACTGCTAGCTTCCTATTCCTAGCTTCCTTAAATATTCCCATGGAGATTCTCTGGGGTTCTCTTTGTGAGCTCTAAAGCTTTACCTGTCAGGTTGGCTACAATACAAAGCACAAAAAAGGCAGACTAAATGACAATATGATATAAAATCAATGGAAGTCCCATCGCAGAAGAATAAAAGAATAAAGAAAGAAAAAAACTATAAACCAAGGGGAAAATAGTAATAGAAGAGTGTCTGCATAGTCACACAGCACATGGGGAAAATCATTTATCCATCTCCTGCTCTTTGCCAGGATTACTCTGACCAGATGCTTTGCTGTTTTCTACTCCTGGGATTTCTTCAGTATGGATGTGTCTGCATTCCTGTAGCAGCTCAGGGCAAGTGTTGCCTGTAAATATCTGTCTTCCTTGTGGACCCACTCCCAGGAAAGACTGAACGACTCTCCTGATGGTTGGTTTGGCTCATAAGCACAGCCCCTAGCACATAGCTGAGCGGTGCAGTTGACACATTGGAAGGAAGGGAAGCCATCCAGAGGGACCTGGACAGGCTGGAGAAGTGGGGCCATGAGAACATAATGAGGTTCAATAAGGCCAAGTGCAGGGTGCTGCAGTCGGGCTGGGGCAATCCCAGGTAGTGATACCGACTGGGGGAAGATCTGCTTGAGAGCAGCCCTGCGCAGAAGGACTTGGGGTCGAGAAGCTGGCCATGAGGCAGCAGTGTGCGCCTGCAGCCCGCAAGGCCAGCTGTGTTCTGGGCTGCATGAAAAAGGGGCAGCCAGCAGCAGAGGGAGGTGATCGTCCCCCTCTGCTCGGCTCTTGTGAGGCCCCATCTGCAGCGCTGCGTCCAGGCCTGGGCCCCCAGCACAGGAAGGACGTGGAGCTCTGGGAGCGGGGCCAGAGGAGGCACTGAGATGAGCAGAGGGCTGGAGCAGCTCTGTGTGAGGAAAGGTTGAGGGAACTGGGCTCGTTCAGCTTGGAGAAAAGAAGGCTGCAGGGAGACCTCATGGTGGCCTTCAGTGCTTGAAGAGAGCGGATAAACAGGAGGGGAATGGCTGTTTGTGAGGATGGATGGTGATGGGACAAGGGGAATGGTTTTAAAGTGAGACAGGGGAGGTTTAGGTTGGATATAAGGAGGAAGTTTTTCACCCAGAGGCTGGTGAGGCACTGGAACAGGTTGCCCAAGGAGGCTGTGGATGCCCCATCCCTGCAGGCATTCAAGGCCAGGCTGGATGTGGCTCTGGGCAGCCTGGGCTGCTGGTTGGTGACCTGCACACAGCAGGGGGTTGGAACTGGGTGAGCACTGTGGTCCTTTGCAACCCAGGCCATTCTATGATTCTAATCAATGATCTGTTTTCAGCCACTCATCTGACTGACTCTTCATTCCTCTTGCTGCTCTTCTTCCCAATCCTCTCTGTTTCTCACTGTACCTTTCTCTTCATCCAAGTAAAAATGATCCATGGATGAATAGTGTTGACAACAGATACAGGACTATAATGAAGATAGGAGGAAGAGTGAAGTAGATTGTCCATTAGATTGTGGCACTACAGAAATATTTATAATTGATAAAGACATGGATTTGGCAAGCGTTGGACCTTGAGAAAAGACTTGGAATAAGGAAAGGGGCTTGAGATGTCTATGATAATTCTGCTCAAAATTCAAAAGGACTCTTGGCTCTCCCAGGATATTTCTGACAGAAGAGGGAACAGCTTTAGACTCACCTCTTTCCTGTCAGAGAGTGGGAGTAAAATGAAGTTGATTTTGTAAATTGAACCAGAAGAGACAATCTCTGGGATTTCAAACAACTTTGGAAAGAAACATTCACAGTTGAAAATTTGGAAACCTTTGTTTTTGGAATCCAGCTAGACTTGGGTGGAAATGATTAAGAGGATGGAGGAACTGCCTAAAGATAAAAGACTGGAACTCTTCATTTGGGAAATGCTATGCTCCTTAGGGTTTACAGGATCAGGAGAGTGGTGGAGAAGATGAATGCAGACTTTTTATGCACCAAGCCCCGCAGCTCCAGCATTAGTGGGCACTGAACAAATGTAAAAGACCAGTTCAAAACAGACATAACAAAATACTTTGCACAGCAAAAGTAGTGAATTTTTGTAATTTGCTTTCATACAAAGCAGTGGAAGCTCATGGTAGGAAGGTGAAAAAAGGATGAGACATTTATGTAGAAAAAGACAGGATAATCCTTTGAGTGGGATGTTGGATGAGGTGAGGTCATGAGATCTTTTTCAAAGCGTTCCTGTGATTCCATAACAATAGCATAGTAGTGGGGGTAGGCAGAAACATATATACTGATGTCCAGTATCCAACATTTCTGGCTGCTGGGGCCAGGAGAGGAGAGCAGGCTGCAAAAAAGTAGTCAGGCTCCCCTGCTTCCCCTCTCCCCCCCCCAAAAAAAAAAAAAATTCCTACTTTCCCTGTCAAAATTAGCTTCCTGTTGCAGATGGTCTAGTAGTCTTGTTGCCCATTTCTTATGTTTTTAACCACTGGGTGCTGCATCAAGGTCTTAGAGACCCTTAAGCATATTACTCTTCTGTGTCTCATTTCAGGTCTCTCATTTTATTTATACTTGGTTGTCTGTCACTCTCCATGTCTCTATGTGCCTGCCCCTTGTTTTCAGATTCCCCTGCCCTAGCCACAGCTACATTTCCTTGCACTCTCACATGCACCTTAGCTGCCTCTTGTCCGGGTGGCACTCAGCCCTGCTGCAGCATGTAAGCTGTGCTTCCAATTGCTCTGTGGTGTCTGTCTGAGGATAGACTTTTTAGGAAGTAGCTGGATGCAACTGGGTGACCCCACAAGGCTACTGCATCATTTCCTAGAATGAAATGTCTTTGGCACTGGCTTCTTCAAATTTCTCACTCCATCTTACTCAAACTCCCCTCCCCTCCCCCCACAGCCACACATACACATGCTTCCACATACTCATGCTTCTATAGGTTAGCTTGCCAGGAAAACCATGCTTGAGAAAAGCATCTCTTGCACATGCCTGGTCTAGTTTGGGGTGACTCAAGTGTCCTTGCTTCCACTTCTCTACTTACTAAATGGGACAAGTATAGGACGAGTCCAAGCTACCCTGCTTTCAATGTGTTCTGCTCTCATTAGATCTAGAGCAGCTCTCCTGGTGCCATGAGTAACATTTCCTTGTTATTGCTATTCATAGTAGATAAAAAAAATCAAGGGCATTGGAGCCATTATGCAGGACATTACAGAAGTGTCACTGTTAGAACAGATCCTAGTTTTCAAATTAGTGTTTTTCTTTTTCTTCTTTTTTTTTTTTTCCTTCTTCAGTGATTCTAAGTATTCCTGTCTCCCCATATTTTTTCTTTCTGTCAGTAACCCAAGAGGAACGTGTGGGAAATCCAGGCAGCCTTTAAAAACTTGAATCAGCAATACTACTTAACTGCAGACATTTTTTCCCCACACCTTGTTTCACAGCTGCAATAGCTTGACTTGAACTGTCTACTGGAATTGAAGCTCTCCTTGTTGTAAGAGCTGTATGTTACTATTTCTTTCTGTAGAGTGGGAATTGACATAAAATGATTTCCCAAAACAGTTGCACATTGAAATCAAAATGGGATGAGGCATGGGAATCTCGAGACGAGCACCACAGTTTTCTTCACCATCCCTCTGGAAGAGGTCTCTCACCCTCCTCCATTTTGGGACCCCAAGCAGGCTGCTGCCCTCAGCAGATGCTTCTATTGAAGTATCCCTGCTGAATACTTACAGTCATTCCTGGAGGCAGCTGGCCTAGCAGAGAGCACAGAAGGAGGAGAATATTTCACCCCTGTATGCATTTATAAAATCTTTTTGCAGGTGACAGGATCAGAGCTTGCCAGCAGCAGGCAAGGGATACAAGTGTGTCAGCATCTTAAGGTGGAGCCCCAGGGAGCCCTCATGCTCCCTTGGGATAAAAAGTGGGGGAAAAAGATAAACATCTCCTTAGCTCCAGACTGTCTCTTGTCCTTCTTACCTCCCCACTGCAAGCACTTCTCTCTGAACAGGCTTTATTTATTTATTTATTTATTAATGGGAAAATTATAATTTCAGGGAAATGCTGCCAATGTTCTGCATTATTTGTCATGGTAATAAATGTTTTCCATATTAAGGTTGAGTTGCCTCAGTGGGACACACCTGTGTCCCTTACTGGCTGTGATCTGTGCTAATTGAGTGAATGATGCGCCCAAGAAAAGACAATGGAGAAGAATGAAATGAAGATAGATGAATTCAAATGCACCTCTCTGGTGAAGTGAGAATAGTGTTGTTTCATGTTCTTTTGATTTCTGGAGATCTCAGATTCTGAGCTTTCCCATTTCATAAGAAAATTGCCAGTTTGTTCAGGCTTTTGTCTGTGTTTATTTCTACAAGGAAGATCAAAACCTTGCTTCTGGAGAAGAGGAAGTTAAAACGGTCAACAGTTTTATGAAGTGACACCACAGCTGCTTCTTAAATACCAATGGATCTTAATGAAAGGCAGCCTCATACAGCTACTGCAGCAGCAAGCAGAGGTCCCAGCTGATACTTTGTCCCCACTATGCCCAGCTCTTTGCGAACAGGTTATGAAGGAATAACTTCTCCGTGAGAAATTTAAAACCTCGTTAGATGAGACAGAAAGAAGAGAATGAAGATCCCCACTGGGTAAAGAAAAAGGCCTTGGTCACACAGAGCACGTGGTATAGCCAGGAATAAGACGAGGACTATCTAGTAGCCCTGCAAGAGAAAGTCATTCGCATTTAGCAGCTCAGTTCCTATTGCTGGGTCAGTATTTGAGACTTTCTGTTCAAACACGAACTCCATTCCTGCATGGGAATGAGCATGGATCTGACACAGCAGACACAGTATTGGATAGCAGACCCAGGCTGGGCAGGTCTGGATGTTGCATCCAAGTGAGGTCACTGCTCCTGAAAGCAGCTGTGCCGTCTTATTGGGCCATCACACTGCTCTCCTGAGCCTTGTCTTCTCCTAAGGTGGTGTCAAACCTACTTTGAACTTGAAGTTGGAAGGGGCTGAGCTCCCAAGATACTTCTTTTCCTGGAGTCTGTCGGCAGCAGTGACAATCAGGCAACTGATGCATTAACATACCAGGGAGGCTCTAATGTTTATTCATGTGTCACTCTCAAGGGTTTATTGAATTGATGCCTGGTAAAGCAACTAATGGGAGCCCTTGGCAGGGTACCTCAGATGAATTTCCTCATTATCTCTCTAGATTTTATACTCTCTAGCAAAATCAGTATTAAAGCTGGTGCACAGTGCAGTCTTTTTTAGCTTCAGGGTTTAAAGATTTATGGGGCATCAGGGAAAACCAGTGAAGGCAAAAGACAATGACATAAGAAGCAAAATTCAAGTCACGTGAATTGTTACTGAACTAGGGTGGGTGATTTTCTACCTTTGTTGGGGAATCTTTATTACTATTTTTTTTAATCTCCCCCTTCCCTATAACGTGCTTTGGTGAGGCAATATGTGGCCCTTGCATTCCAGAAACTGTTAACAGAGTGAAGGAGGCATTAAGCTCTTCATGGAATGAAAAGGATTTGAGATGACAGTTTTAGGATCTCAGCAATCTAGGGATGCTGAAAGAGGGCTGGAGAACTGGGAGAAGTAGCACCTCTGTAACACAGCAGTGTCCACCCCTATCCATCTTGCCATTTCCATAGCATGTTGAAGCCTGGACAACCGTGGAGCCTTAGCAGTCCCCTGAAACAGGGCCAATGGTTCAGCCATTGCAGTTGTGAGTACCAGAACTGGGACGAAAGCAGTCTTTAGCTCAAATACTGCTACTACTGCAATTTCTCCAACTATTCTTTTTTTTATTATTATTTTTTAACCCAGAAGTCCTGCAGTGTCGCAGGGTCAGTTTTCTTCAGATTTCAGATGCAAACTGCTCAGCACTGATGCTTTTCACAAGCAGCGTAGCCCCCACCAAGATAAAACCTGCTGCCTTGTAAGCCTGCAAGCTATGGTTCTCACTGGTGAGCACAATAGTGTTACTGAATCAGATATTTTAATATTTCATTAATTCTGTGGAATTATTTGTAAGATTCCCATCATATTTACTTAATGACTGCCCTAAGGGGAAAGAGGAGAATTTAAAAGGCTGGTAGCACTTCGAGTGTAAGGAAAAGCAGGCATACATCTGGGTTGTTTTGCTCACCAGTGCTACTCCACTTTCCCGATCCCAAAATTATTGTTGTCTTCTTTCCCACATCTTCTTTCCCACATCTTCAACAGCAGCATTAAGAAATTCAGTCCAGATGTCCCTGTAACATGCTCAAAGGGGTTTTGAAGTTATACTCTAAGATAAGTCGAAAGACTTTTCCCCTTTCCATTGCTTAGCATATTTTTTATTGCTGTGAGATTACAGCTTAACTATTAAAAACACATATGCTTAAAGGTTTCTCTATCTTTAAATCCAAGCCTGACCAAGGAAATAATGTATTTATGGATGTCAAAGTGTTGCATTTGGGGGAACCCTATTCCCCCACAGCTTGCATGTTTTACAACTAAATTGAAATGAGGAACTGGATTGCACGTGCCAGTCATCTAGAAACTATTCAAACAGGAAAGTTCTGCTAACAGAAGTCACGTTCAGTCCTGATTGTGAACACAGATGGTGAATTTCACATGGCATCAGAGGACCTGTGATGAAGAATAGCTGCCACCTACCAATACCAGCAGCTATTCACAGAATGTGGTATGGATACCTTATGTCTGTAAGATAGGCACGCAGTGGCTGTAGCATTACATCCATATACAGCTTTAACTTAGCATGCTGCCTCGAAACACACAAAAAAAGTCTTGCTTCATGGGAGGAATCAAAGCCCCAGTGCTGGTGAAGAAAGGAAACTTCTTTGCCCTTTCTTCCAGAAGCCCTTTGGCACAGGCATGATTTTATATCCTTCTCTGTGCTCTTTACGTGCCCTCCTTTACAAACTGAAGTACGACGTCTACAAGTACAGTTCATAAGTGGAGATGAAGGTTATTTTGGTCCTACCTGGGTAAATCCCAGCAGCTTCAAAGGAATTAGTGGCAAATCTTGCCATATAAACTCCTAAACATTTGATAGCATGGAAGCGATGTACGAATCCCATGTGGGGTTTCAAGAAAGGGGCAGATTTCAACCAGTAAAATTCATGGCCCAGCAGGCTGTGGAGGATCTTGTTGGTTCATGTGTTATGAACTTCTCTCCCCCAATCATTTTATTACCTTGAACATCTGTGGAAACGTGGAGGTGCAGGAAGCCTCCAGGCTGCTCAGCATGTTTGACTCAATTTTCTCCTTGAACATGTGCAAATGCTCCTTCTATTTGCACCTTCGCAGAGCTGTGATTTGCAACACCAAAGCCTAAATGACACCTAAGATCCCTCCAGAGCATTAAATAAACAAGCCAGTAGGGTGTCTCACAGTCTGGGAAGCGCTAAACTGAAAGCAGGAGCACAAACTGCTTTGAAAATGAACTAGTTGGATTTCTTTTCTGTACTCCAAATCAGAGAGGTCTTTTTATTTTCTTTTTCCTTTTTTTTTTTTCTTTCTTTTTTTTTCCTAAATGAATCCAGGCTTTGCTCACTCTCCAGAAAACTAAACTAGGATTCTGATTCAAGTTTTATAATGTAGTAAATCCTGTGTTTCTAGTCTCATTTTATTTAATTAGATTTATGAGAAATAAATAAGAAAATGAACAGGACAGTCAGCATAAGTGTTTAAGGTCTTGTACACTGTAGGTATGCTTCTGATTTGGTACTGAGAATAGGTACAAAACTCATCAAATTAGTCAGAGGCAAATTAGACTTTAATAGGTAGTTAAAAGTAGAAAGGGGCTATGACTATATGCAAGGCAGTTTGGACTTGGAGATTGGCATTGATTTTATTAAAGTAATTGGCTGTAAGGAGACCTTCACAAGTTTCTTCTAAAAATAAGCTCTCTCTCCTTTGCAAAGAACTGCCCTACTCCAGATGATGGCCGAGGGGAATGTAGTAAGTTCTGCAATCACGGAATAGCACAACACACAGTACCTCTCTTTGAGACATTCCATAAAGGTGCCTATGTTTCTGGCCAATCATCTCATTGCAAATGAAATTACTATGATCAGAACTCTCGACAAAGCGATGTTTTGCTCATTTGTTTCTGAGATGCATCACGTATTGAAGGAGAAAGGCCGCAGTTACTAGAAACAAAATCCATCACTCTGTCATCCGTCAGTCTTTCCCTTCTGCTGAATCGTTACCTAAAGGATTTTGGAAAGATTTCTTCAACTGGAGGAAAAAAAAAAAATGAAAAAAGTGTTAAGTTGAGAAAATGACCAAGATTACTCTAAAAAGGAAATGGGTACAAAAGATGACAAAACATGATATGAGATACTTCAGCTCCTTGCACCTTATTGCCTGTGGTTCCCATTCTTTGAATTTTTTCTGGAGGAATCTGATTCTGCTTGTTATTATCAATAGTAATACCAACATAAATCAGCAAAACAGTATAAGATTGTAATGCAAAGCTCTGATGGTGTTATGCAGAATTAGACCCTAAGTTTACAGTTAAGAGAATGATTAGTCCTTTAAAAACTGCACCACATACTTAGTTGGAAGAGACTATTAAAGTGTAGGGCAGCTAAGAGACTATCTAGAAATATTTTATACACAGAAAGGCAAGCAAACAACTTTTTTTATTGTAATCAGATCATTTAGAAATGCTGACTTGGAATTTCTCCGGAGAAACAACAAGCCTTCCATTTCACTGCCTTTACTGCCCTTGTAAAGCCAGGTAATCGGCTCTGCAAATTGAAGCCATAAATAACTAATTTCACATGGTGGGTGAGGGTTGAATATACTAATTAGTCAAACAGCTGCACTCAGAGTTCAAGCAAGCCAGGCATACTGCATGTACATATTTATATATTCTTCCCTCTGGAGCGTTTGCCACAGCTTAGAGAGAAATAACAAGGCAGGTATGGTCTCAGCCTGTGCAGGGTGGCAGTGCCCCAAAGCACAGACTCCAGCCCTTGGGATGAACGCAGTGCTGAGCAGAAAAGGACCATGATCTAAGCTGTGGCAATGAAGCACCACGTAGGGAATCTGCATTGTGGCTCAGTGATCCCTTCCACTTACAACCTTGAGGGTAAGTCTAAAACAGCTCCTTACATTGTGTATAAAGGCTTTAAATTCGGTTTTTGCTTGAGGAGGTCCTTTCATTTCTTTTTTACTGATGGAGGGCTCCTGCAGATCCTGTGTGGATGAATTTGGCTCAGGCACTGTCCTGGTAGGAAGCAGCATTAAGGGTGCCTCTGGCTTCAGGGCCGAGAGAAGGCCTGCTTCTGTGGTGTTTTTGCTAGCAGCTCTTTGGGGCACCCCTTCTGAGCACCCACTTCTAGCACCAGCAGCATCTGGAAGTGCTTGTTTATTCTGGGCATTTCTTTCTCCCTTCCAATCAGAAAGTCCGAGCTCAGAAAACAGATGGGATTGTTCTACCAGTAATTGGTCCAGCTGCTGCAGAGAAAATAGAAGGAAAAGCATATTGCAGTAATAAAAATATAATAAAAGGAATCAAGCAGGATACACAAGAGTATATGAAGCATGCCTGCTCTGATGCTTGATTCGAAGAAGACATGCAGTATTTGGCAAATGAGATACTGCCAGAAAAAGGAGGAGAAAGGCCTAGAGGGCATTTTATTCCTACAGATAAATATACCATAAAATCTGCAAAAGGACCTCTGACAGTGGCTATTGTTTTCTGACCCTTTAACCCAGGCTTGTCAGGGAAGCTCCCCCACATGACCCAGAGCTTGTGCAGCATACCATCAGGATGCCCTCCCCGACTTGGTAAGCTCTATCACTCAGACAGAGTTCCAGCTCTGCCATCTCCTGACGAATGGCTTGAAGTAGGCATTGCAGGTTTCTGCTTTCCTCCCTGTAGAGACAGCAATGAGAGCACGCTTTAGTGAGCGGTGCACACTTTCTTCCTTAGCTCCACCAGTACACCTATATCCCCCTTTGTTGCCATCTTGTTTCTACCCATGATCACAGAATAATTTGCAAAATAATATCAGACCTCCATTCTTCAGTTAACCCACTTGCAAAGTTAAATGTGTTGCAGTCACAGAGCAGTTACAGAGCCTCAGTTTAGGCAATTTCATCTCTTAAGATTTATTACCAACATAAAGACCTGCATAAGTGTTGCACTTTGAGGCAGCTCAAGACTGGAAGCCCCTACTAACTCTGTGAATACTTGAGCACTGGGATATTCTATGACTTCTCAATAATCACTTTGAATATGAGCTGAATTAAGTCAGTTTCTGCATTCCTATTGTTAAAATATATCCAGCCTAAATCTATGGAACAATCTTCTTCAAAATGCACTGCTTGAACAACGCAGAAAAAAAGTTAAGACTTTCTTCTGAACAAAAACCACAGCAATTTTCTCTTCCATTTGCATGATGCCCACAGCTGCACCCCACTGATCAGCAAATCTACAGTAAAACAAGTGCCCAGACACATCACACACACTGCTGCTGATGTTGGCTTTGGGTTTAAATGTGTGGGACTGCCTTTACCTTCCTTCTTCTGGCATATAATTGGAAAACAGTGCCTGCTGTTCGGTCAGGTGCCGTTCAATCTCATCCAGCTTCTCATGGAAGTGCTGGCAGGAGATCTTCATCAACTCTATTTCGTCAGTACACTGTGGAGAAAAGCAAGAAGACACTTCACTTGACTTTTCTATGACTTTTCTTTGAGTGCCTCTGTGTTGAGTGTGTTTGAAGCTGACAGCCCACAAGGCACGTGTCCTCTTCATACCTGCACAACAAGGACTACGAGCAACTGCTGCAAAAGCCCAGACTTTGCTCTGGGTGCACGATCTGCATCCTGGTTACTACTTCTTTCCTAAATCCTGTAGGATGAAGTCTTGGTACTACTCAAGTCAATGGGAATTTCATTTTTGCCACTGAAGGGGAAATGGACTTTGATCGAAATCTGACAGTGCTCAGTGCTCACCAATAACTGCTCACCAGTTTCCTCTTAGAACGCTAGAACTGGGTTTATCTAACCAAGAGCAGACATTTACTGCAACATGTGTACATCCAAATAAGGTAACAGAGTAATTGTTGTGATTCAAAAACAAACATCCATGATAAGTTAGAGAATCAGTGCCATATATGTGACCATTTCTCTTGACTGAGAGAAGGAATTTATTATGGCTAATCATCTCTGATGTAAACACTAGGAATGTCTCAAAGCAGGTGAGAACAATGAACAACAATAGCAAAAAAAAATTCTACTGAAAGACTTTCTCATTACTACCTTGGAGCACAGAAGTAATATAGGGACAACCCACTAGTAATATCAAAAGAAATCCTATTACCAGTATCCATTGATCTAGGTTTCTAGCCCCATTAAAGACCTTTACTTGGCTTTTTATTCCTTGTTCGAAAAAGCAAAGCAGACAGCAGCATCCAAGTTATTTTGGAGACAGTACCATCTGCCTTCTAAAGATGTGCTCCCCTATTACTGTGAAGCTGGTCAGAGTGCAAGCAGAAGTGAGATGTTCCCATTTTAGCAGATTTTAGTCTCTTGTAATCCATAGGAAGACAGTGTGGGAACCTGCTCTCCAGTGTTGACCACTGTAACTGATAGAGAGCAAGAGGCACATTTGCAAAGTTTGGCAATGCTTGATCTCTTGAGATCCATGCAATCACCTTTTGATGATCTTTTTACATTTGTTAGATTGAATGTATCTCCCAGTCCCCAAAAGGCCTGAATTATGAGGAAGCCATCCCTGCTGGGGTCCACCTTCAGTTAGAGGTCAAAAGATGCTCTCTGAGCATTTGAGAAAACTCAGTCTCCATTTTAATGCAGCTCCTGTGGCAGGCAGGCTCTTGATGTGCGTGACCCAGGCATAAAACCTCCCACAGTAGTAAATGAAATATCTCGCCTTAAAAGCTATGGGATAGCACTGGAAAGAGCTAATCAGAGACTGGCAATGGTTTGACAGGACTGGCCCTGTGGCTGCAGCAAAGGTGAGCTCTGCTAAGTATCTGCTCCACGTCGACTGCAGCTGGTTCTCTTACTGCTACAGGTTTGGGCAACAGTCGCAAGCTCCATTGAGGCAGTCAATGTGTCATGAAGACCTTCAAGTTCAGCATTGGATGACTGTTCATCTTATCCTCAAGACCCCTCCATAATCTTTAATTTTAACCTCAGAAAGCCTGGCTCTTTCTAGATGGGAGTGTGTGGGGTGCGAGTAAGCAGTGCCCACATGGTAACCAAAAATTCCTCTTCAAGTCTGAGCAGAGTAAAGACTTTTGTCCACCAGAAAAGTGTACACTAATGAGCTGGAAGAGCTTCAGTCCTGCACTTCTCTAAGCAGAAGTCAGTGAGCTACAGATAAATTTCTGGATGGTTCCTTGAGGCTAACAGAAATCTAGAAATTACCATGCAAAAGATCCAAGAAGTACATGAGGGTACGTTTGGTAAAATGTTATGGATGAGGTATGGACAGCCTTCCAGGACCTGACCCTGGAAGTACATTGCAGAGCACATGCTCACACAGATTTATTCACAGCTCAGGCTCAGCAAGGATACAGCAGCGACTACTTTTTCCTGGACCTGGACCCTAGTTAGGGTAAATTGTGTTTAAATAGTGTGAACTTGCTATCTAACAGTTGCTCCGTGTTGACTGCATGGTAAATGGGACATAACCTGAGAGCTTGTTCCTGTAAAAGGCCTTAAATGCAAAGCACAAAGCGTGCACAAGTGCGATCTCTATTGTGACTAATATTCAGTAAATCACTCGCTTATTGCATGGTGACTGGGATGTGCAGCCATATCCCTAAGAATGGATCATGGGCAAGTTTGTTCTTTCCACATTCCCTAAACTACATAGACAACGTAAGAAAAAACACCACTAGCCCCCATTAGGAGAGTGACAGAACAGTAGTCAGTGAGAGGTCTTCCCCGTCCACCATAAGGTACTGACTCACTGCCATCGTGTGGCAACAGCAAGGTAGCTAACCAAATGCATGCTTTTCCCTATACTGTTCAAAGACAGGACACTGCAGATGTATATATTCAGTGATATTGCAGGGAAAAAAAAAAGTCACTTTTTCAGACTTTTATGTAAACATTTTCTTCCTCAATTTGTACAACAGTTTAAGTCTCATAACCTTATGACGTGTAAAAAAAAAAAGAGTGAAAATAGAAACTCCTGCAAATTAGCAGGGATGTACGCTGCTCCTTTCCACATTTTTCTCAGGCCTTTCCCAGTTCCCTTTTTCCTCAACACACCCTGAGCCTTTCACAATTTTTGGGAACTCACAGGAATTCGGACCAAAGAAATAAAAATCTGCATTTTTTATTGCAGAAGGTTGTCCTAACACAATTCTAGATTTCATGGGAGCTTCCTACTCTCCCATGATGAAATGCCTTGAAGCCCTGAGTAGTTGCCATTCACTTTGATTTAAAACAGTCTGGCTGATGGATGTATCTGGGTATGCACGGTTTGTATTTAGCAAACACTATGCAATAGAACTTAAGGTAGCTCCCAGTAAAAGGGGATTTCACTTTGTATTTTCTGCAGTCCAGAAAGCTACTCAGCTACTGTAACTCAGCTGATTCACTGGAAATCATTCAAACTCACTGAGCCCCATGCTGTAAACCAGATCTTATCTCAGCTCTTCATTTAAACTGTAAATTTTATCATTCAGTTTACAGCAGCCATTTTGAGACTGAACTGAACATTACAAAAATAAGCAGTCCCACAAAACTGAAGGTGTTTACCACTTTTGTTTGGAAAGAAATGCTTCCTTCCTTGACTCAGGTTATATTCCCAGTATTTGTCTCACTAAAAAAACAAGCATGAGAGGTGGGGAAAGGGAAAGGCAGCTTGTGCACATGGCACATGAGCGTGTCAGCTGTCGTTGTGTACAATTATTTGAAGAAATCTACTCACCAGAGGAAGATTTTGCATTGCATTTTCCTGCAGAAACGTCAGTGTCCTCAGGAGCTTCAGCTTGTTGGCAGCCTGGTTTGAGCAGCAACCCATGGGGCTATGGAGAGAAACTGCCACAGGACACGTCCATAAGCAGCAGCAGCAGCAACAGCAACCATGGCAGCAGCAGTAGTGGCAGCAGGGACTGCTGCAGGTTTCACTGCAGTGGTGTGGCCTGTATTTGTATTTTCCAGAGAGCATGGTGTCAAGGGAGGCTGATTTTGTCAGGTGGCAATGGGGTGGGCAAAGCACAGGCAGCTGCCTGGTCTTCCTGTTTTCTCCAGTTTGGCTGGGGGTGTCAGTGGTCTGCTTCACAGCGTCCTCTGAAGCCCCTGGGTCTGACCATATGGGACTAGCAACCTCAGAGCAGTGTGCTGACACCTTAGACGAGTCCACATGGTCATCCCTAGCAAGGCTTTCAGTGCAAGGAACATTTTGCCTAGTGCACTTCACCCCTGAAGTAAGTTCCAGGCCTGAAGGCATCTGAACAGTAACAGATGTCAGAGGAGTACGAGTCATTTCACAGTTTTGGATAGAGTCCCCTAGTTCTGGTTTGTTAGTGCCTAACATTTCCCTTGTGCCCCCTATCTCTTGCTCGTTGGGTGAACTTAACCCTGGCCCTCCTGCTCGGTGCAGAGGAGGCCTGTGAGACACTTGTGAAGAGCAGCTTGGAGCGGCACAGCCCTTACACAGAGTTTCTGGGACCCTCTTTCTAGAGAAGCATCTTATTTTTTTCACATCAGCACCCATTTTACAAAACCTCTGCCTGTTTGTAACCTCATTTGCTGCAAGCATGGCACCATTTCTGACGAACTCTTCCACACCCCACCACAGTTCTTCACCACATTCTGTACAGTCTGTGTGGGCATTTCTGTGACATGTGACTTCACTGCCGTTTTCCATCAGGCCTCTCTCACTTTCATCATCACCTCCGAGCTTGCTCTCAGGGTTTGTATCACTCAGTTCAGTGAGGCCTGCATTCATATTTTTATGTCCTGTACTGAAATTAAGCTGACAATGAAATTTTGATGAGACCAGATCTCCTTCATCTTGAGTATCACCCTCGAAAGGAGCATTCTCTTCTGTGCACTCCTCTTTTTCAAGATGCTGTCTTTCAGTTTTATACTCTTCCACGCCACATACTCTGTCTTGGACAGAACTCTGCAGCTCAGCATTACAGGACTGATGCTTGCCATTTTCCACAGTCAGCAGAAGGGAAATCTCTTCTCCCTGGTCTCTGCATGCTTTTGTTGGTCTAGATACCGTCTCGATGCTTTCACAAGCTCTGATGAAGACTTCACCAACACGATCATCTTGATTTTGATGGAAATCTTGATTTAACAGAGGAAACTCTGTTGTATGTGACAGAGCTGTTTGTTGGTTATAGAGATCAGAAAAAATATTCCTTGTTCCTGACAAAGGTACATTCTGAAGGGGAAAAAAAGAAAAAAAAAAGGAAAATAAAGAAAAACGGAAAGCAGAAAAATATACAGAAGAAAAAAATATATAAAAGAGGAATTGAAATATTGGAATTTTGCTATCACAAGCATTTGCCCATCATCATTTTGTCCTGGACATCTCTGCACATAAGGCCTCTTTCAATACATCTTTAAATACCATCAAACCACATAATCAAAAGCTATTGTCTCATTTCTTATCTAACCATGCATTAGTGTGGTAGAAGAGTTGGATAAAACTCTGAGAATACTTCTTGCCTTCTGAGGTTCTCTAGGAGGATGAATTTCTGTTCATGAAGCTTTCATGACTCCATGATTTTTATTTTTAATTATTACGTTTTATTATTTGTGCTAAGGTTACAGAGTTCATAGAGCCACTGACTAATATTGTTGATTTCTTACTTGCAGTACTAAAGATTCTTGCAGCTCCTCCATGAACCCACTGCTGTCTGACTGGCAGCTGCTTGTTCTTGTCACCATCATCTCTGCTGGGGAAAACAAAAGATGAGAAAAATTACAAAGAAAGCAAATAGCAGCACTTGGCCAAAATAAACACAGAGCTAACCAGGGGCACTTCAAGTGTATTTTCCACTTCTAGAAACATTCTTGACCCTGGTGCTGTTCCCCAGAAAGCTGTAATATCACTATGGCCAGAACAAAGAACAACATGTGCTCAGGATAGTTACAGCTGATGATGCTCACTTATCCTCCAGTTTAATCATCAGCTGCAGATTTCATTTTTGATATATTTGCACAACATATGCAATGTAAGTAATCTATAAATAATCCAGCCATTTGTTTTCCTTCACTAAGCATGTTGTCTTTTGACAGTTGGTTGCTAGAACTGGCTCCTGCCAAGTTTCATGCAGCCCTGTGTAATTTGAGTGGCTTCAACCAGGTGAACTCTGCAGGAAGAGGGTGCTGCCCTTGAGTCTCACCAGATCAGTTTATCCTTACTTTGAGGAACCATGGTTGATTTTGGTTGGAATTCAGCAAGTAGAATAGTAACAAGTAGAAATGATGTATGATTGCATGGTAAGACATAAAAGCGGAAGGAAGATATTCTAGATCTGCTCCAGAGAAGATTTGTAATTTAGCACCAATGTCATCTGGCTAAATTAGTTTTTACTTCAACATTTGCAACTAGATTATACACTGTTAGCTATCCAGTACCATCAGTATGAGCCAATCGTCTTCAAAAGTACAAATGCTAGAGAGTAAGCCCAAAGTTATCCAGTACATCCTGATTAACTCCCAGCCCTGGGATAATGCACATTTTCAGATAATCTTTATGCTCATAGTGCCTTCACATTCTCAGATACCTGGCACAAAAAGAGAACCAGAGTATGGGAAGCAAGCTAAGGGATTGTGCTAGGAAAAGAGTGGGATGGAGGCAGACACTCTGCACACATGTCCTCTCTTCTTCCATGCATACATAACTGGTGCTGGAACAGCTGCCCAGAGAGGTTGTGGATGCCCCGTCCCTGGAGGTGTTCAAGGCCAGGTTGGATGGGATTCTGGGCAGCCTGGTCTGGTATTAAATGTGCAGGTTGGTGGCCCTGCATGTGGCAGGGGGCTTGGAGATTCATGATCCTTGAGGTCCCTTCCAACCCTGGCCATTCTGTGATGCTGTGATAACTGCTACAGAGTCTTAACACATTCTGTTCTCTGGTCTTATCCATGAAAATGTGACAATTCACCAAGCAGTTCTGAGCCATGAGTTATTAATTCTTCTCTGTGTGAATTGGAAAAACCCAAAAACGTCTATAAATAATGTTTTCACACATTAAGAAACGATGGACTTAAGTAGATATACCTTGGGCATAAATTGATGAAAATCATGCAATCTATTTGTAGACAGCAACTGCAAAACCAAAACCACATATTACCTTTTTTAAAAAGAATTAGTTGCATTGTCATTTGGCATCATCACCCACATGTCAGTCACTTTTCCTGTTTCAGATGAGAAATACATGGTTCCTTTCTCACACATTACAAAATTTGCAATGAAGCTGCTGAAAAATGCCTGTTCTGTGGGCGGTCTCAAAACTCATCCTTGCAGTTTCCCACGAGCAGTATCATGGTTCAGCTTATTCTCCAGGGAGAATGCTCTACGTATTCTCTAAACTTTTTAAAAAGCTGTTTCAATTACCCTTTGCATCTTTGCCAGCTGTTGCTTCCAGTGTGTCAGTCTGGCCTGTAGTTTTCCATACATAAAGATGAAGAAATAAAGGCTTAGTAAAATTTTGAAAGTAGAAATGCTTTTGCTGCTATCGTTTCAACCACTGCGAGGCTCAAAATGTCTCATGAGAGAAAGACCCTCCATGAGGGGATACGAGTGACCTTCAAGCTTTAAATCTGCAAACTCAGAAGACCATGCTGTCTGCTTATTTAGTGTTTAACGGTACCTGTTTTAATCCCAAGACACACAGGTTATGAAGGTAGCTGGAATGCTCCTTGTAGGAAAAAAAAGCAACAACTTCAAATGGAAGAGTAGTGCTTTTAGAATTCACCATCTGACCTGGTCAAAATCAGGTGGCTCCTGCCAGGTTTGGCCCACTCATTACAATAACTACAAAGCATCTGCTTCAGCAGGACAGTCAGTTGTGTTCATATATTGCAAACAACATACACTCAATATCATACATCTACGTTTACGGTTTCCTGCACTAGCTAGAGAACTAACCAAAGTATGTGATTTTGGGGCTGATTTTTCATGGAAAACAAAAATAAGGCTGGAAGAAATGTCTGCAGATCAAGTTTGCAGCACTACAGCTAGACTAGGAACATCTCCATGTGTCTCTTTCGACTTCCTCTGGAAGTAGGTATCGTGTGTGTTTGGCTGTTTCGGTTCTCATTGAATAAACATCAAGAATCATACTACTCTGAAAGTCTGTATGTGTATTTAAAAGTGGTTATATTATAGGATCTTACGACCCTTCTGAGCGTTAATCCAGTTTCTACAGTTCTTGTGTAAGCAAAATAGAAAGTAATTTACAGTAGACGGAGAACCATTTTAAGAACAGTTCACTCACATCAATGAAGGTGATTTCATATTCATCTGAGTTAGGCACCTGATTTGCACCTACCTACATGATAGATGTGTAATAAATGAATACTCCCAGAGTAAAGGCTTAAATTCTCCATTTTTTTCCATCTGAAGTGAGGTCTCTGAGGGTCTGCGCTGCGGATCTATTCCAAGTACATTCAGATGCCTAATTTAATCATTGCATCCCACACTGACTTGTGAGAGCCTACCCAATGTGCTAGGCTATATCAAAGCTACTCAGATTAACATAAGGAGTTTTTAACAGTTGAGACGGAACACTTTATTGATAGCCAGACAAAATGTCTGTGATTTCCATGGAAGTCTGAATTAAAACCAAGACTTAGTAAGAAAAAATATGGCCCTCCAATGTAAGGTGAGGTGAAAAGCATTGAAGAAATCGTCAAAGTGCTCCCATGAGGACTTCAAGCTGAACAACACACTCCTAGGAGAAATGCAGAGCAGTACTGTGGGCTGGGTCAGAACTAGATCAAAGTCAAAGTCCTTTACAAATTGAGGCAGCTCAGTTACAATCTGTTTAAACACAGCTTGGTTTAATGCCTGTATACCAGGTTCAAGTAATGTTTACATAATGGAAGACAGCTCTTGTATACTGGGGAAACTTTGGGTGAAGGCTTGGCCAATCTCTCACATCATTTCCACCCAGTGTCCCAAACAGGGAGTGAGACTGAAATTCAGAGCGTGCCTAATGCCATCCTGTGGAGGAATGGAGTTTCCTTCTTTATAAATGCTTCTAGTTTGCCAATGGTAACAGTACAGTTTTCTTGGCAGGCTGTAGTGCATGGTGAGGATAGCCACAGCTTGAACTTCTGCTAGGTCTAGATCTCCCAGGACCAATTCTTCTCACTACCAGTTCTTCTGAACATGTCCAGATTGTATGTTGTTGCTAGTATCTAAAGCACTGTCAGCACCATTTCACAGCAGCAATTCTTTATTTTTAAATGAACTTCCAGCAATTGGAAGAGCATCTTTTAGGAAGGATACAAGTTGGCCAAAAAGAAAGAGGGAAGGGTCAGCAAAATTTACATAAACGTTGCTTTCACATTCAAATGTGTTTTTTTGTTTTGTTTTTCTGAAACAAATCCATCATTTTTTAACTGATGGGAGAAGAAAAAAAATGGGTTAAATTACCTGAACGTTAAGCAAAACATGTTTTCATTTCCAGTCTACCCAAATCACATTTCTCCCCAATCATTTGGCTCATCCACTGAACCAAAATATTCATTATTCATGGAGCTCCACGCAGTTCTCCTAGCGTGTGGAGACACCCAAATCTGCAGAGATTCTGCAAATACATGCAGCGAATCACACAAAGGAAAGATAAAGTATGTTTGGAGAAGAAGTAGAGACGCAGACCAGTATTCAACTATGAGCTAAAAATTACAACTCTGGGCCTTGTGCGGAGAATACATCTGGCTATGCTGGAAAGCGGAAACCTGAGAATTGCCCCTAAAGACCTTGGTGAGGAAAACCTTGGCTCCTCGCCTTTTTGTGCTAATTGAACTGGGATAGTTCAGCTCCTGCATCCCATTTCTATTCTGCCTGAATTTTAAATAAAAATAGGTTGGAGGAATTTACTAATCAGGTCTCTGCTTCATTTTGTATCGCATAAGAAAGTATATACCCTTCCAGATCCCAAAGGTCCCACAGCTTTCCAGCCCTTTACTTGATCAATCCAAATTCATTAAGAGACTCTCTCTCTCTCTCCTTATTTGCATGCGGATACAGTGGCTTCCATTTTCAGCAGCTTTCAGTACAGGAACTTTCTGAAGCTCCTGGGCTCCTAGGTTTACTACTAATGAAAGAATATTCCCTAATTAGTAAAAAATAAGTGCTGGAGTGCAGTTATGGGTTCCTCTGAATACTCTGCAGCTGGTTTTCTGTGGACTTGGCTACAAACAACACAACCTCTTTTTAGCTTCCATCCAGGAGAATACTCACAATGTGAAAAGCTGCCATGAGAACTTTTGCATTGACTGTAAATAATCCACATGTTTTGCATGTCTACTGAATCAAATTGATGTTGGTCGGCGCCCTCCTGTATTTGTCTTCTACCTCATTTGATTACTTAGGGAATTATAGGCACAATAACTTTGAATGAAAGAGCATTTGCACTAATTTGAATTTTAAATTCACATATTAAAATTTGGGTTTCTCCTGTCATAGGAAAAAGCAGGATGACCAACTGCAGCCTAGCCATGCTGTTCAAGTTCCTGTAGTCATTTAAATATTGCTGGACCTTGATGTGTTTAAGCACATCTAGAGCTATTTGTACGTGGGACTAAAGAACACAGAAGAGCTACAGGGTAGTCAGGTATTTTGTGAAGGAAAAAGAAGTCTGAAGGGCTTAGTCAGCCTTTTTCACTATAAGCAAAGGCACTTTGAAATCTCACGCAGAACTCTCAAGGCACTGGCATCATTACAGCTTAAATGCTCATGCTAAATTCAGCAAGAAAACTAGATTCAGGCTTAAGACTATGTGTAATGTTCCCATGCCCAAAGTTTAGTGCACACATAAATACCTCACTGGTTGGGGCTTGAAAAACATTTGGATTCAGCGATAGTTGAAATCAACAACAGCATGAATGGAAGAACCAGTGCAGTAAGAAATAGGTTGAATGATGGTTACACTGTGTCCACAGAAGTGCTAGAACTGAATAGACCTTTTCTTACATCCTAGCTGTTCTGTGTTTTGCTTCTCAAACACAGACATCAAATACTAAAGCTGTTCAACAAAGCTGCTCAGCATTACACTCCAGTGTGAGCAAATGAGAGATACGATGGTTCTGACTCTCCAGAACTTTGCAACACACACACACACAAAAGAGTTTCAAAAGTGTATTTTTGAAAATACATCTACGTGCTTCCAAAACAGAAATGAGGTTGTTTTGGGCAACTAGCAGTATCCTTCCCATTTAGACACAATATCCCTCCTGCACTGCCCTATTGCATCTCAGAAAAGGACACTGTAGTAAGAGCTGACTGTGTGCTAGAGGAAATGCCAGTTGCAAGGCACAGTTGCACGTGGTCTGGTCTTGCCATGAGAGAACAGCAGTAGCATACTCCCCTCTCCTGCTACCCAGACAGGAGAGGCACCACTGCTTTTAAGTATTATACTCCATTATATGGCCGCTGAGGTCTGACAAAACTCCACTGAAAATATGAATTTCTCAAAAGGCACAAAGAACTCTTTTTGGTAACGTTTTCCAGCAAAGCAGATTTTCTGAAGCTCACTGGACCTTGTTGCACCACAAGAAATCATTTTGTACATTTTTCAGCATTTTAGTTAAATAAATGTTGCTATTCATACCAGTTCCCGTGTATGCAATAAAACCATGCTGTCTTTCCCTACGCTTGGACATGCCTCCCTCATAGGCAACTGCACTGATTATTGACTGTTGACTATGAAAATAAGCATTTTACTGAGTGCTGCTGAAATGTTCGTCCCCTTTTCAGTATTCCTGTGCAACTTCTGTAACACTGATTCACTTTCCACACTGCAGAATGGATGAGCAAGTGAACTGAGTTAAGATCTGATTCAGGAGAATAATCACTAGATGGCAGCAGCACATAAACCACAAATTCCGTTTCCAAAGGCCAACAAAAAAACAGAGCTTTCAGCGATGTCTTTTTGCAGATTTTGTTTTTCAACAACATTATACCAGTAACTAGATAAGTCATGTTATTAGAATAATCATGTTATATGAAAGCAAATAATGCACCCCAAAATGCATTCGATGCAGCAAAAGCATCTATTTTTATTCAAAAACAAACAAAGCTCAGAAATGTGTCTATCCCTTGCTCCCTATGAATTGAAGGGGGTTTCCATGCCAAAGGTCCAAGACAGTGTGACAAAGTGAAAATATAAAAAGAGCCCTGGATGTTATTACCTATGCCATGCCATAACCATAAGTGTTGCACAGATAGCACAAATGACGGGTCTATGTCCAGTGAAGCCTACAAGGTCAACAGAATCTGACTTCTCTGAGGAATTTACTTATGCTTGTCAAAACCCTGATACCTCATTTCTCAACCCATCTGCAGTATTCTTCTCCCCATCATTTTGGGTAACACTGATATATTTAGGTATAGGGGAAAGTCCTGTGGCCCCCATTGTCTGCAAGGAACTCACGTGGGACAGGAATGCATGACGCTACGCCCAAGGTGCTTGGACTTCTGCAAGGGAGATGTAAAGCAGAGGGCTCACTTGGCAAGTGAAAGCCACCGATATTTTGCCTCATCTCCACGTGCAGCCTTCAGTTCTTTATGCTGTTAACCATTGGGTCTGTACATCAGGGCCGTCATTAGCAGGAGGCATGTGCATAGCCCCAGGGGAGCTCTCGCACCTTGTGACCCAGTGCACACATGGTGCTTCACATCCTCCTGTGCAGGCTCCAGCTCCTCGCCCAGGGTCCCCAGCTCCCCTGGGAGGATGTTGGCCTATATGTTCTCCAAATATCAACCACGAGCACCTGAGGGAATGAGGTCAGGAAGCATTAAAGGCACAGACTGCCGTGGCATAAACAGCTACACAGCAACACAGCATCTACCGTTAGTGCATTCATTTTCAATCCCTCTCCCCCAAAACACCTGAAGAAAAAGCAGTTTTGCACCAGGTTCAGCCAAGTTTTTGGCTTAAGATTCAGTGTATAGATGGTTGTGTCTATCAGACCTGTGGCACAGCACAGCCAGCAGGCAGAGCACAGCAGCCTGGAGCTCTGCCCAGGCTGCAAAACATGCTGGTGAAGTTCAGTGAGAGGGCAAACTTAGCTCCCTGATGCTGTGGCTAGACAACCTTTGATATCCAACCTGCATGCTAGCAGGCTTTAATGCCAGTAGACATATTTACTGATTTAAAACTAGCTCCAGTACATCTGCTGTGCCCTACAGTCAGCACTGTGACAGCAGGTATGAATATACTCCATCGTGAAGCGCCTGGGGCTGGTGGGTGGGATGGCTGTCTCCCTTTTCCACTCTCTCACGTTGCAGGTTCTGTAGAAAGAAGCTTTGTAGAAGAACTGAATTAGATCATAATATTCTACTAAGCTGCTCATTAAAGAAAAATAAAACTTTTTTTTTTAATGTTCATTTCCCTTCCTTCCTGCCCAAATTGTAGATGAACACAGACAAGGGAAGTAGTGCGTTCCCTACCTTCTGCTCACTGAAAAGGATATACCTTCCTTCCTTGAATTAGTGGAACATCCTCTGCCTCTCCAGAGGAGCTCAGAACTGTTGTGTGTGTGCTTTGGTGGCGGTTCTGAAACCTCCAACTTTGCCCTTCCTAAGAACATTCCCAGACAATTTGGTCCATGGAAACCCCTTTGAAAGTATTTAAAGTAGATGGGTCAAAGGTCCCATCAGGTCTGGTAATACAGCATGGCACCATGAATCTCACATGTCCCTGAGAGCAGCAGGCACACCCCTGCAAGCTGCCATGCTTGGAGCAAGGCGTCTGCCTTGCCTTCCACTCGCAGCTTCTGATCGCTTCCTGCTTGTCCTACACAAGAACACACTGCCCTACAAATGGAAAAAAAAAAACCAGAAAACTACAAATGAGTAATCTAAGAGCTGAATTTGACGGGAAAAGAGAGAACACTGTAGGCAGTTATCTGTGAAAGATGATGTTTCTGCAGACTGGGAGGTTAGGCGTAGCGATGAATCTAGTCAAAACCCAAAATTGCAGTCACTTTGACAATGGTCTTTTATCTTCCTTCAGCTGATGAAACAGCTTCAAACTTTGCCAGGTCCTCCTCCTACTTTTCCTTGAGAGTCAGTATCACTTCCATCTTATTTCAGCTGAGCTTCAGCCAACTGTCATTAATTCAGATTCATGCCGCTGCCAAATGTCGGGAGAGACGGGTGATGGTTGTGTCTGCTTCTGATGAAAATGAGAGCTAGAGCTGAATGTCATCAGCCTACACTGTAGATCATGTTACATCACAACTTCTCCCAGTAGCAGCTGCACAAAGATAATGAATAAAAAATAAGTGATTGCAGTGAGCCTCGTAGGGCTCTGTGCAACCGAAAGGCTTCACAAAAGGAAGAACGGCTTCTGGCAAAACTTAAAACCTTTGAGAAAAATGAGTGGAAAGCCTCTTTGGTCTTGCAAGGGTCCTGCAAATTCTGCCTGGTCAGCAGCAGACCAAGCAATCAGGAGGTCAGAATATGTGTCTAGCTTTTGGTGGTTGCTTTGTAGAGATCAATTATAGCAGCTCTATTTCCATGGTGATAGCCACTGAACTGTGTTCGGGAGGCCTAAGAATGTCAAGCTTAGTGAGACTGCCTCTTTTAGTCAGTGATATTTTCCAAGGAGAAATTCTCTGTACGGGTAAGCAGACAACAAGTATGTAGAAGATCCATGGAATAAGAATCACAGTTTTCATCTGGAAAGAAATCTGAGCTCTCTACAGTATCAAATATGACCAGGATAAACACCAAAGCCCCCTTCTCAAAGGGTCACTGACAATGGCAGGAACCAGCCCTCTCCCTTAACAGTCATGGCAAAGCAATATGGGAGCATCAGAAGAAGGGTATCTGTGTTCTCACAAATCTGCCCTGAAGTAGGATGTGAAGTTGGATAAATTTTGGAACGAGGTTTAAGTTTCAAATGGCCAGTCTTTCAACAGGTGCCATTAGCATGGCATCATGGATGGTCAGGCAAGGCTCTGGTCCTGCTGTGCTCTGTTGAGGGTGTAGGTAGGAATGGCAGAGGAAAAAATATTAGAAAAGGTCTCATTTCAAGACCTCAACACAACTTTTGCACAGCCAGATTTCATTTCAGAAGTTTTCTTATTTAAAAGGCTATGGCTGTTAATCTAAACTGACCACTCAAACTGTGTAGCTGTCCTCACGAATACCTAAGGTATTTTGTATTTCCCTGTATTTCCTAGGATTTAAACCAGCAACAGGTTTTTATAACTTTCATTGGGCCATCTGCCTCAAGCAAGCAGTGTGTGCACATCCTTTCCCACTAGGATGAATCAGTCTGCAGGACCTAAAATATGACACATATGCACAGCAAAATGTTACGAATGTGCAATGACTTTTAGGAATGTACTCACTGAAAATCAAGCCCCGGAGGCCCTGAGATGGCTGTCTCTACCTGAGGACTGCAGCCAGAGCCTCTTGACACCACTGGCAGGTGGCTCAGCCTCCCAGAGACCAGCTCAGAAGTGTGCCAGATTTCCTCTATTTGCCGCCTATTTTGTGCCCTGGTGACTGTGGCATCACCACCTCCTGGGTCTCCATCATTTCACAACTTTGCTTTTCAGTGTTGTTCTTTTCTCTCAGTCTCTGCTTCCTAGCAGTTTTTGCTTATTGCTGGGACCTTTCTGCAAGGCTTCTTCAGGCTAAAAAATGCATGAAAATGACACAGCTTCCTCTCAGTTTCACTTATAGGTGTCTTATGTAGAGAAGTAAGAAGAATGAAAAGGCCTTCAAATGCCTTGTGGGCAGAACATGGGGAAAATGTAGTCTGCAGCATCATAAAACAAACGGAAGCAAAAACAAAACAGCTAAAGGTAGCAGATGACTCCTCTGTGCCAGGTCACCTGCAGAAGATAAAACCGCTGCTTTGCAAAGTGGGGCTTCTCCCCACACCCCAACAAAGATGTGCTATTTGCTCTGTATGAGAAATGCCAGTGCTATGCAACGGGTCACATCCTACCGAGCAATGAGACCAAAAAGAAAAGCACCCAAGAGCAACTTCCACTCATAACATAGCAAAACTTGTCTTTTTTTGCAGAGAATGTGGAACTCCATGAGTGTTCTTTGTAGTGTCTTCCTGGATTTTTTTTAATTTTTTTTTTTGAAGGAGTGGAGATTTTTTTACTGTGAAGATATTTGCACAACGCTAACTCAAATGAACTGCCTCAAGAACATATAGATGTTTATTAAGGATCTATTACTCATCGTGTTTTCTGAAGGGAGACCTCATAACAGGAGACCGTATGTGATCATTAACCAATTGCAAAGCTTAACATAAATATCAGGCAGTACCAACAGAAGAGTAATTATAGGACATTTTTGAGTTCCAGATTTTGATTGCCACTTTAGCAAGTGTCCTCTTTGGCTGTATCTTTGTATTTCCCTTTTATTCATTCTGTTTTTAAAAGTAAAAATCCCTGTGTAGTAAGCAAAGGAAAACACTGTGATGCAGGTAGTGCAGTAAATAAGAAACACTAAATAAGTCTTCCTTACACTGAAAATAAAGGCACCTAGAAAAATCCTATACGCTCGGAAGCATAGGAAATATATGTGCCTTTTCCTCCTGCCCTTTTGAAGAGGTTGCTACTTCAGTCGCAGGCAGACATTACAATGGATAATAGATAACAAAGAGGATTCACATTCTTGGCACTCAGTCAATTAAAAGAAATGCCAATTGCATTCTGTGAATATTCCCATGGTGCCAAACCATAAGAGAAGCCTGTGAGTGGGAGGAGTGAAGGTGTGATAATTGAAAGAATTGCCACTTGATAAGTCACAGGAGCTAACGCTTTAGCTCAGCATGCAAAGAAGCTAGAACGTTCCCAGCTGCTGCAAAAAATGGGTGTACGGGATCCCTGGCACCACTCATTGGGACAAGATGAATCACAAATGCTTCGGTAGTGAGCTACCATGTCACAGGGAGCCAGATGGAGGTGGTTACTTTCCTGATTGATTGCCTCCTGGGCTACCATGGGCTTTTCCAGCAGGCTAATTCCTTTCTGCTGGCACTCGATGCCCAGGTCAGCGCCATGCAGGAATTCCTGCTTCTGGGTACGTCTCTGCCCTGCTGAGGTAGAGGGAAGCAAAGAAGCAGCAAGAGAGAGAAATGGAGTCTACAAGGTGCACCCAACTAACACTGACTCCCTAATAGATGTGGCTGCTAATGAATTTTCAGGCACGTGCTGAGTTAAGGGGATGAACAACGCTGGAACATCCTTTAGTTAAACCCAGTGCTTTACAAAGGCTAATTGAAAAAGGAAGGAGCAGCAGGGGTGGGGGTTGAACAAGGCAGAAGAGGAGGCAGAGGGGGAGAACAGCTCTATTTTTCAAGTGCTGAATATGAAATCCCTGCAACAGATGAGTTTACATGCAAGTCTGCACCTCATCAGGGCAAAGATACAGTGAGTGGAGTCAAGTAATTTTCCTCTGCACACAGCACCCCCAGCCCCTTACCCTGCCCAGCCAGCTTTCTCAACTGTGAGCTTTAGAATATAAACAGCCAATAAGTAAGGACAATAACTGTAGTTCCTGCTGAGAGCTAACTCTGCCTGTCATGCATTTGCTGGGTCCTAATACAGGACAGTGAATAAAGCTTCATTACAGAACAATGGAGTTAGCTGCCAGAGCCTACAGATTTGAATAAACAACAAATAAGCAACATCTGCTCCAGCATATGTGTATGGTAAAAAAAAAGTCACAAAATAAAAGAATTTGTAAATGCCAAAAGCAACACTAAACTGCCAGTGCTACTGTAGAGTGAATTTTTAATTGCACATGCATACAGGCAGGCTGTGGGTATTAGTCTCACATATGTCTGGTTGCTGCCAACCTGGGAGTATAGATGAATTTAATTAAATAAGGATTATCCCTTCTCCCCAGTACAATTACTTATTTATAACAATGATAAAATTGCCTAATAAAAAAGATTGTAATATTTTTTAAAACAGAGCTAGAAAACACTCTGCTTTCCCTGTAAGTCATTTGGGGATGTTTGGGGGTTTCAGCGTCTTTTAAAATTAAGTCTCAGCGTTCTGCCAAGAGAGAGGGAAAAAAAAGCCTTATCATAAAGCCTACTGCAGTTAAACAGCCAGAATCTACATTATGGGGAAATATAAAGAAGACACACAGCAGCCAGGGAATTGGCTTTCATGGGGAGTGTAGAAAATTAAGCAATTGGACTAAAATTGAGGCCAGGCTACAGAGCCAAGGGACAATACCACAGGGACAAGCACTTCCATAAGTCACCCGTCTCTAATATGCTCCATCTAGGCAAAGCAGTCTGTTCCTATCTATCTCTATTTCTTCTCACGGTGGGCACCTCATGCTTCTCCGCTCAGGTAAGATCCCATTTCAGCAGGGTCATGCCAGGCTCCAGCACATTCATCACTGCTCTCATACCCCTTCTCACAGAGCCTGCAAACAAATGAGAGTGGGTCCTCAACGCCATCAGGCACTGCACTGGAACTGCCTTGAAAAACAGGCAGCCTGTATCCCAAACGATTTGCAGTCTAAATCTAATTTCAGGCGTGTTCCCCTGGGAGCTGAGGTTTTCCCTGCGTAGGCTCCTGATGGAACCTGGAGCACATTTCCCACTAGCTCCTATTTCGAGGGTCCCTGCTTATGGGTCTGAGACAAATTCTGCCAATTGAGCAGGAATCCTTGTAAGAGCTAGTGTTATTCACTGCTAACGACATTGCATTCATAATCGCTGAGTTTCGACTGCTTCCATGATACAAAGCAAATGGAAGTAGTAACAAGAATCCCATGGGTATGGAGGGGCACGTCATTTAGAAGCAGTGGGAAAAAGGCAGAGAACATGAATAAAGCCCATAAAAGAGACTTTAAATTTAGGGCGAGCATCAACAACTCTAAAACAACAGAGAAAGGAAGAAGGAAAGATTCCTCTCCTCTAAACTCTAAAACGTGTTGCTGAGAAGGCAGAAATCTTAAGTGCGGTTCAATTGTATTATAAATTGATCACTTAATTGGATAGGAGTCATATCAGAGCTAAAAAGAAATAATGACTTTCCTCTTTCTCTGTTACGAAATTTTTACCAAATGCTCAGGTTGCTCCAAAAGTAATGCCTCTATTTATTTCCGTGGACGCCATAACAGATACAAAGAGCACAGTAACACCATTTGATAGAGCACATTCTCAGCTACAGAATGTTCTTTTTCAATACAGTCCCCACCATTAGCTATATACTATATATATTTCCTCCAGCCATGAACAGCCTGCATGCTGTGCTTGTAACAATCTACATCAGCCAGGATTACCCATGGTCACTGTCACTACTGCTGAAACGCTGCCTCACTGAGCTCACATCTACTGTTTGGTCCCTGTAAATGTTCAGCAAGCATTAATGACTGTCAGTGAGTGACAATTTTTTGCAATGGAGGAGTTCAATGACACACCTTTGCCTCATCCACACTTCCATGTCAGGCACCATTCTGCCATACTGCCCCTCTGCTGCCATCTGTCACATGGCAACAACATGTAATGGGATTGTGTTGGAAGTTTCACCCCCTGCTGCCATTCCAGCAGCATCCACTATGGGTGTCGTGTGCCAATACAGTAAAATAAGAGGCATTATTTCTGGACCAGCCCTCATACATGCTTATTCCTGTCTTAAAAGATTATTCAGGGTATACAGTTGATTATTTTCTTACATCATGATCAGTATACTTCTATAATCTTCAAATGCCTTTAACTAATGCCTCTATCATTAAATAGTGTAGCCACAATTTATAGCTGGGCAAAGAAAGGAAAAAAACTTTCTGGAGTACGATATCACTTTTTAAATATCTTCTCAGCAAGCCATGTCCACATTCTCTTTTGTTCATTTCTCACTGAATGTCCAAGTGGTGGTTTTGACTGCACAAGTCCTGGGGAATTGCTATTCTTTGTACAAATACTGCTACAAGCAAGACTATTGGTATGGGGCTCATCTTTGTTTGTAAAGATCAAGACATTCATCAGAAAGCAAAATCAAAGCGACTTAATGTAACTCAGGTGACAAATTACACAGCCTGCACATCCTCAAGGATGACATAAGGCCACAGATATCATTGGAGACAAGCAGTTACAGAATGAAAAAATACAACCTTACCAGAAGATGGGGCAAGAGGAATTGGCTGCCATAGGTACAGCATCTATTACAAAATACATACAAACACACACAGAAAAGAAAAAAAAACACAAAAACCTACCCCCAAAACAAAACTTGAAAACAAAAAGAAACCCTCCAGATCCAAAGGATTTGTGATGTATCAATTACAGCTATTCAGCTCCTGCATTGACCAAGAAAACTCTTAGACACACTGATGAAATCACTGGCTTAACTGAAGTCAGTGGGACTTTGACCACTGCCTTCAAAAGGCTCATGACTTCACTCCTGTACATCCAACTGTTGCTCCCATCAGTGACATAATTAAATGATTGGCACCAATAGATAGCTGAGTTGTTTTTTTTTAAGATATGTATTTATGCATTTGAGTGGCTTAATTATTTGTGCCAGCTCCCCAAAATTGATATAATTTAGTCCTCAAAAGTCAAGGACTCATCAAACTTTCACCTTTTTTTCCTTTGCTGCTTCATTCACACTACTTATTATTTCTTTCATACACAATTTCTGTTCCTTTAAAAAAAGAAAAAAAGAAAAAAATACCTGTCAGTCCTACTCTGAGCATCAATTTAGCAAAGTTTTCTAGAGAGCAAGGCCAAACACTCCATATTCTGGAGACTGAACAGCCACCTTCCCCAGTATCACCACCCCTGCCAGCAAATGCTTCCCAGGACCCAAGCTGAGATAGCCTCCAATGGCAGCGTAACATCTGGTGTAACAGCTTCGTGTTTAATCCTTTCACACACTCCTCAAACAATTATTTTCTAACACAATTCAATGCTATGTCTGCTCATGTGATGACAGTGCATGTGATGTAGGGGACTGATGATGGAGCAGAGGCCATGCTGCCACCAGAATGTCATGGCTGTGTAGTCCTGGTTGAGTCGCATATGGAGTGGTTGCAGAGCTGCTCCAACCTCCAACTTCATGTTTGATCCTAGATCTGGGAATTGGCAGGTAAGGGGTCATTTGGACCTGACAAATGAATCCCTGAGTTGGAGTGAAGCTTTTGTGTCACCTGTAAGTGCAGAGAGGTCTGATTAAAGTATATGGATGCCCCAGACTCTCAAGGCTTTGCATGTGAGGAACTTTCTTCGGGTGCACTCGCTGTGTCTCCCTGACAAGGTGAATCTATTTTACATGCCTGTGATTTATCAAGTCTAGTTTGGCCATGCTAGACTTACATCTAGAATAACACATCCAGTGCCAGGAGTGATGGCAGCAGAGAGGGAAAACATACTAGGAGAAGCTTTAGAAGAAACTATGTGGGAACACTGCTTTAAAAAAAAAATCTGGCAAAATGTCAGTATCTTAACACTCACTTGAGATGGTGTCAGGAGTATTTCCACACGGAGTTTCATCCTCAAAGCTCTGAATCTGGAAAGGAAGAGGAAAAATTCATACTGATAGTAATGATTAGTGGGGATGGGAGGAAAGGAGCTGGAAAAAAACAAACAAACCCAAAAACTAGATGTTTCAAAGTGAAAACATTAAATCTTTCAGCTTGGTTCATTTTTGGGTTGTTTCTTTTTTAAAAATATTTGTTCTTGACATAAAGTAGTCTGTGAAGCCTTCCAAGAGTTCCTCAGGTTATCAATAGATAAATGATTCCAACCTGGAAGTACATTAACAATCTTGTTTGAACAGCCTCAGAGAAACATCCCTGAAAAAAAACCTGTGACTTAGTAGAAGCCCAAAGACATACAGCCATATGGAGGCAAATTCCTGCCAAATAGTGGATGTAAGGTCAGAATATTTTTTTCCTCTTAAGAATGAAAATCTGTTTGTCTTTTTCATGGCATCAATAGGAACACTTTAACATGATACTGTGTAATCTTCCTTCAAGGAAAGTCTTACTAGAAAAGAGGGACCCATTACATGCAAGTAAAGCATACAAATACAGGCTAGGTGTATCCCAGATGCAGCCTGCAGCTTCAGAGATCTCTAAATCCCTCCTTGTCAAAGGCCAGGGAGAGAAGGATCACTCTCTACACAACTGTTTCTTTTTCTCTCTTCCAGACATATGTTAATGGCCACTGTCAGACTAACAGTGTCTAATCCTTTCAGCCAGTGCACTGCTCTTACAGCCTTCATGTAATGATGTGGTAGAGAATATCCAGAAGTTAAACAGTGTACACAGCGCCTAATTTGAACATGCTACATTCCTATAATTGCCTTAGGACATCAAACTGAGGAGTTTGCTGTTACGTGCATTCACTGCTCTGTCAATTCTTCCTTTCTATGTAAACCTCTAGTCACAGAGCTGCAAGTCCAGCATGCTGAGTGCTTTGCAAAGACATACGGGCTGCTTTGGGACTATCAATTTGCTGTGCCAGAGATCTTTGAAAGACACTATCTCTCCCACTGAGGGTGAAAGTCAGGCCCAAATACCGACTCTTGAATCAGCTCTGCCCATACAAAGGCTGCACCAAACCTTTCATGGAAAAATATCTTTGTGAAGATTTGAAAAGATAAACATTCTTTCTTCAAGAAGAATGCCACTACCTTAACTTCATCTGTTCCAATGTTTTTGAAACTGGAAAAACTTCTGGGCCACCTTCTCCAGTTATTTTCTGCTCCTTCCTCCCCTCCCTCCCTTCCTCACTCCCAAGTTCCCTATGTTTTCAGAGGGTTGTCAGCTACCCCGTTTCTCCTACTTTCTATGTTTCCTACAAAAGGACTGTAAGACTCCTTCCTTCTCCTCAATCATGAAGGATGGCTGGAGAGAATGGCCGGGTGGATGGATGGGCAAGAGCGTTCCTGTCAGACCCACTCTGTGTGATTGGAGGTAATCATACTGTAGTCCTTTTTCTGCAGTAGTGTGGAGAGAAAAACTGCTGCTGACACAAATCTAGATGTAATTAGGGGACTGGCAAGTATCCTGGTCTCTGCTACTTCATGTTGAACCCTGCTGACAACCCACTGTTGCTAAAACACATAGATAGCTGAGTACCATGGACTTTGCTGACAGCAGATATGAGAACAAGCTGCTGTTCTGATTTATTCTGTTTTTAGGATGCTCAGCTTACAGAGTGATAAAATATTTCAAACACTGCTATAAAACCAAGGATAATTTTGTGATGAAACTTTCCGAAAAAGCACACCAGAACATGAGCACAGGGGAAAGAAATAAAAAAGAAAAACCACCAATCCAACGAACTGGTTAATGATTGGATCTGTAAAAATAACCCTTACCATCTGTATTAGTGTTCCTGCAACTTCCTTCTGTAAAAAAAAAAAACTCCAGCAACCTGGCACTGCATAAAACATATTGGCATCTTACACTATCATACTGGTTGAATGAATCCTACCTTAGTAACTTCAGTGCCAACTTCCTTGACAGTCTCCCAACACAATGACAATTCAAAATAATCAAAACCCCAATGAGAAGAGTAAATCCCACTGTTTTTCCCCATAATGCTGCAGCATGGTGTTTGAAGTCATTTACTCTAGCTTCCATCCTGAAAAAGACAGTGCAAACCTATACAATAAATACAAGTAGGGAGAAAGTGCCAGCAAGCAATATACAAAAATCCACCTCACCTCTTCCATTTCAAATGAATCTGGAGGCCTGCAGTTTAGACCTGCCAATTTTTTGAGCATCTGGGCCAAAAGCAAATGGGGCTCTTTTCTTGGCCCGTCTTTGGCAGGTGCCTCACGTGGAGAAGAAAGGTGGAGCTGTTTTGTCACTAAACACGATGAAGCACAGGTTTTCCCTGGCAGAGCTGGCGGGCACTGGGATATGGGATAAGCTGAGGAACTTTTGTCTCTACAGGTTTGCTCCTGGGACAGACAGCTCAAGGTAACATGTGCAGAAAATCCTGCCTGGATTGGTTCCTTCTCAGCAATATCCACACAGAGGTGAGGCTGATCTTCTGTGCCTGGCATGCTGACTTCCTCAGGTGCCAGCAAGCCCAAGTTCAGTAGTGCTGTCTGCTGAGAAGCCCTTCTCAGGAGCTGACCTATTCTTCTCCTCTTCGCCTGTGTGACCACAGATCTGCTCTTCACAGCATTCAAATGACCGGTCACATTCCCACCAGCTTCCTGTGCTTTGGTCTGCTGGGTGTTCACATCAGTCAGCAAAGATGAGAGGGCACTGGTGATGTGGTCAAGTACTTCCAGTTGTCGAAAACGTCCTTAAGTTTGTCATAATGAAGGGCAACACGGTTATAAAAACAAAAACAAAACAAATAATTGGCACCAATGATTATTCAAACTTGTCACTGCTAAGAAACATACTATGTATCTGATTAAAAATTGGCTGAATTTTTCTATCTGCTTCTGTTCGGACCATATAGGTCTGAACTAAGAGAACTGCTGCACAGTTCTTTGTGTCAGCCAAACACACAGTGTTGAGTTCACTGGGACAAGTACATCTGAATTCTGCCCTGCATGAATAAAAGTTACAGAATCCAGCCTGAAGTTCTCCAGCTGGCTGGACCAGACTTGGATGCCATATCTGAGGACTAATTAAAATCCATGAGAATCAGGTTATTATAAAATCTGATCATAAACATTTTCTGCTGGCTGTTGTCCAGGATAGCTGCAAAATGCATACGTACTGATAAATATGTATCGGTAAAAATCGACCATACATGCTATGCCCTCATTTTCAGAGCATCACAACATACTTATCTCCCAGAAACTCATAGCTGACATTGTATATAGGTGACCTTTAAAAAAAAAAAAATAACAATTCCATCAAGTTTTTGTAATTTTTGCCGTTTTTTTCCATAGAGTAAAATAAAAAAAGAAATGAACTGTGTCTTCCCTAAGGGACCCTGGAGAATTCCTTCTCTGCAACACTATCAAGTTATTTATACAAGGAAATGCAACACATTTGTTTGAGTATTGTGTCTGCCTCCATCCCGAGGCAATGAATATGTCACCAGGACTTCTCCTTCCTTGAGAGATTCATTGAGGACAGTAGATGGCAAAACGCTCACATACTTGGCTGCCATTTCTGTTAGAGAGCAGCCAGATTTACTGCATGCAGGCTGTTGGTAATGCTGCTTCACCAATAATTAAACAAGGGGGTACTTAGCACAGATCTGAGTCAGCCTTTTGCATCACGGATCAATATCACAGTCTGCAATTCCTTACTGTTGCAATATCTCAAGAATAGCCTTTTTTAAAATTCCCCAGATACCACCTGGTTTTCAAATCCATAGGAAGATGCTGCCACTGCTGCCACTTTTTAAGACATGGTTAAAAGGTTTTGCTTAAAGGTGTTATTTGACCTATGAGCACAGAGTGTTGGATAATGTATTGGGTATTTTCCATGTGCCTAAGTTTGGGACATCGGGGTAAATCATTTTGTGCATCCACTGTGCTATGACATGCTCTCCATGTAAAGCTGTTTCAGCCTCAGTATTTTATCTGGCCCCCACTACATCAGGAGGCCCTAAAAATCACAACTGCTAATTTCCTTTGACTGACAGAGGCAGAGCAGTCCGGACATTCTGATTTGAACCAGAACCAAATCTGCTGCAGTTTGAAATAGTTTTCACATTTTTACACACTGCTTAACTTTGGTGAACTACATCAAAGAGTTTGTGAAATTTGAAGTTACAAATCAAACGACCAAGAAATGACACATGGACAAAAAAGTCATCTTGTTCATGTGCAAATGTCATGAAGAAATTATGTCAAGGACAGCCTCGTTTTCTGGACTTTTTCTTTCCAGGCAAGATGTTGCTTTGGTTTCTAGGGATGCTCCCCAAGGAGCGTGTCTCAAATAGGCAAGAGTCTGATACAAACTCCTTGGTCTCTGAAGCCTGCTTCAAAATAGTCTAAATCTGTACCACAGGTGAGATCCTGAAGGACATAACTGCAGAATCATTTTCACTAGAAAGTTCAGATGCATCAGCAAATGGCCTTGCTGTAAATAAGATCAATAAATCTTCAACAGAATCTATACTTTTCATAGAACTTCTAATGACTTTACTATGATTTACCATTTTAGAATTCAGGAGGAAACATTCACAGTTTTGTTACTCCTTCCCTAAATCTGGTACTACACAGGCCAACATAGTTATCTGCACAAAAGATCTGCAAAGTCTTCAACAGGCTCAAAGAGGAATGAAGGAACACAGATGTTTCCAGAGTCATCGAGAACTTTCAGTCAACTTTTTTTTTTTTTTTTTTTTCCATAGCAAATGCAGAATTTGGAAAAATCAAAATGTTCAGTCAGAAGAAGAAAAAAAAAAAAAAGATTTACCTGAAACTGATGTTCTTCTCCTGAAAAAAATAAAAGGAAATCTCCGCATTTTCCATTTTGTCATATGTTAAAGTGTTTTCCTACTTTAGGTTGCTTCTTCTTGAGCCTTGGCAATACTGTCGTTGCTAGAACTGAAGCAGTAGCTCAGAGAATGTATTTAGCAATTTATATTACATTTCTTCTCTAGGGATGCTTTTACTGGCTAATATCTATCTCCAATGATGTGCACCTCTCCTTACCAGCTTAACTTCACTATAATGGTGGTGAGGCCCTGGCTAGGGAAGCTGTGGTACCCCATCCCATCAAGGCCAGGTTGGATGGAACCCTGGAAAGTCTGAGCTAGTGGGTGGCACCTCTGCCTTCATCAGGCAGAGGATGGTCTTTAAGGTCCCTCCCAAAACATTCTGAGATTCAACAAAATGGGTGAAAAATCCCCAGAAACAAGACAGAAAACCCTGAGTAAATTTAGATACAGCAGTAAGGAAAAGTTATACTAAAATGAGTGGGGTTTACTTTATTTTAGTTGTCAGGTTGAAACACATAAACATTTTTGAACTACACAGACCTGAAGTTTTAATAGAATCATAGAATCACCAAGGTTGGAAAAGACCTAAAAGATCACCCAGTCCAACCGTTCACCTATTCCCAATAGCTCCCACTAAACCATGTCCCTCAACACAACATCCAGCCTTTCCTTGAACACCCCCAGGGTCGGTGACTCTACCACCTCCCTTGGCAGTTCATTCCAGTGCCTGACCACCCTTTCTGAAATATAATACTTCCTAATGTCCAGCCTGAATCTCCCCTGCTGTAGCTTGAAAGCTTTTCAAAGAGTTTCTGGATCAATATACTCAAAAATATCTGGTTTTGTTTTTTCGTTGTTTTTTTTTTTTTTTTTTTTAAACTTAACTTGATTCTCAATTGACTTTATTTCACCAGTTAGGTAATAAAATGTCTCTTCTAACGACGACAGTAAAATTTTCACCATCAGTGAATGATGGGGATAAGTTCTTTCAGACCTGAGATAACTTACTGATGAATGACACTGTTGAAAATGCAGCTTATTCTTATGAACTGGACCCTTTAAAAACTCCCTGACAGTGCTTAAGGATCAGCACCAAGCAAGGAGACAATTAACAAACAATTCTGTAACAACACACATGTATTTTAAAAAGCCAAATCAGCAATGGAGCAGCTCTAGAAAACTATCTGCATCACAGTAAGGGAAGAACCAAACAGAAAGAAGAGGATTGCATTAGGAAATGAAGGAAATAGGGAAGTGGAGAAAGATCACTCTGGTATGGAAGTCACTGGTTCTTCTTACCTCACTCTCCTTTTTTTTCCCTCCTTCACTCATACAGTTCCTACAGTCCTTTTCCTCATCTTCCACTTTCTTGGACTAACATGTCATACTAAATCAATTAATTTTCTCTGCTATTTCAGGAGTAAGTAAACTGACAGCATTTCTCAGTCATTCACTAATTCAAATTAAACACTTTTCTTTTTTGGTGTATAGAGACAAACGAGAGCAATTTAGTGACAACAAACCAAACTGGGTGACAATATCTGAATTCATCCAGCACATCTTATATGTCTTTAGGAACAGTGGCTTAATATGGGCTTGAAGTCTCTAAAGGCAGCATGCAGTCTGCATCATTTTGGTACTTTTATCTCAATATGAAATGGTCCTGTGAAAGTAAAGCAGCTGGGGTACCCTACAAGGTTCATGGAAAGGTAAACACCATGGAGCACCTCTAGACCTGAACTATCTACTTAATTTACAGGGAAGAATCTTTTTCTCTATCATCTTCAGGAAGCTTTCTTCCAAAAGAAGAGCTGGATCACTAAATGCTTGCAAATTTAGGTGCAGTCTTACTGCTGAAGGCAGATAAACTAGATTCTAGAAGTAATCAATTTTCCTAATCTGTTAAACATGAGTTTTCCATTTCTCCTTCTTGCTGTACTTCACTACAAAATTATTAGGCAAGGAAAGGATGGCAAGATTAGAAAATAGAGTTTGCAAGCAAATGTCTTGAAAGCCTGTTTTATGGTATCCCTCATAATTTTGCACACTAAAACTGATTCATGCTTTTAGCAGTAAATATTCTCTTGGAATCTCAGTTATAGGAAGGTGCATGTGCTAGATTGCCTATGTGGTCCCATAGACCGACTGACTTCTGATAGGTGTTTGAAATTGCTGCTCAATTATGACCCATGGGAGGTGCCTGACTCTCCATTCACTATGAAAATAGACTCTGTTGTGATTAAGATCCTTGAGATGGTGCTTCAGCTAAATGCCTATAACTTGGTGCAGAGGTTATGAGGTTAATCACCACATATAATGAAACATGTAGAGTCCGTGAAGAGAGAAGTATGAATCTCTGAAGGATGGATGTCACCTCACTTGCTTAAATGCCCAGGCACATACTTAGGAAGCCTACACAGATGGTGTGAAAATCCCCTCCCAACCTGTCAAAAGCAAGAAAATATGTTTTGACGGACATCACACCCATCAAAATAGAAATTGAGACCTTAGCTAACTTGACAGCAGCTCTCCCATACAGTGCAGCCATTAACCTGCTCTAAGAGTGCTCCCATCAAGGACTACTGCAAAGTCTGGTCCTTAATTCACGCCGTGGCTTATCACTGCTTACGTTAGCTGTGCAAACTCCTTCCCTAGAAGCTCCTTACTCTCATTCACTCTGAGCTCTCTACCTTCTTGGCACAACAGAAGGAAGGGATGCCATCCAGAGAGACCCGGACATACTCAGAAAGTGGGCACACAAAAATGTAGTGAGGTTTAACAAGGCCAAGTGCAAGGTGTCGCACCTGAGTCAAGGCAAACCCAGATACAAGTATAGACTGAGAGAAGAACTCATGGAGAGTTGCTTTACAGAGGACTTGTGAGTCCTGATGGCAGCAGTGTGCACTTGCAGCCTGGAAGGCCAAATGTATCCTGGGCTGCATCAAAAGAGAGGTGGTCAGCAGGGAGAGGGAGCTAATTGTGCCCTTCTGAGGCCCCATCTGCAGTACTACAGTTGGGCTTTTTTAGCTTGGAGGAGAGAAGGCTCTGGGGAGACTTCATCGTGGTCTTTCAGTACTTGGAAGGGAGTGTATAAACAGGAGCAAGACTGACCTTTAACACAGTCTGATAGCAATACGACAAGGGGGAATGGCATTAAACTAAAAGAGGGGAGATTTGGGTTAGATGTTAGAAAGAAATTTTTTACTCACAGGGTGGTGAGGTCCTAGGACATGCTGCCCAGAGAGGCTGTGGATGTCCCATCCCTAGAGGTGTTCAAGGCCAGGCTGGATGGGATCCTGGGCAATCTCAGATGGTGGGTGGCAAGCCTGCTCATGATAAGGCTGTTGGAACTAAAATGATCTTTAAGGTCCTTTCCAATCTAAGCCATTCTATGATTCTTCCTTGAGGTCTCTATCCTCCATCTACTCATACAGATTCTCTCTCTTTCCTTTCTTTTTCCCTCTCAGGAGTTACAGAGAGAAAGAGTGAGAGCTGAGAAACCTGTTTGATGTGTCAGTTTGCTGTAAATATTGAAATGTGTGCACAGGCCTTGCTATAAAAAGAGAGAGAAAGAGGGAAAAACACATTTTCCATGATGCTCTGACATTTCTTTTTCAATTCTTATTCCATCCATACCACTTCTTCAGCGTAATTCTAAACAGGAATGCATGGACTATACGAGAGATCCTGCTTCCTTGAGCATCTTAAATAAACAGAAGATTTCAAGAGCCATCTGGTTATCCTGTGCAGCAAACATGAGGGGAAATGATGTCAAAATTGGACTTTTCAGATGGGCGATATAGCAGAGAATTAACAATGCTATTTTAATGCTGATATAACTTCAGGGTGAGAACCTTGTATTCATTTCTTAACTGCTAAATACACAAAATGGAACTAGGACCATCTACAGCAAATAAAAATCAAGCCTGTCTGCTTTAAATGGTGCAATCTTATTGCGCTTAAAATAAGATTCTCATCCATATTAGGGCATATTTGAACAATCAAACTGTTAGGTTATAGCTAGAGATTTGTGGGTCTGATGCATGAGCCCTAGCAGCCCTAGTGATGGGAGGCTGGGATCTTGTCAGCTGCTCTGTACACTTCCCTGTGAAAGGGGTCCTGCTCCCACAAAAGGGAAAAGGGAATGAGAATTCTTGATATCAACTAAATACATGTCCCTTTTTCTATACCTTCTCTCACAAGCCTCTTCTCCACCCGCTCAGTCCCCATGCTATTTATTTTACTTCTTCTAAAGAAGTAAAATAAATTCCTGGCTAAAATTCCTTCCCCACTTACCATACAGGTTTGGCAGCTCAATGTCCATCCGCTGCTTTTGAGCTTCCAAAAAGACTCGGATGTCAATACCTTTTGCCACAGAAGAACCACTGAGGAACCTCGAAGGGATTTTAGTGCAGACATCGGGTTCCTCTGTACCAAACCCCAAATCAAGGAGAATCTCCACTGGATCCTTTTCACACAGTGACAGCCATTCAGTGATGCTGTGGGGGAAACATCAGGATAATTTACACCATTATCTTGATACCACTTTTCTCTTGCAGTACTTATTTTTTTGTGTTAAGTAATTCTTTTCTGTTCTCTCCTCTTGCAGAGACTTAAACAAAAGTGGTTATTGTCAGTCACAATGCTAAGAGATTAGCAATGGTTTCTTCCCCCAGAGATACCTAGTGGCATGGTATCTAGAGAGCTTAGCAAGAGAAACATTAATAAAAGCTGTATGTTTATGGCAGGCTCACTTTGTTCAAGACGTGATACAGGTAAGATGCTGCAGCTGCCATAAGATCTTGAAGTCTTTTATCAAGCAAGGAATTCAAAGAACAATGAACTTTGAGGCAGGTTTTTGTGTTTATTTGTTTTTCTACTACAAATGCATTTGAGAGCAGACACCAGTTATTAAAGAGGGCACTTTGACCACCTTAAAGTAAATAAGATGATTTCAATGAACTAGAACTTGGAACTGCATGTTCCAAAAAATTGTAACCCTATTTGTTGATCCCTAAATGGGTGAATTCCATGCATTCCCAGCCAGAAACACATGGAAGTGACTAACCTCTGTGGTCCACCAGTGTGAGAGTGGGAACATCTGAGGCTGTTGCATCTTGACATAACCAGGCTTTCAGAAAATTCTTGCAGGGATCTGGTTGGAAAAAAACAACAAGGAAATGCATTCACTCGTGTGCTCCTCTGGGATATCATTATGATTTTTTCCTAGAGTAAACATTTGCATTTTGTCTTCGTTTATAATGATACATAATAGCAGTGCCTTAGAGTCGTCATGAGAGCGCGGCAATACGCTTGTTCTCAAGAACAGTATGTTACAGTAGGTGTGAGAATGTAGGTGTGAGGTACCAGTAAATGCTAATTATAAAGGTGGCAGAATGGCTCACTTTTGACAGATGGTGAATCTTTCGGGAACCTTTCAGGAGCACGGTTTCTTTAGCCACCTACTTTAAAAAGATGTAATTGCTCTGAACAAAGTTTTGGAGAGACAATGAGCTGCAGCAGTAGGAGTGGCATCTGAGAACAATGCTTCACTCAGCTTCTCATCATGTTTGTAGCCAGTAGTCTGCAAAGAAATATCTGTTTTTTAGAGCCTGCTTACTGCAAGGCATAACAATCTTTCTTAATAGGAATGATAACACACTTTTGCTAGACTCAAGCGTAATTTTACCTACATGTATCTATTAGGATAAGTAACAAATGTTCATTTTTCTCATTGCAAGTTGTCCCTCAGCTCAAGTCTTAAACAGGCCACAAGCAATATGTAGGTTTCTGAACTAATGCTGTTGCTATCAATTTGAGAGGGGAAAAATGAAGAACAAAACAATCTTAACTAAAATTTCTCCTTTTATCAAAATGGAAAGTAAGGGGGGAAAAAAACCCTTAGATATCTACAGTGTCTGACACCTACCTTCTGTAGCTTTGCACAGTCAATTGTACCATTTCTGGTACTGACAAAGAAACTGCAAATAAGAAAACATAAAAATATTTAATTCCCTTATCATTTCTGTCTGTCAAAACAGAAATGTGTCAAACTAGATTCAAGACGAGAAGACTAGCTGTACTGTACCTATGTTGCCCCAACAGAAAAGCCTCCTATTTATTTCCATGGACGCTACAACAGATACAAAGAGCACCATAATATCATTTTACAGAGCAAACTCTCAGCTACAAAACACTCTTTTTCAACATTGTCACCACCAATTAGCTGTGCATTTTCTCCAGCCATGAACAAGAGCCTGCGTGCCTTGCTTGTAAACATCTGCACCAGCAGAGGTGACCCAGTATCACTGTTGCCCCTTCTGAAATGCACCACCCACCATCTCACTGTTCTCCCATCCTGTATGGAGACTGTTTGGTCTCCATACACATTCAGCAAGCATCAGTGATTGTAAATGGGTGACAATTTTTCATGCACTTCCACGTCAGGTGCCATTCTGCCAGACTGCCCCTCTGCTGACATCTGTCAGATGGCAACAACACATAACAGAACACTGTTGGAAAGGTTCAACCTCTACTGCCGTACCACCGCCCACCTCTGGCATCATGGGCCAACATAATGAAATAGGAGGCATCATTATTGAAGCATCCTTCATATAAGGAAACAGCACAAGCTGCAAAGTTGCAGAACAATACCTGTGTGGGAAGCTGAACTCGCAGGACAAGTTAGTAATACAGAAATGTAACAAAAATCCATAGGAGGAAAATAGATGCCTTTACATTTTGTTATCCATTATCGGCACATTAAGCCCTTGTTCTTTACAGGTAGACACTCTCAAGTCTTTCCACTGGGGATACATATAAAGAAAATATAATGAAAATATTTTCCAATCCTGATTTTTGAGGGACAAAAGATAGAAAAAAAGCAGTTACATGAAGTTTTCATTTCGGCAAATGCTGATTCCATTATTTTGTGTGTAACAGTTTTTCTGGTGTAATTAACTTAAACTGGTGACTATTGTACTGTGGATTTCAATGGATTTTGCATCATGTTCCTAAAGGCATTTGGAAGAAGCAAGACGACTGCAGGGCATTTACAGCTAACAGTTTCTGGCAAATATTTTTCAAAGAACGTTTAACATCGCCTACTGGATTCCACATGCACTATACTTACGAGCCACAAAGGGCACATTTCATCATTTCACTAACTTATATTAGGAATAAGTAAGTGGGATGCACACACACAGTGTTTGTAAGTCATCCCTTTCTCTCTCAGTGCTGAACCAATAAACTTTTTGATCCTTTTCAAGCTAGAGCAGCATTTGCCTAGGAGCAGCAGTCAATGTCCTCCTGCACTGCACAAGATGAAGATTTTTATCTAGTTTTTAAAGTTGTGTTTTCTATTTAACAAAATTCTGTCAATAAAGAAGAGAAAACATCCTCTCACATTCTCTACTGGATTATTTTTCCGCTCGTAAATTCTAACATAAATTCCTTCTGGCTTACTCAGCACGAGGATGGGAACATAAGGGTTACCGACATCCTGTAATTTGCTGTGGCAACGTAAACCAGACTATCTAGCAGTAAGTTTAGCTTAGTTTGAAGAATCAGCTACTTGTTGTGTACCATTTGTTACTTACGTGCCAGAAGAAGCAGTAGATTCACTTTAAAATGCTTAAGAATGTCAAAAATACCATCCAGAAGTGTGTGTTCTTACATTTTTCCCTAGTGGCATGTAGGCACACTTCTCTGTAACAGAACATTATATCCCACAACTACAAACTCACTGCAGTTTTGATTTCCTTAATATCTTGTGTAGTTTGGGAATGAATGAACACAAGTGCTGCCAAACTGAAAATCTAGCAATGTGAAACACTGGCCAGGGTGTTAAGTAAATAATGTGATGATGAGAAATATGATGTATGAAGGAGGCGTAAGAAATAACAGGTCACCAAAAAAGAAACAACAAAGGTTGAGAGTTGTGATCATACGGAAAGAATTTGTTAGGTTACCACATGCCAGGTAACAGAGAAGCTGTTTGTGGTTAAACTCTTACACGAGTCAGTCACTGGTTGGGGCACCTGAAATAAATTTATTTTGTAGGCTAAAATAAGCTAAACAACACTCTTGTGCAGTGGGTCAAGATTGTACAAATAGAGAGTTGGACAGGCTAAGCCATCCAACCTCTTAAGTGACAGTAAATGGCTCATGAACCCGTTGGCCACTTTGCACTTCCATGGGTTGTCTCACTCATGATTAGAGTCTCTGATGAGAAGACTCTCATGACAAGTTCCCTATTGGAGAGCTTGATGTTTTCAAATATTAGAGATTGTTTTTTCCATATATAAGAGATCATGGCAATAGTGATGGAGAGGAAACAGTATTTACGTTTCCTGATCTGTGCAATTATTTTGTTCCTGTCACAAGAAACACTGAATCTCATTACTAAAGTGGAAGATACGTTGGGGGAAATAATGCCCTTTAGAAATCTGTCAGAAAACCTTATGAAAACAAACAAACAAACAAGAAAATGCTTTGTAAACCAACTGTGGTGCTAATTGGCACTCTGTTTACTGCACATCTAAGTATATCTTTGCTTATGAATAATATATTTTGCTAAGCTAAATGTAGCCTCTGACACTTGATGGAAGATAAAACATTGTAACAGGAGAAAAGATTAAACCATATATCACCCAACTGCATTTCTTACTTGTGAGCCTGATAAACAAGAAGTGCAAATATGGAAGCACTGAAAATATTTGGGGCTCCAAAATGCACTACAAACGTGGAAGTTTTTAGAAATATATCTTGAATATATCAGATGATTTCTTCTTATGTCCTCTTTCCTAAAAAAAGGTGCTCTGAATTCACTACATTCAGCAGATCTGGAAAGTAGGTGAGAACAAGTGAGAAGTTCTGAGTTCAGGTCAGGCAAGCCTGAATGCATCTTGTCATAACTTCCAGAAATCTGTGCAAATCTGTCCTAGAAACTTACACTCCCCCAGCAGAAGGAAATCAAATCATGCCAGAAGAGAAGGCAAAACTGAGACTTTTCTGCTGAAAATCTCATTTGAGAACCTTCTCATTACAAGTGCAAACAGGAAAAAAGGGACAGTTTATCCATGAAAATCAGCTTTTCCAAGCAGAAACCTGTGGTGTTTGATATCTTGTAGTTAAGACAGAAATTACAAAAGACGTTATTTGTATAACCTGCCTGCTCTTGGTCTTATAGCTTATCTCCACTTGTAGCTAGACTCTAAGATAAAAATGATTTTAAAAGACAATAAACAAATGAATAAATCAATAGTTCCCCTGAAGTACGGCTGCTCTCCTGAGAACTGATGAGGTCGGGAGGCAGCGTGATGGGTAAGCATTGCACAGGGCACTTGGAGCACACATAACTGAATGAGGATGGCTGGTGGGAGAAACAGAGCCATAGGCCCATGTTTTCTGCTGCTTCTGAACACCACTTATTTGAACACCACTTACCTTCTCCCTAATATATACACGTTGGCCTCTGCTGAGATTCAAATCTTGCATTTGTGCTTAAGGCAAACCCCATGAAATTCTAGCATTCTCCATGAGTCAAGTCTGTCACTTCTGAACATAAATTTTATTAAGAATCTAATTAAATGAACTTATCCAGGAGCAGGAGTGAGAGGAATGGACGCAGAAGGCTTTTCAGTGCATCAAATAAAATACACTGTATTATACCTCCTAGCTGATCCCTGTCTGCACGGTGACTTGGTAATCATTAATTATAATACCTATCCTGCAATCCAAACCTCACCATACCTCCAAACAATTCTTTTTTTTTAGCTTCTCCTCACCACCAAACAAACAGACTTGAGCTGCATTGGCAGTGAATGCATGGCATCACACTGAAGAGTTCATGGAGAATACTGGTCCTTCAGGGACAAAAAGTTGAAATAGCAAAATTTTGGAAACAAAGTACGTGCATGTTTGACTATGTTCAAGATTAAACTGCATCTCTCTGTGATAGCTCATTGCCTCAGGTGTGTATAACCACGGTTTCTGCCATAAATTGTGCTCGTGTGGTAGGCTACATCTCACTAGAGGATGCAGCATCATGAAATTCCCATGATGTACCAGATAATTTGATCAGAAAGCTATCCGGATACATGATGGAAAATGTAATCCCTGGCACTGTTCTCATGAGACAGTGGATCATAAGCAAGGCATGTCAGTTAATACTGAATATTTGTGTTTTGATGTAGCTCAACAAAATAGAAAGCTCTTTCTTTCGTTGAAATCAGACAAAGCAAAATATTTTGTTCTGAATTTTCAGGGAGTCACAACTTTCCTAAAGGAAGTGTCAATATTGGAGACATCATATTTCCCATTGGAGAATTGAGGCAGCAAATAATTAAGGAGTAGCACAAGCAAAAATTACAAAGAACAAGAATTCAACTGAAGATGAATATTTTCTTCTGTAGAGTCTTCTAAGTGTAAAAATGGAAGGAGAGCACTCAAATGAAGTATTACAGGATCAGCTTATAGCAATAAATCACCTTACTGAGTTGCATAACTTTTTGGTAACTCCAGAATATATCAAAAATATTGGGAGAAGGGGTTAGTGATTTCATCTGGTAATCCAAGCGTTTTTGTTTTTTTTTTTTTCAATCCAATTCGGAAAGCAAAGAAAAATCTGGAATCATTCACTTGACTTTATTATCTGCCAGCCATCCATAATTTGGAAACATCTACCAGTCCCACCGAGAATGAAAAACTAGCTATTCTGATTCTGCATGAATGCATCCTGAGGCAGTTCCTGTCATAGCCTGAAAGGGGCAGAGAGCCTGCTCTTGTGCTGAGGGAGGATCGCTGCCTCCCTTTTACCAAACAGGGGACTGCAGCACAAGTGATTCACCTTATTTGCCCAAGGCCACGCAGGAAGCCTGCAGCAGAGCAAGCAATGGGTCCCAAGCGTCCTGCTGCTCAGTTCAGTTTTTCAACCCAAAGGTAAGTAAAGATGGCTCAGAAGTATTCAGCTCTGCTCTGAAAATACTACAAACAGGCTTCTTTCCCTTCAGGTTCAACTGAAGCCACGGAGATCACCAGCTCTCAGAGGCAGAACAGGAAGGGGCAATTGCTGATCAGCAGCAGGGCTCATGCACACAAAAGACAAACCAGGAGGCATTCTTGTCACACTATTGCTACCTGGATTCAGTGGTGCTATTCTGATTTGCAGTCAAAAGACACAGAAAGGCTGCAGCATCCATCAGAGGCCTTTGGACTCAAGTCTTTAGAGATTTAATTTTGACATTTAGAATAAAGACTATATGGGTTTGCAGGGTCTCTGTTGTTTCTGTTGTTGTTGTTAACCCTACAAAGCAAGAGCATTATTTTAAGATTGTCAATCTTTGCCTAGCTATGACACTGAAAGCTCGTTTCTGGTGCACTGAAGTCCAAAATCTCCAGTAAACCAGTATGTTTTCTACAAACCTGTATTTTATGTTCCCTTTATAGTCAATGCAAAGAGTAGGACACTTGTACAGCAATTCTCCTACTGCAGCTGCTCTTTGGAGGTGCTTTTCTTCATGGACCAAAGCAGCAGCCTGGCCCTAGTCTAAACACAGGGCTTTGAGTTAGCTAGTGAGACAATCCCTGGTGTGACGTACTTTAACAAGCTGCACGATAACCCAAATACAAGTAAGAACAGTAGAACAAAGATGAAATGCTGGGGGAGATAAATCAAATTTTGCAAAATACACCAATTTGTTCTAGTGAAGAGAAACAAGGCAAACCACAACCTCTAGTATCATACCAAGAATCAATTTAAGTACCTGATGCTTTTAAGTCTTTGAAACAGATTTTGAGTTGCAATTAGCAAGTTGCCATTGCATAACAGAGTTGATACAATCACTGATTTATTTTTTTGTTGTTATTTTTCAGGAGACCTGGAGGCTAATGAAGACTAATAAAAACTCTTAATAAAACATTGAAAGAACAGGTTAACAGAGGATGGGATATACAGCATCAGCTGTGTTCAGCACTCCTTTGGCCCTGTGGCAGAGAAAATCTAGAGTCCATCCCACTCATAGTGTCCCAGATTCCTTTCCATTGGTGCATTGCAGCTAAACGAGTGAGGAAAAACTGAGCTTCAGGAAGGAGAACAGGGAGGACAGAGCAGGAAATCTTGTACCCTGACAGCTGATGACAGCTGGTCCTGTTCTGTATCTTTGGTCAAAGATAACAAATCATTCCCCCCAGAGAGAGACAGCTGCTGTTATTTAGAGCAAAGGTAAGTAGGTAAGAATATTCAAATTGAGCAAAGGAAGATTTTTTTATTTCTCCTGGATCAGACAAGACTTATGCAAACAAGCCTCTCCATCACCCAAGTCAGCTATGTTAAGAGGAAGCCTTGCCCTGCCTCAGGAAATGGTTCAGAGAAGTCATCATATACCCTGTACCCCCGTACCAAATCAGTACCTGCAGCAGGAAAAAATGAAATTCCCTCAATATCTTTTGGGCACCTCAGGCTCCTCCACAGGAAATGGAGCTTCCCACCTGCCAGAGAGGCTGCCAGGGAAATGCCAGGACAGCAGAAGGATTGCACAGAAAAGACAGTACTGCTTTTGTAGACCAAAGGGGAAATAATGAGGCAGAAGAACCATTTATTTATGTTAGTATGCCTCACAGAAGAGGAGATGCAGCAACACACCTTCCCAGGGCTAGAAGTCAAAGTTTAGAGCTAGTTTAATTGAAATTAGTTCATTTCCCAGCTGAGTAATCCATTGGCCTGATTCTCCATTGCCTGATGACTTGCACAGCCATTTACAGCAGGACACAACGAGAGTAAGATGCTACAATGGGATTCAACTGTAAATGACACAACATGAGAGACAATAAAGAGTTTGGCCCCAGATGTGGGAAGTACAGAGGTAACTTCCATTACATTTAATTAGTGTTATCACCATTAATTTCCTGTGCATAGACAGAAGAAGACATCCTTTTGATTTCAAATTAATTAACACATAATGATTAATCTGATAGGGTACATCTTTTCAGACAAGAGTGTCCTCTTGATCACAGTTTGGGTGCCAGTACCACTCATCATCTGTGTGTTTTAATTTCTAACTGCTCTCCAGAAGCAAATTTAGCTCTGCAAATCTGTCGATGGAATGAATGACTGGCTGGTTTCCATGTCCTGTGTGTTTTGTTCATTTGATAACACACTGAGAACATCTTGGAAATCTTTTTTTTTTCCCCCCTTTTTCCCCTCCTCTACAAGGAGATTTCAAGGTAGAAACTGAGGAATCTGCATCAGCGAGCAATTTATATCAGCTCTTAACCACAGAACGTATGAAATAAAAAGCTTCTAAAAATTGAAAAACACATAAACAGTTTATGGCAGGTTCCCAGACAGATTTGTCTCACTTCGGTTGCCAGAATTTAACAGAACCATTCTCCTTGCCACCAGCCACGGTAAAGTGTGTTTGTTTCACTGAAACAGGATCTTGAACTTCATCAGCTTCACACCATATTCCTCACACTGTATGACATGTACTGGATAGTGCTATTAATATTTCTTTTTCCTTTTCCACTTGCTGAGTGACTACTCATACTATTTTAATATTTATCCACTTTCTTTAGATGGTTATGAATGCAAACAGATCCATATGCAGGTGCATCAATTCTTGAGTAGAGAGCCAATGGTTAACTTTAATACTGACAAATAGGCAACTAAACATGTAGTTACAGGGACACGAATTGAGAGGAAGCAGAAAATCTCAAATACTTTAGTTAAGAATGTCTTTAAGTGTCCAAGACATTCCATGTCTGTTCAGAAAATTATTCGAGCACACTTACAAGCTTTTTGGGCTTGACAGCTTAACAGTAAGTAAGCTTTTGCCACACAAAATGAACAGAAAAATAAAGAAGGTTTTTTCCACATCTCTGATGTGAAGTGTCTGTATTATTGATTATATGAATTAATATTTACAGTTTCCTTTCAAGGCAAGGCAGGGCAAGACAAGGCAGGGCAGGGCAAGACAATGCTGGGCAAGGCAAGGCAAGGCAAGGCAAACAACAGAGATCATTTTTACTACTGTCCCAATCTTTTATATGATATAGATGTGTTTGGCAATCTGGCTCAGCTATACTTTTTATGGCAGCTCTACCAAGAAGAAAAATAAAGCTTATGTTATCTATCTGCCCATCTTTGCTTCAGTAAACAAGAAGAGAGATGAGGTTGTTGCAGTGCTCTCAGGCAGGAACAGGATAACTTCTGATCTGTAGTATTACTACTTTCAGTTGCCATTTTTGGGGACAAATCACTGCTTGAAGACTGAAGGCTCTCGTCTTCCCTATGTTTTACTCAGAAATAAATGAAGATGACAAAAGTATTTTCAGCATCAAACTTGAGCCCTGACCTTGGGCAGCTAAATGAAGTTGAGGTCCCCTTTTCTCTGCCCATTAACCTGTGAGCTGTTAACTGCAGCAAAATCCTAGTTGGTGCAGGAAGACAGTCATTTGTTTTATCTCTTCAACATGCCTGTCATTTGCATTGAAAGCAAGGAAGGACACACTGGTATTCAAAGTACCCCTGGAACACCCATGTGAGAACTCATACATAAAATACCCTTAAATGAACTGACTCCAGAGAATTAATCTTTTTTGAAAGTGCTCCAGCTAGGGAAAGCTGTAATAACACTTCAAGCCCCCTCCTATGTTGGTAAATACAAATCTGGGTACATTTCTGTCTCTGTGAAGCTTTTGGTAAAATTCCTGCTCAGAGGCCACAACTTAAACTTGCTCTGCTCCTTTCAAAGTAGAAGTGCTGGTGTTGGTTTGAGACTATCAGTGTAACTCATCGTGAATACCTGCACTGGATGTCGATTTTATCATCATGTTGCATTTTAATCACAATGTAAGCTCACTCTTGATTGAGACGAAAAACAACAGATAATGCTAAATAACAATAGCCAGAACTATTTCTGCTTAAAACAATGTAGAACTGAAGAGGGAGCGAGCTGTATTTTGAGCCTCCCAGCTACATAAGGGAAAGTACATAAAATCAGTGCACAGGTTGTCACAGGCAAGGCAGCAAAACAACAACAACAGTGAAAGCAGTAACAATAGCAACAATTTTGCAGTACACTCAGCTTGAATCTGGTCCCTTTGCTAAAAATGTTTCCTGGCTGGTCAAAAGAGACAGTCTGTGAGGCTTTGAAAATATCAAAGCCCTTTACATCAAGCTCTTTTAACTGGAATTTAAACCAGCAAATAAAATATAAATGTATTTCTCCCACATATCTGACAGATCAGAAGAGGGGAAAAAGAGACTTTAAATTTTTTAACGGGTATAACAACAACAAAAAAACTGATAAGCTCCAACCTGTATGGCTTGATCCAGCTGTTAGTATTATGGAATAGTTGCAGGCTGGTGCTTCTGTGTCTCTGCTCTGCCACGAACCCAAGGTCTGAAAACCGAGGACACAAATTGGTGCTCTTGGCTTGGCTTTCCACCTCCTTTATGTACTTATTTATTTATTTTAAGATACTAGGAAGGGCAAAGGGAGGCTGATTGCCAAGAAAGCGGTGTTTAAGTTGACAGTTTGGATAGATGACTGTTTGCTTAGCCTCTGGGCAAAGGGAAAGCAGAAATCAGGACTAGTCTAGTTTTTAGCAACAGGAATTCTAGAAAATGACAGGATGGGAAAGCAAGGGTAGAAGAGCAAGGGCAGTGATAACTGAAGTAAAGGGGAAAAAAAAAAAAGCCAGAAGTTGTTTTGATTGCTTCCATTTCCAAGAAATATATTGCTGTCCCTTTAACTCTCTATGCTTCATTGGCACATGTGCCAAGGGAAGGATTGCACTTTACTAAGGAAGTAATGCAAACTTGTCTTCATTTGGTTACCATGGATATGGTACTATGTGAGACAAAGCCTTCCATTTGCATTGCAAACAACCAGGCATGATGAAGGACACCGAATTTGATATTCTGACCACAGAATGTCTCTGGTTCTTCCACGTGAGTGATCACAAGGAAAACAACCACAGCTTTGGGCCTGTGCTTGATGCCATGAAAACAAGGGAAGGGGATGCTGCTTTTCAGATCAGGATGAAGCAGAATCACACACACCTACAGAATGAATGGTGTTTCTTGTGCTACCTAGCATGAAATAGCTAACAGATAGGTGTGGCAATCAGTTGGCTTTCCAGCTTTTTCCCACGGGAAATGAGAGATGAATCACTAAGTGATTTTCGCAAATACTGGAATGAAATAGAAACTGGTTAGGTCACCCAATTGCTGGGCTTTTATACAACAATTTTGATCTAACTGAGAGTCCTCTTCATTCTGCAGAAGTACTACATGAAGTACCTTAATTTTATACAAAATCCAGTTACATGAGCAAGATGAACAGTCCCCTGAACAGACCTAGTGGGAACCAGTACAGCACAGTTAATAGCAAAAAGGGAAATTGTCTCATTTCCCTAAAACAAATTGCAGATGATTGTTTGTCTATTAGATTGCTAGATCGTCAGTAATTCTTTTTTATTGCTTTAAGCTCTGGCAGATATATAGTCACACATCATTTTTATTTCAACTGACATGGAATACAAACAGTATGACCCTGTTTTTATGGATAGAAATGGCCAAATTGCCACTGGTCTGTGTAAAAGAAAACACAACTGGATCCCAAATAATGAGCCCACATCCATGAATTGAGGGTTTTCTCTCCAAAGGATCTTAACATGGATTAACTGGAACAGTAGATCAGATGCTTGGCAAAAACACTGTTTCCTCCGTTAGCACTGGAAAGGACGTCCAAGCATATCTCTGGTGAGACATGGGCAGCTATATCATCTCAGGATAATCTTCTGGATTCTCCAGCTTCAGAGAGTGGCCAACAGCCACTAGCAGCACGCAAGCAGCTTTCCTGTGACATGGAAGGTATGGACAGATCTCTGTCTGGCCTTATGCCATCATTCTGCATGGGTGCTGGGGACTAATTAAGGCCACCAAGCCTTTAGTTGTTCACCAGTGGGTCCACAAAACAACAGCTTTGCACCAATACAATTAGCTCCTGCTTTTGGTGCTCCTGCCTGGTGTTCAGTTGCCACACCTCAGCATGCTGCTGAAACTCAGGTACCATAATAGTTCAGCAATGTGCATCCCTGAGAATGCTTTCAGGGACACACAGAAGCACTGCCAGACCATCTTCACCTACCCTGGGAATTATTTCAGGCATTCCTAGAAGCCCTAATGCTACCTTAACCACAAAGGCACAGTCTGCCCTCTGGGGAATGTGCTGCTGGGGAGGCAAATTTTAAATGCAGAAATAATTCCTCATTCCTACGGTGCCTCTGTGAGCACCATTAGATTTGATATGCATGTGCTTCAGTTTTTTCTCAACCTTTCAGACCACAAGGAATTAAAATCCAAACCCTACTCCCTCTGCACCAGACCATGAAGTAGGTGAAAGAGGGTGGGATTTCAAATAGCAGCAAGTACCTGGAGTGGCAGCTCATTCTGCAGCTCACCAATGCTGCCCACTCCTCAGCCTCTCCCTGACCTGGTGCAGAGCTGGGAGAACACACTGCCCTGCCCCATGGGCTGGTCTCAGTACTCTTCCAGAGGCACCCTGCACCAGCAAGAGGGAAGGTGTGGAAAACCATGGGACAACTTGTCACATCGGAATAGAACACATGCAAGCCCTGACCAGATGTAGGCCTCATTGAAAATGTCATATTTCATTTGCTTTTAGTCCCAACTTCTTGCCCTCCAGGCTCCTTTCCTTCCTCTGCAACAAAAAGGATTATGAAACAATTTTCTTGGCTTGGATGCACTGGCTAGCAAAAAATGCTGCAAGGCAAGCTGGATGGCGAATCTCTTGAATGACATAAGCACTCAGAGTGAGTAAGCCTGTAAAGCACTGTTTTCTTTAATGTCTGAAAATACGTTTGGGCTCAGCCCTCTGATCAATAGATAATTCTCTGTGTGTGCAGTTCACCTAGTTCATTTTATGAAAAAACAAACCCATGTTGTTGCTTTAATTCCACTAATCTTGCATAACCACCACACGTTGGTGGGATGGGAAGAGTGATGCTCCCTTCCTCCTCACATCAGCATGACTGCAAATTCTATGTAGAAGCGGGGAATATATAAATTGTAGATATCTTTCTATTTTCACTGGTTTCAAGGGAGTTGTAGACAAATATCCCAGAAGAGTTAAATGACCTGCTATTTTTATTTTCAGCATAGTTAGAGCCAGAAATAATTTGACTCTTAAGGACAAGGCTAAATTTGTAGAAGTGGAATTTAGAACAGTGTTCTTTCTTTCTTTCTTTATGATCATTTTATTTTATTTTTTCTTGATAAAACTAGGATCTTTAAGCCATAAAGGATAAACCACTAGCTAACTGCATTGGCCATTGCAGTGTCATTCTTACTAGGCTCTTTTCAAAGAACAGCATCAGTGCAAACTAATTTTGCATTCACTGATATTTAAAACAATACAGTTCAAGCTAGGATCTGGTTCTCACCAGCTTTTGTATCCTTCCTCCACTCTTACACATGAGCTCAGGTTTACTTATTTGATTAACACTGTTCAAAAAGCCTGTACTGATGATACGATGAGTATGTATTTCACTAGTGTCTTAGTAGCATTTTACCATGATAGACACTGATTCTGCTTGGTTGCTACTCATACCCAATTCTGCCACACTTGATATTGAGACAGCTTTGGATAGCATTGGGTTAGTCCACAAGCTGCCTCTCTGATCCCAGTGGGAAGCCAGAACTTTGTACACACCAGCAGAGGAGAAAAGAAATCAGATGAGGCCAATCTCTTCACTTGGATGCAAGCAGGACATCTCAGGCTAGAGACACCACATGTTCACAGAAATTGCTCTGATGAACGTTTAAGCATATTCTCTTTCTCTTCAGGACAAGTTTCAACTGGTTTTACATTTGTATGCAAGTGGACACGCTTTGCTCAAAATTACTCCTAATTTATCTGAGAGCTACTCTGGGTCCACATGTGAGCCTGCAAAAACAAACAAACAAAAAAAACCCCACCAACCTGCACACTGAGAACTTGATTTGGGTTTTGTCCACAGCAGATGCTGCTAGCCATCAGGAACATTGATATTCCCTATCTGTGACCCGACACAGGACACACTGAGGGCCAGTGTTTGCTTACCTGCGTTGATAAAAGTATGCCATGGACAGGTAGGCATGGGACTGTTAAATATATGTAAGCTGTTGTAGGCCAGATTTGTTGTCCTTTATGCAAACAGGCATGGCATTTAAACAATTGCTAATCCTACCTCAATGTCTGAGAAAACAAACTGTGTAGTCAATAAGTCCATAACTTATTCTGACTTTATACAGACCAGTAAAACTACATGGCTCAATATCTTGGATACCAATATAATTAAACGTTGTATATTTAATTACTTAATGACACAAGCTTCAATCTTCAGCTACTGGCAAGGGCAGCATCCCACAAAGGTGGGCTAGTCCACTACAAGACAGAATTATGCCTCCCTCTCTATTAGATGCATTTGCACACAGCTGAATAACAGAAAATGAATTTTGTCTTCCAAAAATGCTTCCATTGGCATCACCCTTTTGCCAGCAGAGCTTAACTGGTGGAAGCTTTCATTACAAACACTGCTTTAAAAAAGAATGAAGGAAAGTAAACAGGGCTTACCTGTGCCAGTATGGATACTGCACGCTCTAACACCCACTCGGAAGCCAGAAAACAGTTAGGTGAGGCTCTCCAGCAAGCTCTCCCATATCAGGTCAACTGCTCTGACAATCCATTGCAGTCTTCCTTATTGCTAATACAGAGAGGGCAAACATTTGCGTAACCTGAGCTGATATTTTCATAATCCCCACCCACTCACACCAAAAAGAAACCTGTTTTTCAAAATACACTTTACACCGTGCCACATAAGTGTTTTCAAGAATAGACATGCTCAGGAAAATTTGCATCTCTGCTTTTTTTCTTAAAGCTATGATGCAGGACGTTGACACGGCACAGATTTTAGGGCCAAAGAGACGTGCTGTGTGCACTGCTGCCCAGCCAATGCCACAGGCAAACATGGCTGCACACAGGGTTGTATGCAAACATAAAACCCCTGGGAAACCTTTCTGTGTGGGGTTGACATACCCTGGGAGGAGGTCCCTGAAGCATCTAAAGTGGAGCTGCTGTAGTGTGGCTAGACTACAGCATCTCCCATTAAGGTCCTGGTATCCCTGGAAGCCAGCCTGCTCTGTGGAATTGTCAGTCAATTGCCAGGGGATGGTGGCAGCCATAGGGTTCATCAGAGCAATAAAAATTCCTGGTGCCATCACGACTCTTGGAAATGGCAGAGTGCTCTCAAACATCAATCCCAAGAACAAACAAGACTTTTAAAACAAACAGGCAAGCTAGCAAAAACAAACTCAGCACTTGAAAACTAATGAAAATAACAACACGGCCAAAGCTTACAAAGCTGCTCTCATCAGACTTGAATAAAAGTAAACAAACAGCATGACGACCCACAAATCCAACCTTGAAAAGCCACTTTCAGCAGCACAGTGTGACCAAACATGCAACTGCTACAGGCTATGCCATTTCACCTGGGACAGATTTGAAAGTGCAAGGCCACTTTGCATGCTGCCAGAACATCAGAGATGTGAATACTGAGCATACCACCATATGGGCAGGTCTTATTTCCTCAGCCAATGACTTCCACTAAATACTTGGAAAGCATAATCTGACTTTGTCTCTACACTGCACACCCTGTAAAATAAGGACTCTATTAACCTGACACGTATATACCCATATATTGAGGCACGTATACCACTTTACTCATTAATATTGTATATTCTCTAGAGTTATCTTCAGTGAGTCCTCAACAGGGCTGAAACATGTCAGTAAACTCATGCTGCAAACTCAGAAGGCAGCACTTGTGAGTCAAAAGGTGCCATCAAACAGCCCTTCAATCAGAAATCTTGACCAGAAAAGTCTTCATAATTTCTCCTTCCACATAGGGCAGAAGTTCAACGTTCGTATCAATTGGGGTCTATGAAACACACAGATCACGACAGTACAGTCAAGTAGGTTAATCAAACCAATACTAAGACTAGAAAAAACAAGACCAAAGGAAAATCTAGTAATCCAACCTGGAGCTCTGCAAGAGCTCCTGGAGAGGAGTTAGAAACCATGCAAGAATCCAAATAAATAGCACCTTGGAGGCTACAGTATAATTAATTCAGTGCAAAAATGGAAGAAATCTTACCCTCACAAAATAATTATACTCTTCTTAGTGAAATCCCAGTCTTTTTAAGAGGAAAATTATTGCAAGTCTGGATTAGTAATTTATCTGCACCTGTTTTACCTTTATTTTCTGAATATTCCATGCACCGCTGTACAAAACAGAGAACAAATTAAAGAGGCTGATAGCAATAAGCCAGTGTTACTTTTTTTCCTCCAGAGCTTTTTAATTAAGTCATACACTGTACCCTAATGTTTTTGCCACAGAGAAGATGTAGCATTTTATCATTACCATGAGAATAATTTAGTGAATATACTAAAAATTCCTTCTGTGATGGTTTTTCAAAGGACTCAGAAACTGGTTTTCAAAGACAATCTTCTGTATGTACCCAATGAGTCAAATGGCATTGTCAGTTTTCTCTGTAGAAACCAAACTTTCCATATATACTAAAACCTTTGATTATTTTTCCTAAATTTCTCATCTTTCCTAAAGTCTTATTAAAACTTTTCCATTCCCCACTCGAAAAAATCCAACTGAAGTTTTCCAAACTCTTTCAAACCAATTAAATATTTCTATTTTAGTAATACCAAAGCAACAAGCAACTAATTTTAATTACTGTCATTTATATTTGAAAAATATGTATTTTAATAAACTCATTTTTTTTGTAAAAATGTCCATTTGGAGTGGAAAAGACAAAAACATCATGATAATATGCCCAAATATGCCCAAATTGGACATCTTGTATTAGTCCAGAAGAAAGGCTGTCTTAAAGGGCTTTGTGTCAAGTTGATCAAGATGAACTATTTCTATAAAATGTTCTTGTTTTGGCAGACCAACATTTTTAATGAGGAAAACACTAAAAAAATGTTCTAACCACCTCTATGTCTAATTCCTTTGCCTTCTTCCTGCTTTATCTCAGACTACTTTGAGGACAGTCATGTCCTGACAAAAGACACTTCTTTCTGTCAGCAAAAAGTGGTAAAAAAAAATTCTGATAGTGAAATCAGGATTTTTGCCAAGCAGCTGTAAACTTCTCTTTGGATTTTCAAACAAATGTTCTGCTTCCTGTGGGAAACAACACCACATTCACATTCGTTTCTCCATATATATTCTTTCACTTCTTATAAAGAAAGCCTTGGCTGGGGCTTGAAGGGAGGTGTACTTGGTTGTGACGCTCCATCCAGGACAAACGGATGGCATTAGCTTCATATGAGACAGAAGAGAGGATTATTCCAAAGGCTGGTTCTTCATTAGTTATTCATTCATTGCAAAGGGGATTCAATCTCTCCCACTGCAAAAGACATGGGATTGCACCAACAAATCTGAGTTTATGTGCTCGGTAGAAGGAGTGGATTTTGCAAACACACTCATGGCTGAACTTTCCTTTTCATGTCAGTACTACTCCTTCAACTGATTTCAAAGTTCAGGATATGAAGTAGCAAAGTGTGTATTTAGAATTAAGGATGGCATCCCCAGTTTTGCTGATACAGACAGACTTGCACTTGAATTTAAGCACAAACTGAAATGTTATCTTGAGGCTGGACTCCTTCAGCCACAGATTTCCTGTCAACTTTTAATATTGTGTATAATTTTCCTTCCTCATCTCTTCTAAAGACATCAAATAACTCAGATCCTTCAACAGAGATCTAAAATCTAAAACCACAGTCGTTCTGTACAAATAAAATCTAAGAGTTTGGTTGATGACCTTAGACACTGAAGTGAAACTATTTCTCTCGGAGCTATTCCTAGAACAGAAGGCAGAAAAAAACCAAACCCAACATTCTTCAAAAGAGCAGTCATGAGTAAGGAGAGATATGTATGTGTCTATGCATCTATGAGCTTGTACAGCAGAAGGGCTCAAAGTATATTTTTCCACTATTCTCTGTGAAGTTAGCCAGGAATATGACAAAGAACAAATCTGGATGGGGAAAGAACTAATATCAGCTCTCCTGCAGTCTACAACACAAAAGGCTCATTCTGGGCTTTTGCCCTTTTTTTTTTGAACCCTTTTTCTCACATGAGATACTCCAAGTCAGAGTACTGAAGACAATTTGGGAACTCTTTTGGGAAAGAGCATATGAACAACGCATTCCCTGGAGACTGTCTCCAGGAAAAATGATAGGAAAATTTCTGAAGAACTTTTTTCCCCAGTGAAAAATATGTTGGAACTGAGATTCGTACGAGAACGAAACTTTCATTTACTTACTTTTTAATTTTAATATAAAGGTTGTTTGTTTTGTTGTTGTTTTCTTTTGTTTTTCTAGATTGTCTTTAAACAAGTACACTTAGAAAGACATTTTGTGGCTTTCACAACCCATTTTCCCACTCTGGCACTGTGTTCCAACTTAGAAATTTTGCTCAGCAACCAGAAAAGAATGGAGTTTTAAAAAATAAAACAATAAAACTTATACATGAAACCAATTGAGACAGCACTGGTATACAGGATGGTAAGCTCATGACTGGAAAATGGTACTGTGATCTTAGGCAACATTTTCAAAACTAACATTATTCAGGAAATCTATTTGGTCATTTTTCCCTTTTTCTCCATGCTGGAGTATGGAATAATACCACTTCCTATGCAAAACTAATTGTTTTTCATTCAACGAGTCCCTTTTACAATCCCAAGTGGGTAGAAAAATGATGTTTTACAAATATAACTGAAGTGACACATTTTTTGGTTCCTATAGAAAGACTAGAAAGACAGGGTCTTAATAAGTGCAGAATGATGATCAAACCAAACCCATCTTCTGTACAGAAAAGAGTAAAATGATTCTACTGTCACTTACTTGAATTAATTTTATCATTACAATAAATCCATTCATAATCTTAAAGGAGACAATGCTACAAGGTTGGTGACATGGTCAGAATACTCTATATAGGAGTACATATTTTTGGTTCCCTCTGTCTTTTCTTTAGTAACTCAGCTTTTCTGATATCTGCTCTAACATTTACTGGGCCTATATCTTCTTAGCACTGAAGACAACTAACAATCTGATCACTCACAGCATCTCTGAAATGTTCCAGTTCCTCTTAGAAGAGCACTGCAATAAAACAGACTGAAAAAGCAGGGCAAGAGCATTTGAACACACATATTTATGAAAAGGCCTGAATGATACTTGGTTAATTGAACAGATGTGCAAATTTCTACCAGCAGAGGTCATTTTCACCTTAGAGTGAGTCAAAAGAGCTCTCAATAGCTGTACTTCTATCCAAGGGAACATCTTTAAAAAAAATAGTCCCAGGTGTTCCTCGTGAAAGCAAATAATCTGAAATGGAGTGCAAGGAATATTAGAAAGCTTAAGAAACCAATCTTAATTTGAGAAAGCAAATTCTGTCTGTGCTGTGAAATATCGACAAACCCCCAGATTTGACATTTCTTGTGCATATGGGATTGGTCAGTTTAGATAACCCTGATGGCCTAATACTTTCCCTGAGAAATTGTATTTATCTGGGGAAAAAACTTGCCTATGCAACAGCAAAACTTCTTTCAAGTCTCAGCAAAAATGCAGTGGATAAATGGGAGCCATCTGCTTTCTCCCATTTTTTCCTCATGTCTACCAGTGTCATCCGTGGCTCCTTTTCCAGAAGGCCAAATCCCACCCTTGCATGCATTGGCCCACTGGCTTGTCTGGAACTGAGGAGTATCTCTCACAAACCAGCTGTATATACCTGAGCAGAAACACGTGTGCCATTCAGACTAATTTCAGGCTTTGGGCTAATACATACTGATATCTGAATTTTAGGAAGGGCAGCACAATTTACATCTTTAGCTTCAGGGAAGTTAAGAGTTCATATTTAGATATTTGGATTTATATTTTAAAAAATGTTAAAAATTGATAAAACTGTAAGATACAGTTATGATATGAACCCAAGAAGGCATTAAGCTGTTGTATTGCAATACATTAAAAATAGGAAGAAAGGAAACTTTGATTAAAATATGCAGTTGTCCAAAATGAACGCTGAGACCAACACAGTTCAGACAGCAAGTAGAAGTGTGTGAGGAGAACAGTGAAGATGAAACTGCTCTATCTATCTAGTGTTTTGAGAAGGCCAGTATATGTCAACTTGTTATAAAACAGTCCCAGGGTAGGAAATCAGTTCCAAGATGGATTGTGGATAGCCTGGTAACTTGCACGGTAACACACTCAGCAAAATGAGATTGAGTGTGATCCAAGGCACCTTTAAAAACAATGGGAAAACCTTGAATTAGACTCAGTGGCAAAAACTTTAAGGAAAAGGCTTTGTTTATAAACGGTAGGAAAACTGCTGCTGAGATGTTTGGGGCATCTAGAAATGGGGAGGAAAGGATGTGAAATATCCCTTCTTGCTCAGCAACCAGTATATAGGAATTAACGCTTGGCAAAGCAATAATATCCCTTTTTCTCCTTGTTTTACACCAAGGACCGAAAGGGGAGTTGAAGGAGATTAATTACTTTGCTTGCTAATCAATGCAAAGACATATTTTTCTGCTCCTCCATCTCATAATTTTTATTTCATCTAGTTTGGCTTTTTTTAGGTTTGCCAGATGTCCCAGTTTCAGTGGGACAATCCTGGTTTTTGAAGGTACACCCCATCTGCTCTTGAAAATATTTCTGTTCACTGCTCTCTTGTTAATTGTGTGCTTTTAGAGCAGCCAGCCAGCAAAGGACTGCAGGAGAGAGGCTGATAAATTATTATCGAACTATAAAAATCTGCCCATATTTTCCCAATGCTGAAAATTAATTCTGTAGGGTGAGTTTTTTTGTAAAATGTAAATGTTCACCAAGGCACACAAGAAATTATGACTACAAGTCCCTCCACTGCTCGGAGATCACTTCTTAATGGAAGCGTTGCTTCCATCTTTCCTGGGCTGCTTGAATTCACATCACAAAGAAAGCCCTGCCCTTTCTGACTGTACAGTCAAGAAATCTGACCCTCTAAAACAAGAGCTGGAGGACATTTCAGGAAAAAAATCCCACAAAGAGCTGAATCTGTGGTAGTGCACATGACTGGCCAGGAGGCTATACAGCATCCCTGTCCCAATGGGGTACCTGGCGGAGGAAGCTACAGCTCCTTTAGCCTAAAGTGTCCAAAGGAAGAGAAGGCTCACTTATGCTTTCAGCTCCAGATCCATTTCACAGCTGCCAGCTCCCATGAACACATGACAAATATGAATATATAAAATATATATCATGATGTCCTTTCTAAAGCTCCAACTACCAGGGTCATGTGGATCTTTAATCTTTTGTTAAGAATTGAAACTGTCTGTAGTCCTCATGCCAAAAAAAAAGGAGCCAAAAGCCAACCGTCTAAGGACAATTGAAATACATGCCAAGTCACAGTTATTTGCTATTCTTTTCCATGGTGCTCTTCTGAGGCTTGTTTCTGAACACTTGGGGAGAACAGATCAAGGAAAAAAGAAACTGATGATACTACAAATGAGAGGTCACCTTCCTCCAATCTTGTACCATGTTTGTAAGCAACCACCACTGTAACATTCCTATGTATTCCCTCTGACTTAACAACATTCATAGAGCTACCTTGCTTTGCTCCAGTTTGTCTTGTTTAAATTTGCCTTTGCATCAGACGTTCCATATGACTTCACAACCTCACAGCAGTTTGTGCTGCAAGCAGAAGTGTAAAACTTTCAAGCATTTCTGTGCAGAAAACTTCCTAGGCTCATTTCTGTTACAAAATGCATTTCCAACAGTTTGGCTAGCTTCCTCTGTGACCTGCTTCAGTTCAGCACTTCACTGCATGGTTGGATGTGGAATTTAAATACCAAAATGAATGCCTTTTTGTATCAGGACCATTGTCATTCCTTAGTTCAACCTGGACATGCAGAGATCAAGCAGAGTGTGAGCACTGACTTGTTCCAGAGACTAAAGAGGTTAAACTCAGCAGACCTCTGAACTACAAGCAACTGTTCAATAAGACAGCACATCACCAGAGCACTGTACGTTCTGTAAGCAGGTTAAAAAGCAATCAAGAAAGATCCAAAGACAATTCTGCCTCTAGGATAAATTAATTCAGAGAAGGGAAAACAATGCTGTTAAATAAGAAATGATTCAAGCTTTCATTAGAACTTGAAACAACTCTGATTACAGACCTTTTGGGAAGCGTAAAAGATTGCGTGTGATTGCTTTCTTTCTATTTCTTACCCTTGTTTGCTCTAATTGTGATCAAGACAGGAAGGGCCAGTGCTGAAATACAAAAGAAAACACTATTTAAAAAGTGTTCTGACTACGGCAGGCTAAAGCATCAAAAACACAGTGAAATACCTTTATCGAAGATATAAAGCTACTGTAAATAATACTTAAGTGGTTTATTGTGCTTGAAATGCAGCCTTTTATTTCTCAGACAAGATGAAACAGAATAAAGAAATAGAGAAAGAGAAATTGTTCCAAATCCTGCATTGCACATCTGGTGCTAAAGAAGCCGTACAGTAAGGGGGTTTGGCAGACCTTAGCACCAGACCTAGCAGCTGGTGATCCTGTGTGCAGTAAACTGGCATGGTAGTCACCTCAGCACTCCTGCTTTCTGCTCCCAAATAATTCAGCAGACTGGGAGGGAGGTAAAAAGACAAAGCAGCTATTGCAGCACTCGACTCTTTCTTTTCTCCTTTGCTTTCTGAATAACTGATTGTTATGTTACTGGGCTCACAGAAATGTCACCCTCAGCCAACCACAAGAGCCTACTAAAAACACACTCCAGGATGTCCAGGCTTGGATCAGCTTTTGCCCTTGGGGTCTGACACTCTTTCATGGCCTCACACATCTTTAAGACTCCTCTGACACTGCTCAGCCATTGCCATTTGTTTCTGTTGGAGAAACAAATGACTGGTTAATCACTCATGCCCTTTTTATCTTTTACAAAGCAGCTTCAGCTGGGAGCCTGAGCACTGAATGGCATTCGATAACTGCCCCCAAATATTTGCTGGGAAGATGGAAGATGTTTATTTAGATCCTCTGGGTTGATCTCCAGCTTGGTTTTCCAGTAACCCACTTCAGCTAGGGAAATGTCTACATGGAGGAAATCTTGCATCTCAGAAGAACAATCCTGCACTGTGTCTCACAGATAATTTTACATATGGGATTTTCGATATTATTCTAGACTGGTATTTTAAGTGACTGCACAGCAGCTCCTATGTGTCTGCTATGTGTATCACTAGCAGATAGAATACTGCCTAGTCCTAAGTGAAAAAAAAAAAACTCCTCTATTTTAAATCAGAAAGCCTAATGAGGCAGCGAAGTATTGAAATCTGCATGTCTAGAAAGTCCTATTGGTACCCATTCGCTTCAGAAATTGGACAAGCAGTCATTATCCAAAATTAACCTAGTTATTTGAAGGGTATGGAGACTCTGCATAACACTTGGCCAATTGCACTTATTTCTCTGGTAATTTTATACACATGACCTCCATTATAACAGTTTCTGAGCATCCCACAGCCTCTAATAGCTTTATTTTTATGCACTGTATTTTCCCTGATCAGTTTGACAACAGAGATTCAGAGAAAATAAAAGATGAATCCAAAGCAGGGCAAGACTTTGCACGCCGTTCTTTCCAGGCCCTTCATCTTCCTTATCTCTCCAAAGAATAGAGGATCTCTTCTCAAAGGGACAGAAATAAAACCTGTGTAGGGGTTAATTGCTCTGAATTGACCATCCCAAACATGAATATTTGCATGAATATTTTTGCTCCTCTGGCAGGATACTGCACCCCTTGTTGCACATCACCAGGTGCTACTGGCAGTACAGGAGCATCCTCATCATTGCTGTGGGCACCTGAGGCTGTGCACGCTTTTGCTTTACACATGTAAACCATTTGTTTAGTGCAAAGTAGATATATTTTCTCCAAGGCAAATAAAACCATTTCAACTTCTGCCTATGACTCCACTAGAGATTTGAAAAATCAAGCAAACTCATTAAGGCAATTAAATGATCTTTAAAAAACGAATCTGCTCAGCTCTGGTTTCCTGGATTTTAAGGGAGGGAGGCAACAATGGAATTCTCTAATCTAATCATGACTTGAAAGTAAATAAAATGAGAGAAATTGAAACACTTGTTCACTCTCATAAGAAGAAACACAGGAACAGTGGCAAACAAATACTGTGCCACTTCAGGGACAAAAGGATTATGCTTCTCTGTCTCCACATAATTGTCTCTACCTGGACAGATTTCCAAATGTGTCATCCATGCTAAAGGGAGCATCAGTGGATTAATTATTGTAGTCTATAAGGTGTTCAGTCACCGTAGTGTCTGGATATATTCAGCATGAAGTATGGCATTTAAATCAAGGAGGGAAGAACAGGGAAAACTTCGCAGGCTGCAAGACTCTCCAGATATTTTAGAAGTGCTACAAAGCACTGATTTTTATATTACCTTTCTCCCTGTATATCCTCATATTATTTCTAACAAATAGTCCTTTAAGGGTACATAGCGTTGTAGAGCTCAATGAACAAGACTAAGCAGGGTAGCCTCTACATAAAAAAAAAAACAAATATTTGAAAATTGTGCATCTAGTGGTCCAAATAAAACCTCAGCAAGGTTTCTGAAGACTATGCTATCAAAGCATGTCAGAAAGAAGTTGAATTTCAGCGTAGCTGCATTTTTAACACTCAGCGTACAGCATCTAAAAGGACTGCTTTCCTCAGTTTCCTTAAAAGGTATTTGTAATTTTTTATGCAAAAAAAGAAAAAGAAAAAAGAAAAAATCTCCAGTAAAATAACTTCAAAAAGAAACCAAATTTAAACTCAGATTTTTGAAATAACAGGAAGACTGAATTTCCTTCTTTTTCTGTCTTGCTTTTATGAGTTCAGAAAACTGCAGCCAAACTTTCCGCCTTCACTCCAGTCAAAAAGAAGTTGGTTATAAAATGGTATTTTTGAGACTTCTCACGCTGATAATGTATTGCCAAACAGATTTGCATTTTGAGTTTGTAAAAGATTTTGGTGGTGACAATTGACAGAGGTTAGACCCATTTATGAAGCAACTTGTGTAATAACAGAACTTGGAACTATCAAAATGCCTCTCATTTTTGACACTACCAGGGTCCTTTTACAGTACTGTTTATTCCAACCCTTGCAGGTAAAGAGGAATTTACTGCCAAAAGTCCAGTGCTGTTGGAATTATTTAGATTCAGGCTGGACGTTAGGAAATACTGCTTCTCTGAAAGGGTGGTCAGGCAGTGGAATGGGCTGCCTAGGGAGGTGGTGGAGTCACTGACCCTTGAGGTGTTCAAAGATCATTTGGATTTTGTATTGAGGGACGTAGTTTAAGTGAGAACTATTGGTGATGGGTGGATGGTTGGATTAAATGATCTTGTAGGTCTCTTCCAACCTCGGTTTCTCTGTGATACTGCGTGAATATGATACTATCCCTTGAAGTGTTACACATGCCCTAAATCTCTCCTTGCCCTGCCTATCCTTGGTGCTTACACCTCTGCTAATTAAAACATATTGTGTAGACTGACACTGCCCAAGTCATGGGTACTCTCTGATTATCAGCCAATTTCGCCTACTGAGATGCCTCATTTGAGATAGAAATGCTTGGGAAAGCACAAACAATTGAGTAGTGCTATGCTTTACTTGGCCTTCCCTGAAAAAACATACCTGAGTAAGTCAATGTGAACAAGTGCTTCACAGTAAGCACTGTGCTGAGAGGCAGGATATACCCTCCATTCAAGCTGCCTACAAACTTCTGAAAACAGGACAGAAATGGCCACAGTCAGCAGCTACAGCAAGCCCTAGCTGCAAATGGCACACACTGCTGGCTCTCAGGGAGCCCTCCAGAGCAAAACTGCAGGCTGCACTGCAGCCTGAGCCCTGCAGCTTACTAGCTAAGCCCCATGCAGCATCATGAATGTGACAACAGTAGTCCAGGAAGCTTCAGGCTAAACTTATCAAAAGTCAACATCAAAATCATTTCCAGAGTGCAAGCATGCAGACAGGGGGAGCAATCTGGTGTGACACACGCAGTGTAGGAGATTCTTCACACACACTAGCCACAGCCTCATGCATCACATTTTTTTGGTAAGCATTCTTCCTCCTAGTCTTTGCAACTGTTAATTATGGCTCACCAAATAAAAAAGGAGTCCAAGCCAATCTTTTGAATTGTGAAGTCCAGTTTCTGGCCTTACATGAAAGGGTATCACTGATATTAAGAAAGCTGCATCTGTTTTTACCCGATCCGAATCTGATAGGCAATCTTAGGTACAAAAGCCATTTTCCTGTTCTTTATGTAGCCATAAAGACATTTATATTCTAGAACCAGTTTTCTTTCCTTTTTGCGTAGCCATTAATACATTTTTTTTCCTTTTTTTTTTTTTTTCATCACTGCCAAGTCTTGCACTGCTCCATGTGTGAATTTATGCAAATTTCAGAATGCGCTAATTCACATATTTGCAAATTGGCAAGTGATTGGCAAACATGTAAATGAGCTCATTTAGTCATTTTCCTCTTACTCTAAACTTCAGCTTGAGATCATGGTACCTTTCCCCAAGTTACAACAACGAGGGATCACGCAACTGCCCCAAAGCTGGTAGGTGCAGTCAGATTTGAGATGGTATGCCCATGTGCCAGGCCAAGTATGAGAAAGATGGACCAAGAAGATGTCCAGATGTGATGGGTGCCCAACAGCTGCAGAAGTATCAGCAGTGAGTGGCTGTGGGAGTGTCTGTGTTTAGTACACTCAGGCCAGGGCTGGTAGGTGAGCTGTCTCATGGCATGAAGCAACCAGAGTTATGAGGGATGTTTACAGTTGGTTTCACTGCAGGAAACAGCAGTTTGGAATTTAGCTATGTACTCTGGAGGAGAGAGAGGTGGCATGACAGAAGCCTGTGGGATCAGGGTGTACAGTGAATGTGGCCATCTCTTGACTCTATTCTGGTATAGGCCAAGATTTTGCCATAAAATAGGCTCAGCACTAGCAAGCAGAACATTAAGCTGTGTTACCTCTGGAGCTTCCACTGGCCAGAGTTTCTCTCCTTACCCTCCAGGCTCTGTAGCCCCACAGTCATTCACCACAAATGATTCTGATTTTGTCTTCATCTACCTAATATTTCTAATATGTTAGAAGCCCTATCATACTACATGCTGAATTTGCCTCATAGTTTGTGAGCTGAGAAGTTCTCAATGACAAATTGTTCCAGCCAGCATCAGTTTTGCTGCTTCTCCTCAAAAGCAACCTACTTGTACTTCTGGGTGGCAAAACTAGCAGACAGTAGGTTCAAAAGGTTAAAGAAACCAAGGTTGAGAAATTCAGGTAAATAAAAAACAAACAAACGAAACAAAATACCAACACCACCAACAAAAAAAAAAACCAACCCAGAATACATACGATTCATCTTCAAGTTATCTAGGGCAGCTTGCCTTAGAATTAGCTTAATTAGCTTCATTACCTTGTTTCATATGGAAATATTGTAGGAACAGTATTCTTTCTGTGGCACTCAGGTAGTTAAATCCACACAATTTGCTTTTTGAAGCTTGGATTCTGCTGACTTTATTTCAAGCAATCAAAAGTATCTAATTTGCATTCACATTCACATTAGTGGTCCATATGTTAGCCCTGTTTAAAAGCTATATGCTGCATTCATTATGAAATACTTGGCTTCCTAGCTTTATCCTTTTGCTTTGAAATTATTGTGATAATATTGCAACTCTTCTATTTAGACTATTCTCAAATACAAGGATTTTCTGTGTGATTTGATTCTTTTTCAAAGTCTTCTAAGGGTAGGGCTTTTTAATTTTTGTTTACAGTGTTATGAGAACTTGCAAATTGGCAAAATAACTCACTACTGACATTTAATATGACAGTGTATTATTCCTCATACCTAAAGCTTCATTAAAATATCAGGATTTCAATCTGTCTCTGCATAAGATTTCAGACCACACACAGCTTCACAAGTACATGCCCTTCAGAGTTCATCATGCTACTCACTGAATTGAGTCAGCCTGTTAAAAATGGTGAAACTGTGTTGCGTCACATGATTGCTTGCAAAGTTTCTTTTCGTGCAGTGTAGAGAAAGGCACTTCCTTCTTACAGAGTTCATAGTACAAGTGACTACAAGTGAAACAGGAGATTCACGTCACCATGGACAAAAGGAAATAAAATGAAGTAACTGCCACATAAAATGCACTGCTTATGGTCATATAAAGACTCTGATTGAGCCAAAATTTAAATCAAGCTCTTCTAGAATGTCCTCTCTCCTGGAACAGAAGACCACATAGCCTCCCTTTACTGTGACCAACATCATCATGTCATCACCTTGCCAGTACTCAAATAATGTGTGCTATCATCAAAGCACTACTTCCAGGGTTTAATGTATATCACAGCTTGTTAGCATTCACCAGCTTAAATGTTGTACATCTAATGCTCGTAGTTGGGGAAAATAATAATATTTCTTCCCTCAGAGAACACTGATATGTGTTACACCCTTGCAGATTGATTAGTACCTCCCTAAAAACACCCCTTCTTTCTCACTTACATATTCAGTGTTGATTCTTACATCTGGAAAATTCTTTCTCATTTCAACCTTTGGGAGCTCTCTGAAGATCCTACGAAGTGTAGAATACTGACATGTCTCCCATGAGATGAAATCACAAAAGGGTTTTTGCTGAGTATAGGACAAATATCCTAAAATTCATGCCTAAAAAAAAAAAAAAAAAAATTCAGAAAATATAATGATCAGAAAAAAATATATACAGTTGGCCTTGCATTTTTACAAGGTGTTACTAGAATAGGTGGAGGAGAAATGGAAGGCTTGTTAGACAAATTGTTTCAGTGTTGCGGAGTTTTAAATTATTAGGTTTTTGTTTGGAGCCATCTCCAGTGATTCCATTAAAAAATTTATATGGGATTCTTGAAAATGGATTGTCATTAAGGGTCAGAATGTTCATTTCCTGTTGATTCCAGAGTGCTATATCTTCCATAACTGCAGCAGACAAAAACAATTAGTAGCCATCCAACATTAACATGAAGGAACTCAACATGTCAGGACCACAGTCATGAAAATAAGGCACTGAATTTTTGAGGAAGAAAGGCTGTATATGAGAGGAACATAAACAGAAGCAATTGGGTCGTGACGGCACCCACTGTGAAATAAACTCAAAGAATAAGCTCCAAATCCCACCTGGATGTTAAGAAATTTTTGAAGATACACTCATCGTCTTATATTGATCACATTTAAATTCACTGTGAGATGTAAGATATTCAGGCATAAAACCTATGGTACAGAAAGAAACGTGAAAACTACAGAGCTTTCCTGACTGTGGGCATATCTGTGGCACGCATGTATTTGGACTAAACACAATCTTTTAGCAGTGGACTACCTCCCTGCTTTTTTTTTTTTTAAGAACTGATTAAGAACTGAACTCTTCACAGTGGCTTAGAGGTATAACAACACACAGTAGCTTGCAGTTCACTTTCTAGAGGATGCTGAGTGAGGTAATAACAAATAATGATCCATAACTCACTAGTAAGTTGTTATTTTAATAGATCTTTCTGATGTATTGTTTTAAGCACATCATGCCAAGCTTTATGCAGTGCCAAAGAAGTTAGGAAAAAGTAAACAGGCATAATAAATTCATTGACTTTTTCTTAAGTCTGAAAGAATTTAGATGGGTGCTTAGTATTTCTAGGTATTATGTTGAAGAAAAGAAAAGAAGAAAACACAGAAGAGTTCAGAGAGTACAGTCAGAAATCCAAAACTTGAGGGTCAAAATCAAAACGAATCATTTGAATCTTCAAATTCTGGAGTCAAGGGCTGAAGTAATACCCCGAAGTACCTTGAAGTAGTTAAACAAGAGTGATGTAGCAGGTAATGAGAGTAAAATCACACACTGATGTGTCAAAAATACACACTATCTGCAATGCATTCCTGCCTATATAATGCCTTGCTCGATTACAGTTGTACGTTCTATATCATGCACAATCACTCTCGAGAGAGAGTCACTCGAGGAGAACAAAAGATGTTTCAATAACACAAATGAAAAGACACAGATACACTATGCCCAAGATGCTTCCCACTGTGCTGACTCACTGGCAGGCTACAGTTCTGAACATCTTGAATTAATTTGTCCATAAAAAAGTGGGGTCACATCCTCAGCTGTGGTAAGTCAGTTCTACCAAAGAGAGCAACAATTGTAATTGATATGGTTCCCCTGAAGACAGCAGAGCAACAATGATTTAGTCCAGATGTGACTCTGGGTCAATTTGTCCAGTTTTCTGAGCAGGCATAAGTGAAACATGGTAAGAAATTAGAGAGCTGAATATTTGCTACAGTTGGGGTCTTGCTTTTCTCTTAGCACGCGCTTGCAGCTCCCATATTAAATAAAAAAAATGGCTGTGGGAAAAAAAAAAAAATCTCCAAACAAGAAAGCCAAAAGATTCTTCTCTCCAGCCTACACAGTCATTTGTTTCATGCATTTGTGTCTTAGCCAGAGGCAATGTCAATGTACAGGGAAAAGAAATGAATATTTAGGTTAGGGGAGACACACACAGTAAGAATTTTTTTTTCAAAAACAGGTATAATAGGGAAGAAAAGGATAAGACTATGCAAAATAGCATGTAAATTAATCTTCAGAAACAATGAGGCAATTCTGGATCTATGTTTACAGTGTTTTGTTTGTGTGGTAACTGGAATCAAACTACTGATATCAAACCAGCTCAGGTCATACATAATAATTGACAATAACTTTCAAGAAAATTTATATGTAGTCTTTCATGAGCCTTGAAAAAAGTTCACAAAATGCTTTAATTTTCTGTATGCATGTCAGGATGAAGTGGAAATATTAATGACTTCATTTCATCACTGTGAAGCATCCAGTTCGACAAAATCAAAGAGCTCAGGTTACTAGCTAGAATTCCGTTCACATGGATTGAGGTAAATGCTCAAAGTTTGGACTATCTCAAAGAAATTTTCACCGAGGTGTTTAATCTTTTCCTCACAGTTCTAAGCCAATATACTGGCTTAAACTTGACCAGTTTTAAGCCATGGTCAAAGACCCAACTGTATGGTTGGAATGTGCTTAGTAGAGTACAGTTTCCAGTGGCTGACTGAGTATCCTCATGATCTCAACAAATCTAATTCCTTATCATCTAATTTCTGGAACACATACACTATTCTTGGATGCCTTTAACCATTTCTCATTTGAACAACAACAACAAAAAATCTACATCTGCTTCAGGAATATTGTAAAACGTTCCCATGAAGTGGGACCTTCTCCATTCACAGTGCTTGAGCTAAGATTGTATGAATTTCTCCCCCTCTGTCAGTGAATGTCAGTAGTTAGGTGAACTTAAAAGGGAAATATGCTGTTATGTCTCATGAATCAGGCTGCATAGTTCTCCATTACTCGGTGAGCACATCAGATAAATCAGTTTGTTGCTGCCAGTTGGCAGGTAATAAATAGGCAGGTTAGGAGTGTTAATAAATTAAAAGATTTAGTCCTGTTTCTGTTGCTAGCAAATCCTCCCCAATGATAGGAAGCCAAAATTGACTCTGAAAAGCTAAACTGTGTGGCAGCTCCTGTCATGTTTTTTTTTTTTTTTTCTCCTGGAACTTTCCTGTTGCTTCATACTGCACCATAATATCAACACTCCCTTTTCCAACCAATGCGAAAGCTATGCAGTATGCTACTGCTTCCACTGAAAAGTTTATAGCCATGATGATGTGGAGGTTCTGGACCATATGTTACAAATACTGTCTGGACAGTATGAGAGAGTTAGTTGCACGTTTTAATGGTTCCTTTCTCCATTCGTAAAAGTGACTTACAAGAAATAATAGTAATAATGATAAATGCTTCTCTCAACACAATTTCAGAACTTTCCATAACAGCCACAACAGACAACAGTCAACACAACAGACAATTCTTTCAGGGCTTTCCAAACACCATCATTAAATCTAGACTGATTTCCTCAAAGAGTACCAACTTTCTTTAACAATTTGGGTTTTAGTTTTTCAGATCTCTGTCATTAGTAATTGCTCAAACAGTTCACAGGTAAGACGAAAAAACAAACTATGCTTTCCATAAGTATGTGCTCTGTGGTTAGAAGGAAGTTTACTGCAGGAATAAATCCAAAGGATCTACACTTAAGCTATTTTATTTTCCCCTGTGGACAGCATCATCTATTTACACTGTTTGTAATGCTGAGACCAGGGTAGGAAGGACAGTGAGATGACCACCAAGACAGCTGTATTTAGGATAGTGTCTTTGACAGATAATTACATTCTGTCTTTAAGGACTGTCATGTGAAACAGACAATTTATTTTCAGGGTTGCCTGAGTGCTGCATCATGTACACTCATTTTTCATTGGAAATGTGCACTATGGACAGCTTGTACGTGCTATATTGTAGATAGGGCTCATTTTTCTTCATTAAATTGGATGATTCCTGTGTTTCTATTGACAACTTCTGAATCACTTTTAAGCACCAAGTCAAACCATCATTGTGACAAAGCCACACTGGAGAACCAATGATCCTGCCAGCAACAATCACAGAAACTGGGAGAGCAGTATTACCTCATGGTGACAAACTGGGACAAACAAAGCAAGCCTTCATTGTGCACCAATTCTATGACTAAGGAAGTTCAAATATGGCTTAAAATCATGCCTATCCCTCCTGAACCTGAACTTTAATGAAGTGCAGAGCCAACAGACAAGGTTTGGAGTGGATTCTCCAGAGCATTGAGTTGATGTACTGTGTGAGATGTTTTTCTTTTCTTAGTTTTCATGTCTGTCTACAGCTGCAGCAAGCCATATTTATTGGAAAACTTCTACTAGGAACCAGTCGCTAGCTGCCCCAAGTCACTCCCACTCCATCTACAATACCTTCCCTGGAGAAGGACTTAGGTGAGCTCTGAGAGACTCCCACAGCCAGCACAAATCCCCAGAAATTGGGACTAGATGCTTCATACGGGAGAGGAAAGGTGGGAAATGTGGTGATGGATGCAAAGTCTGAATTCTTAAATTTTGCAGTTTCTTACTTGATATTTGAGCTGTATATATACACTTGCAGCCTTTAGGTACTTAGAGTATAAATCAATTCATTCTGTCACCACATCAACTTCTGTAATATCTGTATAGTATAATATACAATCCTCAGCTCACATTCAAATAAATAAACATTGCCTTAATATAAATTGTTCTCTTACCATATCAGAACATTGGGTAATTAAATCATCTCACTGGTAGTGTGCAGATGGCTTAATTTTCTGCAATACTCACTAAAGCTCAATTGACTTAAAAGGGACTACTAATCTATTCAAAGTTAAATCCACAATGGATAAATCTATAGCTCAGAAAAAAAAAACAAAAACAAACTGGTGCCTCCAGTAGACCACCATTTTCTTAAAATCAGTTTGGAGAAAAAAAGAGAAATACAAGAAAAGCAAATGAAATGAAAAATTAAGAGCCAACCCTGTGGCTATTAATGAAGCAACAATACTGGCAGATGATCGCTCTCTCCTTCCACAATCTTTCACTGTGAAACATTTCTTACAGAATGGAAACGACCACTGTGAGCAAATGGCAAAAATTAGGCTTCTTTCAGACACTTCTGCGTATTTACACACTTCCATATCACAACACAAGAAGAGAAAAGAAGAAAAATATGCTACAGACTGAAGTAAATTTCAAACCAACACATGGCTCAAAGGTTTAAAGATTTTTCCTAGAGTGAAATTTAACATCTCCAGAACCTGTGCACTGAGTTCGTTTTCTATTTTTTATTGTATTGCAGCTTTAAAAAATTGCCAATTAAGTCAAATTAAGCTGCTGTGCAGTTGCCTTCTATAATTACCAACAATAGTTTATGGTAGGTTCAAGCAAACAGAGGGTGTTTAGGTCTTTGGTTTTTGTTTTGTCTTTTTTTTTTTTTTTTTTTTTTTTTTGCCAGAGTAGTAGTTTCTTTTTGTAGAAACAATTATCATGGCAGTGCTTCTCAGCAAAGAAACACATAGCCTGCAGCCATCCTATATTTCATTTTCAGTCCAGCAGTTTTAGAGAGGCTTTTTGCTTTTCTAGCAAACATACAATAAGAAGAAAACAATCAAAGGTGACGAATAAAATGTGGGGCATCGTAAAGCAGGCAAAGAGACAAACAAGGCAGAATGGAGAGGAAACAGTGCTCATCTGAATAGCTCCTTCTGCTTATGCTCAGAATCACAGCAGCAATAAGTGTCTGTCCTATCACACATCATCAGGATATCATTGATTCGCATGTTCCCCCTCACAGAAACAAGATCATTTCCACACCTGAAATATTCGCATTGCAAGCCCCCAGGTGACAGAATTGTCACAGGAAACAAAACAAAGACACAAGTATAATATTTGGTAAATCCAGAATTTGCTGGTCTTAGACAGCCCCTGTCCCACCATCCTTTAAAAGAATGCAGAGGAACTAAAAAGTTAAATGGAGTGGTGGTAAGCATAGTCAAATAGAGGACATAGATTTTGTATGACTTTTTTTTGGTATGAGCAATGTCTAAATAGACTAGGACTTTTCCAACGTGGCATGGGATGATGGCATGTGTACCTAATATACAGCCATGAATGCTGTTGTGATATCAGGAGTGATTATCTGCCATGTCTTCCAGTGTAAGAAGCAGGGAGCATTTGATACAACTAGCAATGGCCAGTTCAAAATTAACTGGAATAAATACCTCAACATGCAAGATGTGGTTATGCTATGGATCTCCGTATTGATAGATACTGCAGATGCAGCAAGTCAGCATAAGTTCAAAAAGGAGACAGATACAAGCAGAGAAAAATTTTTCATCACATTTGTACTATCCTGGAATGTCCAGGCCTGGGACCCATAGTACAGGACCTGTTGGAATGGGTCCAGAGGAGGGCCGCTAAGATGATCAGAGGGCTGGAACACTTCTCCTTTGAAGAAAGGTTGAGGGAACTGGCCTTGTTTAGTTCATTCTACTTCACAAAAATTAGCAGTTTCCCAAGAACTTCCTTGCTGGTACTGAGGTATTACACGGACTGGCAGCAGACAGAACTCTGAAATACATGAACACTGAGATTACCCTTCTTCTGCAGAAGGAGAAAGCAGAACATGCAGATGTTAAGCACCTAGCCCAAAGTTATCTATCAGCCAAAACACCAACCATTGCATCCACCTCCAAGCACTATGCTTAAGTCTCTTGACTGATCTGCTCTCCAACTGACAAGCTCAACACAGATCTCTGCATCACACTTCCATCCACTGCCTGCTAAATGGCATATCTATCACCGACAAAGAGGTTCAGAGAGGGAATGCGGCATGAAGAGTCAGTGTCTGCCTGGATTCTAGCTCCAAGCAGCCCTTCCATCATCACACCTTATGGTTTTTCCCCACCAAGAATGAGTAATTTGTTTAATTACCAAATGCAGAAAACAGTGCTGAATTAGTCAGTGCCACGTTAAGGGCTATTTCAATGAACCCAGGTAGGCTGAGTCCTCCACAAAGCATGCAGTGTTTCAAGGACCTGTACAGTAATCCTTCCTCCATCTCCTTGGGAGGTAACTTAAAGGAAATTGCTTCTGCCCCAGTCCTGCTGCTGGCCAGGAGGATGCTTTGGCTTGTACACATATGCAACATCTGCCATTGTTTTTTTTTACGCAATAAGATTTACTGAAGGGTTATGGAGGTTTTTTCCTTCCTCCAGATCTTTGTTTAAATTATCCTAAGAAATGCATAATTCCAGATTAATTGCAAGGGAGAAGAGAAAGGAGCAACAAGAAGTCCATTTTTATCCTCCTTGAATTAGAAACATGAATTTTCTTCCCCTCCCACTGATTCACTGCTCAGCATTCAGCTAAGATGATCACCGAAAAAGGAAAAGCAAATGAACATTGATGTTTCTTAGGGTATGAAATACTTTACAATTAAATAAGGTGCTGTGGAGTATTGCACTGATCACAAGTGATTGGTGGCTCTCCGCTAAGCTGCAAATGAATTCAGCACAGGACAGCATTCCAAATTGCTCTTACAAGCTTTTCTTTATTATTTTTATTTGGTTATGCTCTGACTCTCATCCAGAATTGTACTTAATGCCCTCGTCTGAAGTTGTTGAAATGGCACCCCATGGCATAGTGTGACAGAGAAAGGATATTGCCTTTGGAAGCTGCTAATGGTCCATGAAAAGAAAACAGCAGAAAACTGGAGAGCAGTTGTTCCAAAATAATAAGAACAAAAGTCTTTACATTTTTATCTCACTGTCTTCCCATCATAAGAATGGGCAGTGAGGAGTTGCAGATCCAGGTAGGTTGCAAGTCAAAGCCACAGGTAAAGAACAAATAGTACAGCACATTTAACAAAATAATTTAATATTTTTACCTATCACTTGTCACTCAAAATTAATATTTGCTATGTATTGTTGTTCACAAGGTATTGTTATTCCCTGGAATGGGAGAGGCGGACCAATAAAGTGCCATTAGAGGTGAGGGGTAAGGTTTGCAAAGGTCAGGCTGTTCAGTGGAACCCTCAGTCCTGATAACTCAGTTCTAGACAAAGATATTTCAGTTAATCCTAACTCTAAGCTCTACTGAAGCTAGAAGGAATTCTCTCCTTCAAGTTTTCTAAAAGTAGGAGTTTAAAATAGTGTGGCCTAACTCTCCAGTGTCTTCAGTCCAGACTGAAATGCACACTGCTCCACTGGAAAAATTTTAATCTGTGTTGTAAAGGTGAAGCAAAAACCACTTGGACAAAATAATCCGAATAAGCAAACTATGAGCTTATCTGTGACTAACACACCTGTTTGTCCTAATTTCCTCAAGTGATACACTTCCCCTGCTTTTGAACACGCATGCACGGATAAAAACAAAGAAAAAAATATTATAAGACATAACAAGATCAGTTCATTCCTTTAACATCTCAAAGTTGAGAAACATCAGTACAAAGGTTACTCACATGACCTCTGTCTCCGCTGTTAGACTTTCTCTGTGCTAATAGCTGTCTTAGCAGAAGCTTTGGCATCTGCCTCTGCATCCCATAGATGAAAACTACAAGGCAGTAGCCAGACATTTTATGTCTCCTACCATTTACCAACTGAACGTAGTGATGTAGGAAAACACCGATCTCTTTCTCCAAGCACAGCAACATCAAAGTGGAGTACATGAACTCCAGATCACTTGACAGCTGTCTACCTTACAGTGTATTTCACTGCAAAATTCAGTACTGCATTTTTTAAAAATATAACCAATATAACCATTACTTAAATGTCTTACTACCACAAAAATGTGCTATTTTCTCCCCTCTCCGAGTAACAATATGATAAAATAATAATAATAATAATTAGAAAGAAAAAACATCACCCTAAGAGACTGCTATGTTTACTGTGTAGTGATTTCCCAACAGAAATTAATTTTAAACAAATTTACATTGTACATTTAAAGAAGATATAAATAATTCATGTTCTCATATCATAAGCACTCTGCATGACATACACTGGGGTACCTGTAATTTTTCAGTTTACCCATTTAAAATTTTCATTCAGGAACTCATTATTATGGTTTTTTGCACTTTTATTCCATCGTGGTAATTTAATAGTCTTCAGCAGAATTATGTTCAAAACAAATGTATTCAGTTTTACTATTCCAAATCTTTTTAGCTTTTAATTTAACTGCTGTAGGTTTCAATTTTACTTATCTATATTAACTTATTACTATTAACCTGTTCATGGATTCTGCTCTCAGAACTACAGAAAGACTAACAGTAAAGTTAGCAGGGTTGCACTCCCTTTAAGCCACTTTTCTGCAACTGTCACTCACTTTACTTCAAGCCAGTGATTCCTATAATCTCCAAGAGCAGAGTTGGGCCCCATTGCTTCATTGTTCTAGCAGCCACTCTTCTTCCTTGCAAGCACAGTGAAATCTTTCACTTGCTAGTGCACCCCACCATCCTCTGAAATGCCATTCCTACATCAGCACATGCTCCTCTGAGTTTCTATTTGTCCAGCTCCTGACTGGGATTATTGAGTATATGAATTTCTGCAAGAGCCCCTAAGCTACCAACATGCTCAAAGTTCAGCATGTAAGCAGTTGCTTTGATGGAGACAGAAGAAAGCACTTGACTTCTTGTGGGCTCAGAGATGTAACGTGGAAATGGACAACTTTCCAATCACTAGAGGCTTGCTATCTCAAAATTTATAAAGAAAATGAATTATTTATGGAAAGGTAAAAACTGTAATTCAGGCTTTCTTCTTGACTTACACAATTTTGTATGCTCACAGGCATGGGAGTGGTATACCATGAGGGTCCCGACTAGCTTCCATGTATCTGCAACCAGGAGTAGAAAATCTCCTAGGAAGTGCTAACATACAAACATTATTTGCAGATACAATACCTATCTGAAGGGAGAAAATTAGCTCTGCATCTCCTGCACTGGGCCAGCTCTGATCCTAAGTTGCAGGTAACAGCACACACCAGTGCATACAGTAACATTACCAGGTCGCTGATCTGTACTGCAATTGATCAGTATAATTTTGTAGTTCAATTTCTAAAGGTAGCATCTGCCTACTTTGGAGCTACTCTTATAAACTGACTGACTTGAGTTCAGTGGTATCAGTACCTTCCCTGCATATTAAAGCTAACTCATAAACTCATACATATATAGGTTATTTCAAATTATCTTTTCATATATACATGGACTTGAATTTGCCAGCACTCAGTTTCCTCTGCTATTGTGTCACATCCTATTTTCATTCTGGTTTTCCTTATGACTCTTCACTGTCTTTAACGACTAGAAGTTCTTCTACTCTGTATTTTCCTTCCCTGTTCTCAAATGTCAGTCATTACAACTACAGCTCCAAAAAACTTGGAATGCTCTTTTTCTCATGAAGCAAAACTATTTTTTTCTTTATTTCTACCAAAAGGAACTTTTCTAAAAGGCATCTTGTAGGAATAGATATATTTGTCTCTAAAACACTTCATTTTTTTTATGTGCAAAGAAATCTCAAAAGATGAATATAAATAAAATGAGGAGAAAAGTTTTGTAAAGAAACACTCTGAATTTTATGCTAAAGATCTAGGAAAGCATACTGCAGAAATGGCTTGAAAACAATGTGGCACAAAGTTTGCTGAAAGTTAAGTACATAGCCTTGTTGCACAGATATTTGTCGGCCCTGGCTGTGGAAGACCTGCTAGATTCAAGCTCTTTGTGTTCTCATGTTACAGTAGACTTAACTTTTCCCCCAAAATATACGTATTTATTGTTCATCAAAAGATCAACGACCCACCCCAAATCCAACTAGGTTATTCCAACATGCTTTCCATAGAGGCACAGGAACAGGCATTGTACTCAGTAACCTACCTGGCTGGCTTCATTAACCCTGAAATAACCATAGATGAAATACTGGTGGCTTTGCCCTGGCCTTTTCAGAAACATGAGACACTTCACTTAGGCAAGGGAATAGAGGCAAAACCTTTCAAAGAAAAATATCACTTTTTTTCCCTTTGTGTGCAGTAACATATGTATTGCCCATCCAGAATTACCTGCCCTGTGATACAGGATTTCCCTCATTCAGCAATAATTTATAAAATACTTCATAAAACACTGCCCAGCACTCCACAAGAAATAATACAAGGAACTACTGGTGTTGCATTCCAAAGCAACTTGAACAATGGAAAACAAAGTTTCGTATTTTAAGTTTCAAGCAGTGATGAAATTTAGCTAAGATTTTGCATGCCAAGCTTCAGCTTAAAGGGATTTTTTTTTTTTTTTAATTTTTTTTTGGCTACAGTATAAGCCCTGGAGAATAGGAAGCATTCTAGAGGAAGCATCAAATCACACTTAACTACTGCATGGCAGAGCAAGTGGCTGTGTTACAACACAATCACTCAGTAAGATAATTTCTTATGTTAGCATTTTAATTAAAATAAAGAATACTTGCCTTCATCTTACACTCTACAATTCTCTTCTGAAATTACACAGACAGACAAAATGTACAAAGCAAACAGAAAATAGGATCACAAATCCTAGCAGACTTGAAGGCATGACTCAGAAGCTTTGTGAGAAATATGGCCAATAAAACCAGAGTTAATGATTCCATAAACATTTATTTCTAGGAAATATTAACAACGGTCCCTAAAATGTTTCTGGGCGATGAAGGATAAATAACACCTATTATTAATGTAATGGTAAAAAGTGTCATTTACCACACATATGCAGTACTCTAGTTAAATACATTATTAAACAGCATCCCAGTATGGATTAACACTGAACAGAAGCTCCAGATGTAGAGATGTTTCCCTGTGGCTTTATCGGCAGCAGCATGGATGTTACTAGCCCAATCCTGATCCCAGTATGGACAGAGCCTTTGGCTTGCTCTGTTTGTTTTTTGGATGAATAATAACACTCGTGTAGACTTTGCAATGGGCTCGGTGCTTTGATCAAAACACTTCCCAGTGGGAACAGAATCTCTTTCTAGTGTTTGCACCTAAGCTTTCATTTTAAAGCAAATCAATGGGCTGGGACTTTGTCAATCCAGCATTGCCTACCCCCCTCTCCTGCCAAACATGCTGTAACCCATAGGTCCTGCACATGGACAAAACCAGGACTTCTGCCTGTGACAACAAACAGTTCAGGAGCCTTCCTTACACCTCCTCCCCATACCACCTTTCCCCCAGCAGTGCCTTCGCTCAGCCCAAAGGCATCAGTGGGGAAACAGAGGATCATTAGGAAGTGTGTAGCAAGAGCTGATAATGTATGCCAGCCCACTTGTTACAATACAAGGTCTTTTGGGGAGAGGCAGGGCTTTCTGTGCTGACCTTCTACTTTTTACTACCAACCAAAGCCCTTAGTAAAGGTGCCTTACCCTGAAGCTTTTTTGAGGAAGATGAGCAGTGTGGCAGAGCCAGCACTGGCTGAAGTTTCACCAGCACTGGTGAAAATTTATTCCACTCACTGTATTCAAGGTGCGTCTTCTCCTTGGAACCCAACTTGGAAATGTTTGGTGGAACAACCTATCTTGGAACAAAACCATCTTAGAGAATCAGGAAGGTCCATGAAATCTTGTGCTCACTGCAACTCCTTAGCCCTAGATGCTTCACACAGCAGTGGGCCTTTCATTTGGGCAATAGGTCTCCAACTTGATTGACACCTGTCTTCCCACGATGGGGATTTTCCACTAATCTCATTGTGGTGGAAGACACGCTCTGGGTTACACGAGATCATGTCTCCCTCTAGTGACCGAATGTCTGCACTTTTGAAAGTCATGACCCCAGATTTACAGAAAAAATTTTTAAAGGGGGTGTAAATTACACATCTACAAACTTACCTGCAGATGGAATTAATTTCTTTTATTTTAATCCTGAGTAGGAGCTAAAATATGATTTGGATTCTTCTTAATACCAACCAATTATTAGTAGGGCCTCTCAGTAAGCATTGTGACCCCATTAAATTGGGCTTTAAAAGAAAAAAGGCTATAGCTGACCAGGAGGAATCACAGATCTCGACTAAACAATTCAAGCTATTTACTTTGTACTTGCAGCTAATCTTTGCCCAAACATTTAAATCCAGATAGTGATATTAAACAGCATCTCTACTAAAACTGTCGCTTGTGCTTAATACAGATATGAGGATCTCTTTGTCTTATTTGGCAAGCTAGAAGGCATCTACTTATCATCACCAACAAAACTGTAGCTCAATTTGTTTTTAAAAGACATAGAAAAACATGGAAAATAATGCCCAGAGTTTCATCTGCTGGAGACAAGAGTGAAGAAATGATCAGAGAAAAGACTGGAGGCTTTACGCCTCACAAAAAGTCTGCTCTCCCTTACCCCAAGGGCAATAATTTACTTCACACTGTTAATAAAATGCAACGACATGCAAAGCACCGGACAGGGAGGATTTAGAAAAATATTTTTCTCTTTAATTCTAGTAATATGAAGCATACTACAAACCCTATATGTGTGTACATCAACAAATGTAAACAGAACATTAGATCATAAGACTGGCCAAAAAAAAAATAGCATCATTTAATATATGAAGGATAAGCAACACAAAAAAAATCCCATGGGAAGTTATGTTACATTCCTCATAGAGGGACAGAAGAAAGCAACAATGAAAATAGCAATATACCTGAGCTACATTAGAAAAAAAAAAAAAAAACCCCACAACAAAATGATTTCTAAGATTACTGGAAGCTGCTAAAAAAAGCAACATATGACAAAATCAGCTCCAGGCTCCTGTTTCCACACAACATTTTAAAACTGTTATTTTTTTAATAAGTAGGGTTGAAAAAGAGTTTAAATCAATGCATTCTATGTTTTCCTTATTGAATAATTTTTTCCATGCATATAATCAATTTAATTTTCCTTAATTTTCCATCTGGCAGCACTTTTGTTCTCATTTCTGGTGGCATTGAGCTTGCCCAGCTCCATATGTAACCTGTGGGAACACCGAGAACTCAACAATTTTATTATTTCTCCTGACTTGGAAATCAAACCCTGGTTCCACAATTGCCAATATGTTCGGCCTCAAAATTAATAGGAACCCATGAAGTGCGAGCAAGGAAACTCCATATTCAACTTTTATTATGTTCTGATTTTCATGTTATCCCACTTGATATCATCAGTATTTTTCAGAGGAAAAAAGAGGCAGGACGATATGTCTTGAAAACTAAAGTGATAAAACTTGGAAGTAGGAATAATGCTAAGGACTAGGTGTCAAGCCTGCAGTGTTCCTCAAGTTATTCCCAGCTTACTGCAAGAGACCACGTTCTACCAGTATTTTATATAGTCTAAAGCTTCTTTTTTAAATAGCAATAAAGAAATGTAGTAGGAATACAAAGCTAGAGAATTCCTTGAAGTGTTCCTTAAAAAAATTTACTGTTTTCAAGGATGGTTTCAGTTTTCCTTCTTAGTGAACCTCTCGTTCAGTTTCTCCTCACAGCACTCATCTGGTCCTGCTGCAAAGGATTAATTAAATACAAATTCACACACCTCATTGCAGGATGTTTCCCAGTTTCCTTCAGCTACGATGTAAAACGTGAAATAATGGACAGTTGTTTTTGTTTCCCAAAATAAATCATTTTGCATGATGCTTCTCTTGTAATTATCTCCATCCCCTCGCTCACTTCCTCAGAATCAAGTCACCAGGTAAAGTATCAGCATGTCTGTACCAGAAAATCCCAAATAGAGTAAAGAAACAACCCGCTTACAAATCATGCAAATACTAAAAGTGACCATCCCTGCTTCCCCATTCCAGAAGCTGTTCCAGTGCTCCTTCAAAGCAAAGCAGAGCTCCACCGGTTCCTTCTCTTTTACCTATAGGTGGCACTAGTTGTGTTCGCAACATCTCAGCCCAAGCTTTCCTTTGTATTTGTGGACCTCGACCGTCGCTTCTTATCTGATTTCTTCCTTGCTGTCAGTAGAGGTGTTAATCACAGACTTTAAATACACTCAGAAACAGTTTCAGCCACACTACGCGTGCATTTAGAAAGCAGAAACAAACTCTTCCCTACATCTGCCAGTTTGCACACCTCTAACCACCTGGGCATCTGCCAGTGTTCTCTGAATGTCCTCAGAGGTTAGGACCAAATAGCAATCACAGCCACACAGCTCACGGTAGATCTCTTAAGATGGCAGGGGATGTTTGCCATTATCCTCCCAGCCCTGCCTTTGGTAAAGGGAAGAAGCAAGCTCCCACTGAAAGCAACATCAACACACTATTCACACAAAATCTGACAGTGCATTATTGACTCCTATTTGAGCCAAAGATCTTTCTAGATTATAACCAGCAAGTGTTCTTCTTGTCATGAGGAATTTCTGAATTCTGGCAAAGAGCCCAAAACCTGAAAAATAATGCTGTTCAAAAAGGCAACCGAATAGAAAATTCCGAAGATTAAATTGTTTTTTTCCTGTTAGTTTTGCTGTTACTGTTATTTTTTTAACTCCTTAAACTATAAGCTAACTAAAATACTGAAACAAAAACATTGGTTTGACATATCAAACTGCAAAATGTCCTCAAAAAATTACAAGAGGATAATTTCAAGAAAACATTCTTCCTTGCCTCAGAAATGCCTCAGATTCAACCAGAGCAATCAAAACTGATCTGTTCATACAAGCAAGTCTTATTCATATATCAATGAACATACATCATCCAAAACAGAAAACAAAGAATTAAAAAGCTTCAGACATAGTCATCATGTGTCCTTTTTCCTTTCCTTGCAGTCTGCTATTTTTTTTATCCTTCTGTTCTCTCATATTTTGTGCTTCAGAGCTTTTTTTGTTTGTTTGTTTGTTCCAATTCTGAGATCCAAAATGTTGGAGAATCACCTAGATTTTTTTGGCCCTGATCCTGGTCTTTCTCAACGGGTGTTACCCCTACACCTTGCCCTATCCCAACAGAGCTATGAGGAAGACTATTCACTGGGATGCACAAAATTCCTCCAAGCAGCTCAAGAACTTGCTCAGCTTGCTCTGTCTTCACCTGCGTACCCAGTGCACAAGAAGAATTAGAGAAGAAACAGACAAGTCATGTATTGAGGGGCATACATCTTGTAGTCAGTACCATCTATGCATAGATGCCCATTTGAAACCCAAATGCAACAGCCACAGATACAGAAATAAAGGGGGGAAAAAAAGCCTGCTTACCATCAGAAGACCTCAAGTAGGCAGGCATCTCAAGCCAAATGCCTTTACCTCCACTGTCAACCCTTAAATGAGGTCTGGTCACTCAAGTACATTGCATGCACCTGAGCTCCCCTGGGTTGGCCCTGCCTTCCCACCAGGTGCTCAATCATTGCTTCAGGCTGTGACTCAGCATCACCGTGACAGGAGGATAAAACACATATAGATGGGTGCTTGATCCTAAACACTCTGCTCTCACTAGCTAGCTACTATCTGTACTACAGTGCTGTTGAAGTTCAGGACACCTTTGTGTTATTGTTTAGGTGTCTTGCTAGGTGCTGTGTTATCCTGTCATTCACTTTTCTCCTCAACACACAGAGCAAAGATGAAGATTATGTACTACAATTACTACACTTTTCTTTATAAAAACAGACTGAGAAATATTCAGAATATAAAACACTGTGTTATACCCTGGCACAGAGGCTAAAGAATTCATTCTTGTAGCAATATTATTTTAGTCCACGTCCCAGTTGTATTATTTAAATGATTAGTTATTTGCAATTTAGTTTTTTTTTTCAAAAAGAAAAATCTGTTTTGACATATCTCAGTTTTGTTAAACTATCTTTTACACGTGAATTAGTGTGAATTTTATTGCTGTATTTTCCCAATTTATTAAAAGGGCTGTACTTTACAAATAAAACTGCAGGATGGATTTATTATTTACAGTCCTAGTCATAGCCTTCATATCTACTTAATATGTGTAAAGTGTTTAGTTTTCCGATGTAGTCCAGCTGCATCACTGGAATCAAACTTGTAATTGCCTCTTTGGGATTTAAAACCATTATAGTTGTGCTTTTATGTTCTCTTTTGTTTTGCTTGAATCACTTTTTCAGGTCTATGAAGTACAGCTGGCACAATAAAAGTTTGATCAATGCATAACCAATGCAGTGTATATTTCTTCCAGATATATAAAACCCAGGTGAAAAATGTTAATCTATGAAAATTATCTTTGTCAGCTACTTATTCTTGGAATTTAAATTGGTTTCAATCTAGAGGTATATGGTTTGGCCTGGGGTTTTCCAGTCTGGGTTTTTCAAGAGTTTCTTGTAATGTGTACATTTGACATATTAAAATGAAAAACTGCATGATGTAAAGTTTCAATTACCAGGGCAGATTTTTTTTCTCATACTGCGAGATTTGAATAAAATTATCCCAGAACCACAGAAGTTAGCACTGGAGAAAGCCTGCACAAGCAGCCTTTATTTCCTTAGCAATTTAGGATCCTCTCATGCACCACTGACATTGACGCTATTGGATCATCTACTCAAATCCTTTAGGCTTGAACGTCATGCCTTGGGCACATGGGAAATAACCAAAGCTCTGCCAAAATATTGAAAAATTAAATCATTCAGCTTTGGCAACATAAGCTGGTCTTCAAGTTCTGGAGTGGCTTAACCTGGTAAACAATTCATCCTCGTTCCCTCACACTGGTTTTAGTGGCTTTTACTATCTAAAGTCTGACTCTTCTGGAACAGCTGATGGAAAAAGATGTACTTCAGTACGAGCCAGGATTTTAGACTCTGGATTTTATTACATAATATCATTTCAAAATTCATATGTGAAATAATGTGCAAAACAGGAAAAATAGTGATTATGCCTTTTTGATGGTAGGTTTTCTTGATAATGGTGTATAAAACTTCATTTGTATGAACATGAAACTGTAGTGTCAGTTTAAAGGTGGCACTGCCAGAGATCATGGCTTCAGCAAGTTTCACAATATTTGATATTTGTCTCTGAAAGCTTAGTTTCACAAAATAAATGATTACATCAGACTCAGAAGCAAGACCATGAATAAAATGGACCAGATTTGTAAATAAATTTTAAAGCCAACTTCACAGTCAGAACACTTTCAACAACATAGACCTCAGACTCCTCCGTTCTGTTCATGTCTTACGTAGTACATAACAAAGCCTTGTGTAGTTCCTGCACGATTGACCTTGTTCTCAAGCACAATAAGGTGTGTAAACTGTCCATACAGCTCTAGCAGAAAGTCTCTCTCTCTCCGATGGCAGTGTGTTAAGGAATGAGTCCAATTTATAGAGGTCTCACAGCTTGATTAGTGAGCAAGACTGGCTTTCCTACACCATCTACACCGTAGACACAGCCCACACAGTGTCTGCACTGTCTACTCTGACAACTGCTTTGTGAAGGTATGCATAAGGTCAGAGCCTGCTTAAGGTCAGGGTCTCTAGTAGTTAAAAGAAGGTTCTCCTAGACACTGTTCAGACAGGTTTAATAATCATATATATAGGAACAGAAAGTGCTTCAAAACATGTATGTGACTTGGCTGAATGTGTGAAGGGAAACAGCTGTTTGTACAGTGGCTGTGACTCAAATCTGATACACTGGAGACTCTTATACCATCCAGAACAATGATGATTTTTCTGGAAAACTTGCACGTTTCTTCTTCCTGTCTAAATCAAGCTAACCCTGAGATTCAGATTCTGAAGCTTTTATTCATAAATTCAAGGCTCACAGGCTCTGAGTGTGTTTAAATAAATACTTCAAATCCACAGGAATGCCAGTGCATCCTCGCTGTGTCTTTTCCCATGCAATGAGGATGTTGTGCATATGCAAATACAGACATATAAATTTAAATTAATACTCACTAGAATTATATTGCAGTTCTTTTGTAACCTGCTGCTGTAAACGGTTCTAACTAGAACAGATACACAAGTGCAATATGTCCTACCTATTTTTTTTGTGCAAAAAATATGCACAAGATAATGAAGACTATTAAGATGCTACTCACTAATGTCACTAATCTAATAGAAACCCCCCAGACATATTCTGGGATGCTCACTTTCAATACATATTAAATACATAACCTTTTTTTTCTTTTATCTAACAGACATTTTTTTCTATACTACGCATCACTCATACACTGTTCCTTAAATTGAGCCTCTTAACTGCATTTAGTTGGGAAGATGTGACAGTGTTTATCTGAAAGAAAACAGCCAAGCCACCAGGATAAACTTCTTTTTCCCTTTAATCACCACCTAGCTGTCACCTTTCTCCCCATTCACGAGCTGCTCTCCTACCTTTTCTGCACAATTCTCACCTGCTGTTTGAGACAGACACTAGTAGTAACTTTTCTAAAATACATCAATGATTGAAGAAGTTAGTCTGGTTTGATTTGGCAGATCTCATGGAGCTTTTCTTTTCTTTTTTTTTTTTTTTTTTACTAATTTCAGAACATCTAGTTGCAGAGGATCACATTCTGATCATCTTCTCCAGGCAACCAACCTGCTTAGTCACAGCTGCTCCTGTTCTGCACTGACTGTAAACAGAGCTCAGATCTTGCAACTGTAAGCTGCAAATGCCCTGACTGCTTCTTTCTAGGACTTAAGCCATAGCAATTCACCTTAAATCAGCTTTCAGATATATTTCAAAATCTAATGTCAGGTTTTTCTTAAACTGTTTTCTACATAGACAAAGTTGTTGGGGTTTTTTTTTTTTTTTTTTTTTTTTTTTTAATTAATAAAATTAAAAAAAAAAACAACAAAAGCCACTCAAACCTTCCCCCCCCCAAAACAATCACAATTGTGTCTTTAATGGACAACAAAACAAAATTCAAAAAAGTAAACAAACTAAAAAACCCACCACAAACAATAAAAAAAAATTCTGCCTAATTTAGAGCCAGTGGGCCTCAGGCTCTTCCAATTCTAATATTCCTGTTCTCAGGATCCCTTATATTCCTGTCAGCCTTGAGGGATTTAGAAAGTGCAAGTCTATGCTATTAATCCTTCTTTATCACACCTGGCTCCCAAAAGTGGTCTCCAAGCACCTTCTCCAGAAATTCCCATTCCCACTTCTTCTTTATCAAAGATTACAGACCCTCGGATTTATAATGTGTATATAGTATACACATAGTATATATAAAATCTCAAGATGAGATTTTATTCTTTCCCTTCCCTTCCCTTCCCTTCCCTTCCCTTCCCTTCCCTTCCCTTCCCTTCCCTTCCCTTCTCTCTTTTCCATTTTTTCCTTTTTCTTCTCCCATCCTCAGTATCCCATATCACCACAACACCCCAGCAAGGGAGAATGGGAGATAAAGAATCAAATGCTGCTGTTACTGACATATCTCACTGTCTTTATAAATATATCTTTACCACAGCTGTCTGTTGCAGTCATAGTGAGACTTGGTTTGTCATGTTGTAGGTTGTTTGCAAAACAGCTCCATATTTTTGACTGTAGAGATTATGATCTGAAAAACAAACTTCAGCAACACAACTGCAGGCACCACTCCCATGATGTGGATGGTGTGAGGTGCCTGTGAAACTCAGTTCATCCTTCTAACACAATATTCAGGTAGGGTAGCTGCAATATGTTCTAAATTGTGCTGTTTTAAAGTAAAGCAAGTTATTTTCTTTCACAGCACAATAACTGTTCACTGTGAATATCTGCAGCCACTATAGGGGTACACATACGAGGCAGAATAACAGAAGTCTTGTTAATTTATTTTACTGGTGGGATGTAATGATTCTTCAGCTCCTTTCGTTTTTTCTCTTAGAAGAAAGAGGCATGAGGAAAAAAATGTACAGTACATCTTTCAAACTCTTGCTTTTTTGATTAATTAAATTAGTTATTTGTGTAAAGACCTACAACAACATGTGTTATGCTGCCCTCTCTAGATTTGGTGCTTCATTCGTGTAATATAGGCAACAAGATGTACCAAGCAGGAAGAAAAATACACATTTATCTATACTTGGTCTCAAATCTGCCGGCTCTGATGACAGTTCAAGAGGGAAACCACAATACTGAATATCCATGAGAACAAACCCTAATTGTGAGAGAACAAGATGCGTAAGTGGCACCAAATACATGAGCCTTGGCTACTTGCACTCTTCTCTCTGAGCATGTCTTCATTCAGATGCCTTTCTTGTCTCATGAAGCACTGTGGTGTTTGGTGATGTGGTTAAAAGGAAATTTCTTGGGGTTTCCCCTTTGCTGGAAGTCCCCTGCTTAAGGCTGTTGTTGCTGGGGAACTCATTGCAGCCTTTCCTCCAAACACTGCAGTCTCAGCCTTTAATTAAATTTCCCATGACCCCTCTGCAAGGCTGGCCACTGAAATGCTTCTCCCTGGGGTGAGGAAGATACCTACTTGCGTAAGTAAGACATTTTGATGAATCTCTTTATAAGTTCTTGGGCTGGGTAAGCTGCCAGGACCTGTAGAGTGCCCTATTTTATTGTCAAGATAATGTGGTTTTCTGCAGAGTGGTCACCATTTTAGGTAACTTCAGCTTTTTCCCTTTAGTCTCCGTGACATTGGCTGGGTTCAGGCTGTTTGCAGACATGAATATTTTACACAAGACAGAAAAGAACAAGAACAGCTGATTTGATAAGGCTTTTCACAAGAAGACCCCTGCTCTCTGCAGTCCATCTAAGCACCCATATGCACGAAGACCTTGTCCTCATTAAAGTGACATCAGCTGTCACTGCATAGACATAAGGCAGCATAAACATAAGGCATTCTCCACCAAGAAATCAGTGAAGCTTGGTGAGATTGTTACCTTACTTTTAGCAGGAAACTCCTTCAGTGTCTGGTGCAAGTATTGCTTTATGAATGCAAAGTCATGGTAAAAAGATTTACTGCAACATCTATCATGAGGCAGCTTCCTATGGAGCCACCACAGAGCTGCATTCCTTGGTCTTTCCTCCACAGTTAGCAACATGAAATAGCAACCTACAGAGAAAGACAAATCCAGGCCTCTAAAGACTCAGGAGTGCTCTGTCTCTCCTTACTGGCGTAGATTATAACTTGGAAGACGAGGCTATCATTTTGTAGTTACAGAAAGCTGGGTGTCTGACTACATGCTGATAGAGTCATCTGCTGATTGTGCTTATGAGGGCTATCATCGTGCTCTCTCTTTCCTCTTCAGAGTGGGCTTCTATGATTGCTACTAACAATCTCGTTCACAGTTTCTTCATAGCAGCCTGAGTCTTCGTGATTGAAGCAATTGCACTAGTGTTAGTAATTCCCTGGAGCATGAAGCTTCACCTCAATAGCTACATTTTCTATCTGAATGTTTTGCATTTCAGCTTGGTGACTACCATATCAGCCCAGTACTGTCCAATAGGGGTTTCCTCTATTAGAATGGAGATTTTCTTCCACCTTCTGGTGTTTAGTCATAGGAGGATTTCCTCTTCATTCCTCCAGTCAGAAAGCTGTACTGATTTGCTAAGCTCAATAGCACTGGCCCATGAGATGGGCAGTGTCTTCACAGCCAGAGTCTTGCTTATAGTTGCCTGTCAGGGGAAACCCTCATCTGGTATGTTGAAGTCACTCAGTAACAGTCTGAGGTTGGTCTGGCTTCTCCTTGGGGTTAACTGTCCGTGGGAGACCATGGCATGTAAACCATTAACCATTTGTGCATCAGACACCTAGCCTTCAGAAATCTTTAAGATTCCTTCTGCAGAATTTCTTTTCTGCTGTCAGCAATTACTTTGGTAGTAATACCGTATCTATCTGTCTTGCTTTTATTTAAATGACTTCTAAAAGAGTCTGTTTGCTTCACTTGCCATCATATAGTTTTTTCCTCTGTATCAGACAAGATCAGGTGCTGCCTCACTTTTCTAGGTCCAGCATGTACAGCAGTAGCCCTGTAACATGGAGCAAACTCAGTCTTTTCTTCCTTAGCATGGGATTGTCACTGCATTAATACCGAAATGGGAGAATATGTTTCCATTTCCAAATCATGTATTGGATAGTGCCATATGAAGGTCTCTAGTAGGAGTATTCTGGATAGCGATAGGACAAGGGGGAATGGTTTTAAACTGAGACAGGGGAGGCTTAGGTTGGATATTAGGAGGAAGTTTTTTGCTCAGAGGGTGGTGAGGCACTGGCACAGGTTGCCGAAGGAGGCTGTGGATGCCCCATCCCTGGAGGCATTCAAGGCCAGGCTGGATGTGGCTCTGGGCAGCCTGGGCTGCTGGTCGGCGACCCTGAACATAGCAGGAAGGTTGAAGCTTAATGATCATTATGGTCCTTTTCAACCCAGGCCATTCTATGATTCTTTGATTCTATGATTCTGGCTCTGGCAGCATCTTCTTGGGACTCAGCTTGCTGCGCTTTCCATAATCCACTGTATTTTCTATCTAGGGCAAGAAGTAATTCATGTACAGACCACCCTCTTTACATGATCCCTTCTTTCAGAAGATTATCTCATCACTTTCTGTTTCTCTCCTGGTAAGCACTGCTGCCGCACGTCTGCTCCTTTACTTCTTCCTACTCTTTTGCAACGTGCTGTTCAACACAACTGCAGTCAAGAAAATACTCCTAAAGGATTTTTTCTTCTGGGCTTTCATTGTGTTTCCAAGGTGTACCTTCAAAACTTAAAATGCTGCACTGAAATCTTGGCCGTGCAAATGCTGGAGATTTGTCAAGAACATCCTCTGGGAGCCTGTGATCTGTTTCAGTGGTAAGAGGACAGCTATGTGCTGATTAAGCTCTTGATACCCAGAGACAACAGCAACAGTCCGTTTTATCCATCTGAACAGCATTTTGCTGTTTTGGCATCTGTGCTCTCAAGTGCTTGCATTGTGGAGATTTTTGTAGTAGCACTGTTCCAACTGCTGCTTGCAAAGCACCTCCTTACGGTGAGACTTCCCTTGTTTTCATGAAGTATTTCATTTCTTTCCTAAGGCAACAGCATCCATCAAGTTCCAGATTGCTGCCCCTTCCTGGCTGTTATGGATGCCCTGTGAATTCTGCAGTCTTTGGTACCCAACATAAGCAGGTAAGTAGTCACCCAACACACCGCTTCCAGTTTATTAGAGGAGGTTGTTTTACAGCATTCACTTCAGTCACGATACCTCTTGACTGAAGTCCTTCATTTGCTATGCAGTCATTTACATTCTGTTGTGATCTAGGTTTAGTTTATGCTTCCTGAATTTCATCTGAGTGGCGGTATTCCCTCTTGGTTCAGTCACATACCTCTAAGTTGTCATGTATGTTTTCACCTCCTGTCAACATTCATGTTTCACGCACACTTTTCCCAGGAAATCTCATGTGCTGATAACAGGCCAGCAGGTGTTTCCTACCAAATGTTGTGGCTGCTCATCTCCTCTTCCAGCCTCACCTGCCTTTCCCAGAACAGACAGATTATATTCAGAATATCTTACAGAGTTCTGAGAAATAATATCCTATAGCACAAGACAGCACAGATTGTCATTTTCTTTCCTGTTGTACCCATTTTAGATATTTGGCTACCTTTAAATCATGCTCTTGTTTCAGACACTGAAATTCTTTTGCCTCCTTAAGCCTCACCTGTAGAAGCAGCTGCTGAAATACCTGAACAGCCTTTGGAAGTGGCTTCTTTTGGCTGTTCACAGAGTAAAGCCCATACCTGCAGGCAAAAAAAAATTCTTAGCTATTAGAAAAATCCCATTTTACTTTCACCATTGTGAAATGGCCTACACAGATATCAAGGTGGGGTTTTGGGGGTTTTTTTTTTTGTTTGTTTGTTTTTGGTTTTTTTTTGCTTGTTTTTGTTTTTAAATCAAATGAAATTATTGTCTTTGTTAGGACTGATTTGTTAACATGTCGAACACATAGAAACAGAGCTTCTGATCATTCCCTTTGCACCTATATTCAGTCTGTGTTTCTCCAGTTCTTTGGGAGGAAGACCTCCATATTTTGCTAGTCTTACCAATACAGGCAGTGTCAGAATCCAAATGGAAGCTGGCTTTTGTCCATCTTCTGTCTCACAAATACGGATTACTTTTTCTCCCATATCAGTTTTGAATGTCACAGGTTTTTTTTCTTTGGCCCCATGCATTAATTAGACCTAGGAAGCTAGCTGCATTGTGATCCTTTGTGCTGTACGGTAGCCAAGAAGAGTGCTGTGTCACTGCTGCTGCTCTATTCTCTTTGGGGGTGCTCTCCAACTGCAGGCACCGTACACCCTGTACTTTTCTGTTTGCTTGTGCGTCATGCTTTTGCAAAATAGTTTACTTTGTGGCTGGAATCAAAAAGCCTTATCCAAATGCAACTCTTCGATAAAGCTGAAATGAAGCATTTGGACCTCGTGAAAACAGACTGTTTTGCTATTTTGCATGGGGAAGTTTAAGAAAAAAGTGAAAAGCTTCTCAGTTATAGAGTCTGAGAATTTCAGAGAGGAAAATAGTCTTAAACGGGCACAGTATTGGTTTCTTTTAACACAGTTTCAATGGCCGGAATTGGAGACAATGTCAGAACAAAGAGCTGTAAATATGGAAGGTGATATTTCCATCTAGATCCAAAAGCAAATTCACAGCTGTCTAAAATTAAAAGAACAGCTTGGTGACTTGGGAGCTTACAGGCATGTAGAGCTGTGCATCTGCCTGCGCTTTTGGCTCGTGAATACCAAGTGGTACTAACCTGCAAGGAGGATGGCTGCATGCATGGGGTGCAGAGAATCAGCTCTCTTATTTCAGGAACAACACCTAAATAACATGGTGCCGTGGCTTCCAGGTCACAGCCACCTCATAGAGGTGAGTTCATCCATCTCCAAAATGACACCCGCCTATGAGGCTGGGTTTTTAGAGTTCAGGACCTTAACGATGCAGATGGAGAGCTCAGCAGGAGCGGGGTGCTGAAAAGAGTAGTAGGAACAAATTTACCTCTTCAAGTCCAAAGAGTGTTTGGATATCTGTGTGCATATCAAGCGTGACTTTGGTCAAGCAGCTTTGGTTGCATGGTCCTACAGATTACTGTTCAGTTTTTACCTGAGGGTGATATTTGTGAAGGAGATATCTTAGTTTAAAAATATTTTCTCCTAATGCAGTTGGCTGTGACTAAATGTGTGAAAAGTATTCTTATCAGAAAAAAGTAACTGCAAAATCTATATAGTCTCCTGTAGTAATTAAAAAATATTTTAAGTAACATCATTTACCCATATTAGTTCTTATGACAGATCCTTATTCACAAATCCTTTCATATTAACATAGATCTAACATAGATCTCACATAGATCTAACAGATATTGTATTACTAGAAAATCATATTTGTTCATGTTGCACTTATTTTCAAATGGAGTTGTAATGAATTCCTAATTTTTGAGTTAAATGTAGAATTAAAACTTATTTATATAATTTTTTAAAAAGGGTTTGTTGGTTTTTTGTTTGTTTGTTTGTTTGTTTTTGTTTTTTGATTTTTTGTAATCCCCACACATTCCTTATAATAACAAATTATTGCACCTGGCTGTAGATATGTAAAGGAAATACAGGGATTTCCTCATTTCATAGGGATGATTACATTTTTAGTTATCTTGCATTTATTTAATATGTCAAGGGCATCTTGATAGCTAATCAGCACCTGTGAATCTCACAGAAATGAATAGATCCAAGTTTATAAGATATTCCTTTTGACTCAGGCCTAGTTTACACTTAGATTTTACAGTCTAATGAAGGTATACCAGCAGAATCCCATAGGAAACAGAGTCTATACCTACAGAGTATATGTTAGCTTAAACTCATTCTTTGAACAGAATTTTAAAACACTTCATTACAAATATAACTTGTGCTATGACTTTAATCGCTGTAGCTAAACTTCTGAGGTTGGTACAAAAAAAATAATAATAAAAAAAAATAGAAAGGAGGACCGAAGTGACTTTTCCAAGGCTGTGCTATGATACAGCATGAGAACTAGGGGAAGCTGCTTGAACTCCATCATGATGTAAATACCACAAACCAGTGATGGAATTTTCTGCAACAACCAAACAGATGTCAAAATTTCACCAACTGGTAAAATTTATTCAACGCTTTCAGACAAAGGCCCAATGGGCTGTATGAGAGCTGTCTTGGGGCCAGCACCTCATAATATCCTATCCCCGTTCTCTTGTTTTGCTGAAGGAATACAGGAGCATTCCCTCAACTGTAGCAGAGAGAGCAGTGCAAGATGTCACAGGGCATCCTCCGCAGATTCCACGTGAACATTATCTCTATTCTGCTCTACCATTTTGAGAAGAGCATTAGTAAGCATCCTACAGACGTTATGGCATTTGGATCTATGGCCCCACAGATGGACATACCTCTCTTCAGTATTTTTCCAAATGTCACAAAAACTTGTGGGAATTACTTTCCCCTTGTATGTGCATTACACACAATCCGGGAACACAGAGCAGGACTGTTGAGATATATACAAGGCACACTTACAAGAGTGTCCAAGGAGGAAAATACCACAGCACAGCACAAGCTGGAAAGCTAATCTGTTACCCTGGTTTTTTTATGGGCTCCACTGAGTTTGAGTTTCCAACATTAGCAATTGGTTAGTCAGTAGGATGAGGAGAAACATCCCTGTCCCATTTATCATATAGCAAGGAGACTCTTTACAGCTCCCCTTCCACACCTAAATCAGGAGATCTGCAGCTACTTTGCCTTAAAGACTTCACTGTTAGAAGCACTACTGGGTTTCATGGTTGCAGTGGCTCATTGCAGGAAGGAAGCTAGCGGGAAAAATAGTTTAAAATAATAATAATAATTAGAAAAAAGATTAAGCTTGTTGGTTTTTTTTTGTTCTTATGTTTTTTTTTGTTTTTTTAAATAGCAGTCTTAGTATCTTGGTCCACATATTTGCTCTCCATTCTTCCAACAAAAGACAAGACGAGCTTGCGCACGCGCGCACACTTGTGCTTATTCTATGCTTTTTCGCCTCATCTGGCAGCCGCTTTCCGGTCCAGCAGACACTAACATCTAATGAGTCAAACTTCCCATTTTCAGACTAATCAGTCGGCTGCACTAATTGCAAATGCAAATATGCAAATTTATATTAATTAATTACTCTGCTAATTAGTTCTGCGGTCTTTTTGGGGTAATAAATCATTGTGCAGTGGAAGGGAAACACGTCCTGTACCATTTCACTCCACATAAAAATTTAATGTACTCATTGAAGAAAATATATTAAAAAAAAATCTATTCTGATAGCTCTGCTTCTACTGATGAGTTCCCTACAGAAAGGTATGATTGTAAGAAGGCTTTCACATCTTCAGCAAATGCCATCACTAAGGTGCCTGTTAGCAATTTAATTATCACATTATGAGCTCCAGGAAAAGCCAGTTTGCTGTGCTGCAGGCTGTGACTCTGAGCTCTGTAGTTCACACATTTTGCAGCAAATGCTGTTTATACATACATGAAAGATAATCTGGAGAAAAGTGCTTGGTTTGCTCTACCTGAATGAGCTGCTAGAACTTGCTTACAAATTCCAGAAAGCCAGATCTGCTAAAGCCCTTCTGAGTGCATACACTTCATTCCTCCACTAGCTCAAATCTGAATGGGTTGCCGAGAAGAAGGAAAAGTGCCCTAAGAAGGGACTCTTGCAGAGCCTTTTCATGGCCTTGAACTGTACTTTGGCAACGATCCACTTGAACCAAGGGGAGTTTGGTGTCTGCTGCCAGTGCCGCTGCTCCCTAACTCCCCAGCACAGCCCGGGTAAAGGGATGCTCACATCATTGCCCTCCTGCTGGTGGAGTAATTCATATGAAGTTACACTAATCCACAGCAAAGCTACAGTGCACAGTTCAGCCCAAGCATCCCAGGAGCCAAATTCTTTTCTAAGAGGTTTGGAAAGGCATTAAGGAAGGTGCGTCATCTCATCTCACACAAACTAAGGCTAAGCAGAAATGCAGTATCTACCACAGCCCTCAGAAGTTTTTCTCATCCTCTACTTTCTTATTTTCCACTGCTACAAGAAATTGTTTTTACAATTACTTTTACAGTGCGCTTTCTTGAGAGTTTAAACATGATCAGCTGTGATAATCTCATACAGAAAGGCTAAAAGCCAGATAAAGATGTTACAAAAGTCAGCAGTGCTGTTCTTCTATGTAGTTAGGAGATTCAGACATCTGACATGCAAAGTCTCTTCTGAAATAATAGGAAAGAAAAAACATTAGCAAAGGTTTTGCTTTATGCTTTAAATTGTTGTGTTTAAACTGAATCAATAAATGTCTGGCAGGTAATTAAATTCCAAAGGTCTTTATCATGATATGTTTAACTAGAACTTGAGCTATTTTTTTTATAGTATGGGGAAAAGGTTACCCTCCTTATCTGAACGCAGGAATAAATTGCTGTTGAACTGCTAATCTGAGCCCAGTGACTGGGAACCAGAGGAAGTAAAAAAAAAAACTGAAACAACTTATGTTGACCAGGCAATTTTTGGAACACAAACGAAAATTTGCTTACAAAAAGTTTCCACCTTTGGTTAAAATAATCAAGTGAACTAATGGTTTTCCCTTTTAACATCATGCAAATTAAAATATTTATTTAAAAGGCAACTGCCTTTGTGCTTTTTCTAAGTTTACAGGATCCTGGGTTCACCTGAGATCCAAATTGTTTATTGCACATTACAGTTTCTCACCACCTGCCGTCAGTTTTGCCTGGTATTAAAAAAAAACAGGTTTTGTTGTTTTCGTTTTATTCTTTTTATTCTTTTTCTTTTTTTTTCCCCCACAACCCTACAAAACTTTCAGAGATTAATATGTGAAGATTTTGACCCAACTCCACGGGTAACTCTTTAATAATAAATAGATATGAGAAGGTGATGGGACTTTGTTCTTACTGTCTGTAGTGTTCTTTAAATAATTACATTTAAATCATAATTGCATTGGAACATAAGATATAACTTGTGACATTTGACAAAGTCTTTGGATCCTTTGATGGGCTGGCTTCAATTAGAAAGCTTTAGCAGCACATGCGTCTTTTGCAAATTGCATTGGGCTTCCTCACTCCAGGCACTGTGAACAGAATTATCTTTTGGTTTGTTTTTTTTTTGGATCATGCTCATAAAATTGCCAAGAAATTTTAGTCAATACTTACTGCTGACGAATATTGTCTTGATTCATAAGACTTACATATAGCCAGAAAAAAAAGCAATGCTAATAAAAATTCCAGCATGGTAGTCTATGTTTATTCCTTTCCACATACTTCTGGCTGATATTTATTCTCCTGTCAGGGTTGTGAAATTAAGACTTTTCTTAATATATAGGACTGCAAGACCCATTTGGCAACCAAGATGAAACCCAGATGAGTGCTAAGATTGACAGTGTTTTCACCCTTATAATTAGGCATTCACACAAACGGGGTTTTAGTTTGCACTTATGCTTGGAACATGGCACTTCTTCATACAGGGAACAGCATTCACATGTTAACATTTTCACTTTTGTTTTTTTGTTGGCAAGTAAATCAGTGTACTCGCTATTGACTTCTGTTAGCATTTTGCTATATATTATTCACTATTTATTAGTGCCATATTTAAAATGAATTGAATGAGAGCAAGGAAGGAACGTGTACTGCAGCCACGGCCCCTTCCTTTGCTCTGCTGTGGTGTAGGATGGCACTGCTTAGAGTCTTCCTGCTGCCTTCAAGTGAATGCTTTCCAAATGCACAGCACCAGGGCAACACTTTCCAGCATGATTTCTTTTGTTTTGTTTTTTAATTTTGCATTTTGTTCTTAAGTGTGAAAGAACCCCCATTTCTTCCTGAGGGAGGGACTGGTGACCCCAGTGCAGAGCGCTGAGCTAATTTGTACCCTTGCCTTCAGTTGCACCCTGACTCAGTGATGTCTGGAGGAAGAGCACCAAAGTGGGAAACCTTATGGTAGTGTAGGAACCGTTGCCAGAAATTCATCAGGGACTGTGATGGATTCAGAACAGGGTCCTGCTTATTTTAAATTGAGGGGGAAAAAATGCTCTGTGCTAGAAGATAAGGCAATAGGACAGCTAAAGCCTTGCTGTTTCACTAGATCTGAAATGTGACTGATTTGCTCGTACACAGCAAGAAATTTAAAAGAAAAAAAAAATAAAGCACCCTTGATGGACTGTATTTTGTATGTACTTAGTCTGGAGAGCTCCTTGTCACAAGAAGAGGCATTCAGAAATGTATGTTTGCAAAAGGAATTGATATGCATATCAGAGTTACCATAATTAATTACAATAACGTTTTTGGGTCATGCTTCAGGGCTCACAGAATTCAGCAACTGTTAGAGAACAGGCTGAGACTTCACAAGGGTAATCTCTTTTTAACCTTCATGTACACATTTTAGGGGTCTCTCTTTGGCAAAAACTATCACCAGAAAACAAATATGAGATCTGATCAAATAGGAAATACAGAAGATAAGGAAAACTTGATCACTTGTGTAAAAGTGATGGCATGATATACTAGGTCTTTTGTGTCAAACTGAAATTAATTAATACTGTTCATCTCTGTAGAAACAATTGCATGTACAACGGACAAGAGGACAACTGTCTAGATTAAAATTAAGATTACATATAAAATCACTGGGGGTAAAAAAAAATGAATGGACTAATAGTGGAGAAAGGCACAGAGAAGCCCTAAAGGCAAACAATAGAATGAATAAGCATGGTAACTGCAAACCACCTAAGCAAAAAATAAAAACAACGATTGGGGAAATAGCAGTAAAATGCAAAAATCATTTGTCTGTACCAGAGATCCACAACCACAGTTCTTTGCCTCCAGGCACTCTGAAGCACAAGGATGCCTTCTTACCCAAGTGGTATGTTACCCAGAGAAGCAAGTCGAGATTGCTGCTCATCTATTCTGAAAGAAGGGAGTGATTCCTCCCTCTCTGTTCCCACATCACTGCAGCATCTCTGCTGTAACTCAGAGAAGGCAGTTGCATGGGGAAACACACTGAGCTGCAAAGGGAAATTTTTGTACTGTCCTAGAATCAAAGGAGCCTACCGAGGTGTGAAGGGTGTGAAGCAGATCAGTGTATCAGGGTCAGGGGCTTCCACCAGTGCAGGTCACAAAGGTGGAACTCATCCAACATATCCCCACCTTAGGCAAAATGTCAGCCTTGCTCCCTCTGATTGCACTTTGAAGATCACCTTCGTTAGGGCATACTTCACTAGGCAGAGATGTTGATCCCACTGCGTGAGAGGTTAAAAAGGAGTTGTGATTGCAAAGCACCTTGAGCTAGTTAAAGCTAAACCAAAGCCAGAGCATTCTCCTACTGAATTCTCCCAAAATTTCAGTGTTTGTTTTCAATCCCAGCCATGATGAAAGGTTGCAACATTTGTTTGATATACCCCCTACTGTATTTTCAACCAAAAAAAAAACCAAACACATTTAAGTTTCAGAAACTGAACCTTTTCAGCTTTGATGTACAAAGTGGGAAATAACAGCTCATTGCCAGACACTTAAAACAGAAAAACGCCTGCTTCTCTGAAAACAGTTCACACTGTGGGAGTTTTCCTCAGGAGCATGATCTCCCCTGCAAACCAGGCTCTCTGCCTAGGCTGCATAGCTTGTTACCAAGGAATGGTCATTCAGAGCCAGGATTACAGTGCACTCACAATTTGGAAAACAAATTATTGTCACAGAACAAAATCCATAAAGAACTGGGGCTTATACCATTACCAAAAGCCAAGACACATAAACGTGCAACTGACTAGAGGAATATACATTTTGGTTCTGTCCAGCAGAAAGATTACTCCTGTTGTGACTTACTAACGTCAAGGAGGAGTGATTTTGACTTTCTGACCAGAAAATCAACAAGTTTCACAAACAATGATGTGTGCCCACAAAACATCTGACTTATGTGAACTGCTTTAGCATCTGGCAAAGTATTTCCAACCAAGTCTAGTCCTGAGCCTACAAAGCTTACCATGGAATTATTTTCATCCAGCGTTAGCCATGGAAAGAAAACTGTCCATCCCAAGCAGGTTACCTAACACACAAAGTTAGTGCAATATCTCATTGCACCTAGCGTGGATAGCCAGAAGATGAAGTTGACTCTTTCTGTTCTCTAAAAACAAGCTTAGACCTGTGGCTTTCACTTAGACAGCGGCTGAAGAGGAAGCTGAGGGTACATGAGTCTTTGCACAACTTCATGTGTAATGCAGGGTTATTATTCATCATGTGTCTGACATGGTGTGAGCGAATCCCACCTGGAGCTGAGCTCAGTGAAAAGCCCCTACTGTCATTCTTAGCATCACCGTGTATGCACGCGTCTGCCAAGACAAAACAAAAATAATAATATCTGGGGCTCTGTATGACTAAGCGCCAAAGTCCTGAAAATATGGCATAAAACAGGATGCTGAGAACGTAGGTTGTAGCAGCCGAAGATGACAGAAATCATTTTTCCTTCACCAATTCTAAAAAGTCTTGCAGAAAGTGGGACTGGTGAATTTGGAGTAAACTTCAGGCAGGATTTTAAACGTATAGGGTCTCAAGTAAGTTGGCCTGTTCATAGTGTTTAGGCAGATTCAAACCACAGGCTTGAAATGAGGGTAGTAGTGCTTAAAGAAAAAAAGACCCTCAGCCAATAAAAATCCCTTAAAAATGACAACAACAGTTTGAGGAGAGTTGTTACATGTTCGAAACACTTTGTTTTGGAAGAAAAAGCTGCTTTTTCTTGCAAGCCAATTACCTATATTTAGTTCTTCTTTAAATTTCTCATGTAAATTAGCTTGTAATGTAAAGAGCAAAGAGGAAAAGTACTGTGTGCGGTTCTTTAATAATCACTACTCAACCTACTTAGGGAAGAAAACTGAATTAAAATGCTGACTTCTAGTCAAGTCATCTTTTTGCATTGTTTTGTTTACCGTATCTTTTTATTTTTATTTTTTCCTTTTTTTAAAGATTTACTGATCCAGGAACAAAATTTAGTTTCATGAAGTAAAAACATAGGAACTATTCAGGACAATTTTGTGTCTGGTTCTTAAATCTCTCTCTCTCTTTTTTTCTTTTCTTTTTTTTTAATAGAAAGCACACAAATTCACATTTATTTTTGCAAAAGCCAAGACACATTTACTTGTTGTATTCTACTGTAGCTTTACATAAACAGAGGTGAAATAAAGCCTTAGTGTGCAAGATACCATTGGAGCAAGGCAACAGCTTCTTGACCATAAACAAGTTGCAATTTAAACATTTGAATTCTCTGAAACTGAGTTATAGGTTTCTCTGCAATAGAAAAGGCAGCATGAGTGAGTTTGGATGTGTTTGATCAAACTGTGGACAAGCTGTGCTGTAAACAGAGAGATTCTTAAGCTAAATCAGGCTAGAGAGGGACAGAAAAATGTTTAATGCTGTGTGGCATTACCAACACAGCATTAAACCACAGAGAACAGTTTCACTGACCTTGTTTTTTTCTACCATGCTTTCTGTCCATCCTCTACTAGCTCAAGCCACCACTGCCTCAGGTAAATAATAATCAGCACCACCACTTTTGCCTCAATGACCAGTAAGAGATTTCAGGAGGCGATTCATACCAGATGGAAAAAAAGCAAATTGCAAAGTAATGTTTGTGCTTGGGACTTGCTCACATCAGACTGTTGTGTGCTACTCTAGCCACCTTAACACTCTTTTCTTTCTAAGTATTTGAGGATATAAATTGGATTCTGTGTGAGGATAGTGGTGCTCATGGACTTCACAGCAATATTTGCAGTATTCACCTTTGGGAACTTGTCTCGTATGGTTTCAGCCAGGAACAGATGTTGTAAGTACGTAGCTTGAATAGAAGTATCCTTATTTTCATTTGAGATTGAAGAATAAAATTGTTTCTCTCTTCTCTTTTCTTAGAAGTTAGAATTAGGTCGATGGGAAGGGCAGATGTGTGTGTGGGTAAGATCTGAAGAATGAAAGTTGCTGAGCTCTCAGCATATTTCCCATTCTACGTCTGACTGACTGTGGGAATTTGAGTGATAGCTCTGGCTATGAAATGCTGCTATGAACTTACTGACCCAGTAGGTGCCAAAGCTTGATTTCACTTTGTGCAGTGCTGAAAGATCTTTATGTGCCATGTACTGTACGATATTCCAAGCAATTTTAACAGTACCAAAAGTAAATGGATTTCTTTGCGCGTTTCCGATAAGAGAGTCTGAGTATCCAAGCATCTTTTCCAGCCACTGATGGGATTTTGCCATTTTAGTAGCAGTACTCATGGAGAAGTTCAGTTCTTATTTGGAAATGCTACTATTGTGCGTAAACAGTTGTTAACTTTGCATCAACGTCTCCATGGATTCAACAGTCCCTAAGTACACATTGACAGCACAGATCATTATGATTACGGACCCTTAACATTTAAAATGGGAGGGGAGGGAGGTTGCATGCGTGTGCATTCATCTCCTTGCTCCCTCTCTTTCACAAACTATAAGGTTTAATAGTGATTAACACTAGACCACAGCACTTCTAAATTAACGATAGCCCTGCCAATTCTAATTGGTATTCTAATTAGTCCGACAATTCTACTAATTAAGAACATTAAACTTTTTAACAAAGGCTATCTTTTTGTCTTGCGTTTGGCAAAATGGAATTGAGGGTATAGGGGAGTCAGAACTGCTACTTTAGAGAATTATTGACTATTGAAGAAAAAGAAAAGACGGATTTGGGGGTAACGTAAAAACATGCATTGATGGCAGCTCAATAACAATCACAGAATATCTTAATTATATGATATAGTGAGTGAATGATAGAAAAACTGTTATACTGAAAACTCCAAATGCAGAACGTATGCCTAAAGATATGTCTGAAAAAGATTTCCTTTTTCAAACAATGATTTATCCCGAGTGCAATAAGGATTTCAGCACAAAACACTGAAATTCATACTTTCCTTTGTCTGTAGAAGGCTCGTATTTCTAAATTTGCTTTCTTTTAGATATTAAAAAAAAAAAAAAAGCAGTTGGTCCAGTATGGAACATTTTTAGTAAATATTTCTTCCACATCAATTGAAATGTCTCATTTTGAGAAAAAAAAATGCTCATGCAATGCACATACAGTATATTGTATGTGACTTTGAAAATAACTGTCCTTTTTGATTCCTTGAAAATCAATTAATTCATTCTCTGTCCTATTCTCAAAATGAAACTTCATTAGAGGACACTTATACACAAAATTTTATGCTGAAAACAATATGCAATTTCCTGAAGGAAAACAACTTCCATGTTTTGCCAATTTGTGTTTCAATATTAAACTGTAAATATCTTTTTCATAATCCAGATTTCAGTTTTCAAGAGAGTTGGAGCATTTGCAGTCTTTGCTAAAAGCTCACTGATGCTCACTTGCGCCCCAAGAAGAGAATAAATAACACGTGAAATTGAAATCAAAGTGTGGCACTGCTGAAGTATTTGTTCCAAACCTCACCTCAGAATTCTGAACCTCACAGATTGTACTCTTCTCTGCACCCTAACTTGAAATCCTCTTTCTTGGATCTCGGAATCACAGAATGGTTGAAGTTGGAAGGGACACCTGGAGGCTGGAAGGTCTGAAGATCACCCTGATTCTATCCAAGTCTCCTGTTCAATCAGGACCATGCAGAACCCAAGACCACATCCAGGCAACATTTGAACGTTTCCCATGATCTGGTCCAGTGCAACAAAGACCAGGCTGTAACACCAAGTGTATTTCTTGATTGTTTTACCAATTCTGTGTCACTATGGCTGTATTTACACTGTTCAAGGGCTTAGAGATACAGGGAGAGGCTATTCTAGTCACCGCCTGCTGGAGACAGCAAATGTTCTCGGCATGGCTATCTTCAAAATTTATAGCAAAGTACCTTTTTGAGATGAATTTTACCTAGAAGACTTTACCTAGAGAGGTGCTTTACAGGTCCAAATGCAGAACACAGAAGCAAGCATGGCTCTCTGGACACTTCAAATTTCAACCCAAGCCGCACATAAAACTTTTGAACTCAAGAATAAGCCCCTGCCCATATTATAACTCATTATTCAGAATGTACATCCTGAATACTTTGTAAAACTCGTATTTTCCTCTCCAATTTGCATTGCAGTAATATAGAATTGAACTGAAGAAACAGCAGCTTAATTGAAGATGATCACAAAGAAACTGAAATAAGGCCAGGTACATACTGGCTGACTTTCCAAGCCATACCACTGAGGAAAAATAAAGGAAGGAAGGGGATGGGAAGATTCCTAATTTGCAAAAAATATATGCATATTCAGTATTGTTTCTGCTAATGGCTGTTTTAGCATTTTGCAAGCAACCTATATCCAGTACGACCTTTTCCCAGCACATAAGAGCGTAAAGAGTCATACCCCAGAAAGGCCACAGAGGCCAGGTAGAAAGTCAGCTTATATGGCTACTAGAACAACAGAGGGAAAATGCAAGCAAGCACTGGGCTCAGCAGGACACACTACATTTTTCAAGAGGGGAACCTGGCCAGAAAGAGGGGCTTTTTGCCAACCTTTCAGGTGCCTTCTGGCCACGGCTGCTTCAAAGTATTCAGGGATTCAAACCCGTTCTCAGACAGCCCAAGGACAGAAATGAAAACTCAGGGCTGCCAAAAGATACGACTTGATTTCCTTTGAACACCGTGTAAGATGAGATGGCTTTGGAGAGTAGTTACCTCCAAAAACAACACCATGTGCTCAAGACTATTGCATGAAGCACTGATTTTGATGATGCCTGGTGGCTGAGGAAGCTGGCAAACCATAAGGCTTACACAACTCCTCAGAGGTTATGTAGACAGAAGAGATGCAAAGAGATGAAAATTACTGAAACTACAGTTTACTTCATCCTGTACTTGCATCTGTGATAACCTCACCTCTTTTTATGGCAAAAACGTACATTTACATTGATTTTGGCCTGGGGAGGGAGTTTTTATAACAACAGGATGAGGAGAAATGGTTTTAAAATGGAAGAGGGTAGATTTAGACTAGATACCAGGAAGAAATTGTGCACTGTGAGGATGGTGAAACACTGGAACAGGTTGTCCAGCCAGGCTGTGGATGCCTTCTGGAAGCATTCAAAGCCAGGATGGATGGGGTATCAAGCAACCTGGTCTAATGGGAGATGTCCCTGCCTATAGCAGGGGTGTTGGTAGGTGATCTTAAATGTCCTTTCTAGCCCAAACCATTCTATGATTCTGTGATTGTTAGACAGTGTCACTTCCTGGAAGATGTCCACAGATCTTATAAAAAACATCTGCACAGGTAGAAGAGCAGAAATTTGTTGAGAGAAATAACACACTAAAATGGCTTTTTATAAAAATAAGAAACATCAATAACTTACAGATAGTTCTCAGCTAGAAGTAATAGGAGTGCTCATTCATTATTGTGGAAAAAAAAATGTATTTAAAACATTAAATGGGCAACTGTTATCAGGAAAAAAATCATTGCAGCCCAATCTGAATTCAACATTGCTTTACAGTTGAGCTGAATTTGGCTGTGCCTCTCACTTTCTCAGAAGCTTGGGAAATGAATCCAGAAAACTGTTTTATATATATGAAAATAACAACAACTTTTCTACTTGCAGTCAAATCCTGACACCAAGTCTCTAGTACTCTTAGGGGAAGATGGCTTAAATGATCCAGCTTACACTCTCTGTTGTGAAATAATCACTCTATGTCTTGAGGTCATGATCCTCCAAAGTATATTGCTGTCCATTTTCCAGTGCCCTCAGTTCAATGAAGATTTTTTCAGTTTTCTCCAACAGGAAAAGGCAGCAAAATTAGAGCGTCTGGTGATGCTGCACTTCATCTAACTGCTCTTGAAAAGTAAGTTCTACGGTATTTATAATACAGACACTACATTCTTGAACACTCTTAGCATTTCCTTAGGGCACTGTAAATAACTAGAACAAGATCTGTGTTGTAAGAGATCTCCCTTTTCCTTCTGGAAAGTAGCATTTCCTAGCTTCACAGGAGTGCTATCATGACAAACATCAAATCCTGACAGTAGCTTAGATTTTATTTTTTTTTTTTAATCTCAAATTTCTTTCCTTTTTGATAAGGAAAGATCTCCAGCAAGATCCTCAAATCCTTGCATTGTCGCATTTCGTTTGCTGGTTGGAAAATATGAGAAGTCAAAAGCGTAGTATGAATCTATGAAATGTAAGGCAGGCCACAGTTCTAGGACAGCTTCAAATGCCTGATCCCACACTTTCCCCACTTTCTGAATGAAAAATTTAACTATCTGGTATCAGAATGAGTCCTATCCAGCAAGGGTTATGAATTCAGAAGGAAAACAAAAAGGATATTCCCATTACAGTGAGTCTGAGTCACCCTCCCCCCACTTAAAATGTTTCATAAGAACAAGCATCTCAAGTGAGCACTGCTGTTAAGAAACTACCTGTATATTTGTACGTTTAGAGAGAATTGAGGCTTCCTAGGTAGATATGGCATTTGCTACTCCGCACTACTCAACTTGAGTAATACGCTTTCAAAATAGGTTTAAAAGGAATTGTTATTTCTAAAGTCTTTTTCTCCTAAGGTGTTCAGTTGTTACTTCAGCATGCTGCTAAAATTTGCCCGAGGAGTGTACACAGGACAAAAGAAATGATGATTCTTAAGAGCTTACAGCTTGCCTGAATCTGGGTAAAAGTTTTACGGGGGTAAAGAAAAGTCATTTCTATAGCCTGAGGGCTTTCTCCCTGCTGAGTTTCAGAGGTCTGCTCCAAATAATGCAAATGTCAGAGTTTCTCAGAACTTTGCAAGAATCTTTTGCAAAACACCCTATCGTTTCCTGGGAACAAACTGTCCACCAAAAGTTCACATTATTCTAAGGTTTTGGTTTGTGCTTCCCTCAAGTCAGCTTTCATTAAACTTCTTCATTTCCTACCATCTTGCATTTCATTTAGAGCAGGCTGTGTCGTCCCTGATCAAACTACTCATCTCAGTGTGTGCTTTCTGGAAGGCCCTTTTGCTCTTCTAGTTGAATTGGTGCTTCCAAGATGGGCCTTGCACCAGTACCAGCACAGAGTATAGGGTTTTCAATCAAGCATTTCTTATGGGAGGTCTTTTCTGGTGCTGTGCACACCCACACCACCTCTTCCGGGAGGTTCTGGCTGCAAGGTATGTCTTGAAAATCAGGCTTTACTGGGACAAAGACATCCCCAAAATGGAAACACAGAAGCTTGAGAGTGAGTCACTGCAGGCAGCAGCAGAAGAAAGAGAAGAAAAAAAGCAGCATTGCTAACTAGCTGTTTGACAGAGATTGCCACTAAAGAGTCAGCACTGATTGGCAGCATCAGGCTGCTTATTATAGCCAAATGTCCCTGCTGTACCCTCAAAAGGCTATTGTATTTACTGACCTCACAGCATCCTCAAGGTAGAGCAGCAGAAAGTGTGACAACCTCAGCCACCAAGCGTGAATGAAAAACAAACAAACAAAAATCAGTCTGTTTCTCAGAGGTCCCCCTCACACCACAAAGCAATAGGATTGACCTTAACCCTCTGCAGTTTGAAAAAGTGACACAGTTGACTGAGTTGACTGGAACATCTTTCCCCAAGGAGAGAGTTATCTTAAATCTCATACTACTGCAAGGTGCATGTCACCTCTTGACCTGGTCAAAAAGCTTTCAGGCTGTACACTGCCATTGCTTTGCTAGGTGGAATGCAGTAAAGTTAACCACATTTGTCTCAATTCTTATAATTTTCATTTTCCATCTTAAAATTATTTGGCTCAATTCTCTCTCTCCTCATTTATAATAGTGTAAGCTAAGAGTAGATCAAAGTTAATAGGATTATGCTAAATGTATGTCATATCTAAATAAGATCCATTCTATTCATGTCTTTCAGAAATCTTGGAACAATTTCTGGTCACACAGTTTTAGTTAACCATAAGCAGTTAGCATTAGACTCAGTGCTCAGATTCTAAATTCAAGTAACTCCTATTGAAATAGAGTAACTAACCCCTCTACAACTCTTCCATACTTATCCCTAACAGCCTGTTCAAAATCTAAAACTAAGGATGTCTGATTAGAGCAAGAAACACATCCTCATTATGGAGGGCTTAAGGAGTGCAAAGCACAAGTATAACATTCTGCAGAATTAGCTGATGGGTTAAAATCACGTTTTCATACTGAACCGAATCCTCTTGGACAAATGTAGGTTAGCTCCCTGAATCTGGGGTCCTGATTAGTGTCTTCTTTAATCTCTCCTGGGAGAAGTACATATATCCCTGTATATCGTCTTAGTGGTGGTGGGAGAGGGCTTCGCTGAATTGATGGAAACAGCCCTACAGAAAGGCATCCATAAGCTACAGCGCTGTGTTGGGGATGTGGGGTTGGGTCACCCCTGGATTGTGATGCACGTTGCTCCAGTCCTCTGTAGTTCTCTGTATCCAGGATTGTTATTAGTGTCTTCATTAATCTCTCCTGGGAGAAGGAGGCATATCCCTATACATCATCTCAGGGACAGTTCTGGTCCTCTCTAGATGTCTGGGATGTGCTGGAAGGGATTCCAGGCTGAGAGTGAGGAAGAGAAAGCTTTTCATTGCAGGATGTCACTGGGACTTCACATAGCTGGGGTGCAGGGTTGTTGTCACTCTCGGTGCTTACATGGGAAAGGAGAGGAGACAGGGGGAAGAAAAAGATTTTGTTAACTCTCCTGTTGCTGAACAGCCTCCCACTGGCTGCCCATGAGGTCTCACAAGTACCAATGAATTGCATGGACTACAGCACACCAAACCTAGCAGCAAAGCTATCAGAAACTGGTCCTGAGCAAACACCATTAGAATTGCATAATCCAGACACAGTCCTGCTACAGTGTGACTGGCAGATCTGGTGGGATGGCAAAGCATGATTTTTTTTTTGCTTTATTTTAGAGGGAAAAAAAATAATGATAGAGACATTCCCTGGTGGTAAGGTGATAACAGATTGAAGCGACTGGAAGGACTCCCATGGACTGCAGTGCAGTTGGGTCAGTCCCCCTGATGCTCTGTGGAGGTTCTGCAGTCCTTTGAACTCGATCTTATTTCAGTGGTTCTGTTAATGCTGCGTCTCGTGTATTGACGTGGCATTGCATTTGAAATAGAGTCACTTTTAATTCACAACCATACAGCTCAGGCAGAGGAAAAATATTGTGGTATGTGTTCAGCAACATATTTGGTGCTGTGCAGCCATTCTACAGAGTGCATTTAACTGTGTTTTGTGTATTATTCTTAACATGCATTCACACTAGACAGCAAAGCAGCAGTTATGGGGTCTGCTATGAATGCATATTAACGGCAGTAGGCATTTGCATATCATGGATCCATAATACAGAACGCGTAGTAAAATCCTTATGAAAAGTTATTATGCATGCACAGTAAAAGCTTTTTAAACCTTGATATCTCCGTTATTTTGTTTCTCTGCTATTTATTTGAAAATATTAAAAAGGTCAAATGGTGGATTAAGAATCTGCAAAAATGTAATGTTACTACTACAGAGGGAATCCTCCAACACAAGCTAATTCTTTTTTTTTGTTGTTTTGGTAGCGGTATTAACCATTCAAAAATGGATTTTAAAATAGAAATTGAGTGGTTAAAAAAGAACACTGAGAAGATTTTTTTTATAAAAGTATTTTTTGGACATTGCTGTAAATTTCTACAGCTCTTCCCTCAACACAGAGGCACTACAATGTCAACCTTTCCTTCAGTTTGTTCTAATATTTTTTGTATGCATTGAAACAAGGTTCAGATCCTCAGGACTTTGCATATTTAGATCACTGTGCATTGTACAATACTCTGAATATGCAAAATCCTTGAGAAGGTTGACAACCCTTAGGACCTAGCACAATGTAAATCTTAATACATAAATTCCTATTGAGAATAACAGGATTCTACCCACTCTGTAACACAGATTGCAGTACTTAGGATAAAATGAAATGAATGTTGTGAGTACTACTGCCCTTACTCCTTTTGAACAGGTGCCACTGAAGTTTTAGAATCTTCCTCACTTTAAATACATTTAAAAATTAAAAGCACATAAAAAATAATCTTTAAAAAGAGGTCTGAGCTCTGTAGAAAGTGAATGATCTGATAGTCCTGGCTTCTGTTAAAAATAAGTAAGTACACATACACAAACAAAGTTTGGAGGAGGGTTTTTTTTTTTTCTAGTGCAGATCCCTAGAATTATTGAGCACGTACACATGGATGTATTCAGCACATCTTATTCTGCTGAATATTCCCTTTTTTTTTTTCTTTTTCTTTTTCCTTTTTTTTTTTTCCTGTGTTAAAAAAAGTGCCCAGATTTAAATGAAACTTTGTGAAAACAAAATAATTGGATCAGGACCGAGAACATTAACGCCAAGCTTGGGCCCAATGTGAATTAAAGCAGATGAGTTATAAACCCTTCAGAAACAGGATTTATAACGGAAACGCTGACACAGACCTATAACAATAGCAGCTCTGCCAGGGATTATTTTAATACTAAAAGCATACTCAGGCTCTCACTTTTTAAAATAGAGATTACTTAGTCGCTACAAAGCAGCGAGACATGGTAATAAAAGCAAACTTTCAGGAAGATGACATGCTATCCCCCCCCGCAACTCGCTTGACATCGCCTCTGTGCAGCACAGCACACCTAAGGAAACAAAATGCAACAATAAAACCCAAATCAAAGTGGAGTTTGCCATCGGCTGCATGGCCGGGCTGAGTCGAGTGGCTCTGTCAGCTCCAGTTAACAGCTTCTTGTCCAAGGGAAACAGACAAAAGAGTTAAGGGAGCCGAAATGGGAGGCGAGGAGGCGGCGGAGGGAGAAAAGGGCATGAGGACAGAGCCGCAAACGGGCACCTGGATGCAGCGATCAGGAGGGAGGATGCTCCCAAAGCCCAGCCCCGGGGCTTAAGATCACGGGGGGACACTGCAAGCACCCCGAATCCTTACCCACACCAGGGTGGGTGCAAGGAATGAATTGCTGCAGTTGCAGGCGAACACACGTCACTAGAAAAAGCAACACTTCTGAAACCTTGGCATCGTGTGTCCAGTCATCCTCTGTTGCTTTTTTTTCCTTCCCCCTCCTTGGGGGGGGGGGGATGGTGGGGGAAGGTCAAAAAATGATGAAAGTCATGATTTCTTAGAGGCAGTGGGGGATTTGCCGCTATTAGCCTGCATTCTGGGGCAACACAGTGTACTTCAATGGCAAAGACACGAATAAGCAAATAAACAGAAAGAAAGGTGGAAAGAAAGAAAGAAAGGCAGAAAGAAAGAAAGAGAAAAAGAAAGAAAGAAAACGAAAAAAAAAAGAAAGAATGGACATTAAAACAGCAAAACAAAACAAAAAAAACACAACAGAAAAAACTTACGCCCCAAATTCGCTTGTAATAGCATCACTTTCTGTGACTCTGCCATAGCACCCATATTACATCCTGATTCCTTCCTTCCCCCCCCCCCGTTTTTTTTTTTTCCTGGGTACCAGGTGCACCAGAGGGATGCGATCAGTACAAGACAGCACTTTTTGTATAAACAATGCCACATTAACAACTACAGGGCAGCCGTACCTGTAGGCAGGGATAGCACCAAATGTTGGCACGTCTATCCGTGCAGCTAGACTGCTAGAAAGAAGCAGCTCCAGTGGAAAAGCACCTACTGTATGTGCAACGCTGGCGCAGATTTTTTTTTTTTTTTTCTATCAGTCTAACCTTCTGTGTTGATACATGAATGCTGGTACCCACTTAGAGGGATGCCAGATGATCAGTGCAGAATGAAGGTCCCAGGAGAAAGGCTCACGTGGTTTTCTCTGCCCCGTGACGTCACTAGCAGATGGCATGGGTACCAGCTCTGGCAGTTGGCATCAATGTCACTTTTTAGAGATCAATGAGATAGTGCAGATATACACAGATCTAGGCTCCAGGAGACGATGCGACACTCAGACTGAAAAGATTTGGAAGGCAAAAAATGAAAACTGATTGTTGAATGAAATAAAAAGCTAAGGTAATGCAAATAAAGATATTTCAGTTGGTGTTGGGTGTGCATGCAAGTGTTTAAAGATACAGTATCATTGTCTTGTATTTTATGTATGCTATTAACTGTCTGATAACTCCTGCTAACATTTTATTCTTCTGATGCAATTGCTTACTTTTGTTGGTGTTATGTAATGTTGCAAGTGTGTAGACAATACTGCTGGACTTAATCTTTTACTGGGGTTTTTGTTTAGTTTTATTCTATTTAAAAGTCCGTGCATTCGTTTTGTCTCTTGGAGGACAGTGTGTCCAAGCATTTACGGCTCCCAAACTGAAAACAAAAGCAGAAATAATCAGAAGGGGGGCAATTATTTCCCTGTCTCAGCTTGGGTTGCGAGCACACGTGCACGACTGCAGCCAGAGCCCAGAGCCCGCTGCTGTCAGCCAGGGGCTGGGGAGACGCCTGAGCCTCACTGAACATAAACACTGCTACAGCGTGCAGGGAAATATTTCCCTCTCTAATTGGTGGGGCAGGAGGAAAAAAACAAAAAGACTAAATTAAAAAAAGAAAAAGAAAAGAAAATGAGCAGATAAGTTCACTCAAGGTAAATGCAAAATAAGATTTAGAATTTTTGCTGGGAAAAAGAAAAAAAAAAAAAAAAGGTAGGGAGATATTATTTCCTAACTCTAACCTGAATACGTTCAGGGTTTGATCCTTCCTGATTTTTGTCTTGTAGTGGAATATGCAATGTGCAATTTTCATAGACATTATTAGAAATAAAATATATATATATGTTTTTTTTTTTTTTAATGTTACTAGCTGAGAAATTTGGGGGGAGTTCCATTAATATATGTTTTTTTCACCCGGTCTAACTTGCGAGAGTTTAATATCTTGATTCAGAAAGAGGGAAATGTGGAGGGACAAAAACTCGGAAATCTAAGTCAAAAAGTGATCCTGAAGCGTTTAGTGTAATAAAGATATGGTACTTCTCAGTTTTAGGACTGCACTTGCTTTTTTTTTTTTTTTTTTTTTTTTTTTTTTTTTCCTCCTACCCAGGGGAATTTGTAGTAATGAAATTTATGTGTTGCTTTATCATGTTTTGCATTTCTTTGAGTTCCATGTTGGTGAGGGTTTAAAGGGCTTGTTTAAAAATAAGACAAACGAGCAGGGAGCTAATCATACGTTTTAAATATTGGTTTACTCTATATTAACTGTAGGAGACGTGGCTTTTTAGTTGTGAGATCCTGAGCTTTTCAAGTGATTTTAAAATTCTGGACAGCACTTGATTTTTAATAAGCAAGCATTTGCAATTGATACGTTATGAGAAAAAAGCATCGATTGTTCATTTATACACACACACTCCTGTATGTACAGAGCACATACAGACAAATGCAAGGTGCATGAGAACGGGTGTGTAATTCGGCAAACTTTGTAAATGGAAATATTTAAATATTGTGCTGGCCCTCTTTCAGGTAACTTAAGATTATAGAACCATGCTAACACTACCGTTTGATGAGTCTGTTGTAATGCCAGAATCCCAGATGTGCAGAAAGTTTTCCAGAGAAAGCGATGACCAAAAGCAAATAAAGAACCCGGAAAGCTTTTCGAAGCAGATCATACTCCGAGGGAAGAATATTAAAAGGTCTCCTGGAGAAGATACAGAGAAAGAGGAGGAAGAGGAAGAGAGGGAGGAGGAGGATGAGAACGGCTTGCCCAGGAGAAGAGGCCTTCGGAAAAAAAAGACAAGCAAGATCAGGATGGAAAGGATCAAATTCAGGCGACAAGAAGCCAACGCGCGTGAGAGGAACCGGATGCACGGCCTTAACGACGCTCTGGACAATTTAAGGAAAGTGGTCCCTTGCTATTCTAAAACACAAAAACTGTCAAAAATCGAAACGTTGAGACTAGCCAAGAACTACATTTGGGCTCTTTCCGAAATTCTGCGAATTGGCAAGAGACCTGACCTGCTCACCTTTGTCCAGAACTTGTGCAAGGGTCTGTCCCAGCCAACGACAAACTTGGTGGCGGGATGCCTGCAGCTGAATGCCCGAAGCTTCCTGATGGGCCAGGCAGGTGAAGGTGCCCATCATGCCCGCTCGCCTTACTCTACTTTCTACCCCCCCTACCACAGCCCTGAGCTTGGCACCCCCCCAGGGCACGGGACTCTCGACAACTCCAAGTCCATGAAACCCTACAACTACTGCAGTGCGTATGAGTCCTTCTACGAGAGTACTTCCCCCGAGTGTGCCAGCCCACAGTTTGAAGGTCCCTTAAGTCCTCCCCCAATTAACTATAATGGGATATTTTCCCTGAAGCAAGAAGAAAGCTTGGACTATGGCAAAAATTACAATTACGGCATGCATTACTGTGCAGTGCCACCCAGGGGTCCCCTTGGGCAGAGCTCGATGTTCAGGTTGCCTACAGAGAGCCACTTCCCTTACGACTTACATCTGCGCAGCCAGTCTCTCACCATGCAAGATGAATTAAATGCAGTTTTTCATAATTAATGAGGAAAATGAAAATAAACAGTGGTCATTCACCTCCCCATCTAATTAAGAGCGAGCAGATGCTTGGGCACTGCGTAATTGGCACAACTCTATTTAACGTGTTTACTAGTTTCTAAAGTGTGTTTCAACTATTGTGGGGATTTTCTATGTATTAATAAATCCCTTTTCCAATAAGCATTTTTCCTTTTTTTTGTTGTTTTTTTTTTTTTGTTTGTTTGTTTGGTTTTTTTTTTGTCTGTAAACACTGTGAAATTATGTTTCTTCCCAGAGCTTATTTCCTCCTTCCTTTTTTTCTTACCCCCCTACTTGCTTGATTTGTTGAGCAGTGTGTCTGAACAGCACCGCCGAAATAAAAGCATACACACTGTGTAAAGTCAGTGTCTATTTTGATTGTACAGTAATTATACAAATGCATGTTATTGAAATCAGATGAATAAAAATGATGTATTTATAATTGGTAGAAATTATATATTATGTATTTGAAGGGTTTAAAAATATTCAGAACTTTAAAGAAATTCTCAGAACTGAGATGGGCTTGCAATATGCAGAGGTGAGAGAGCAGCAATATTGAAAGCTATGCAAAAAACACATACAAAAAAAACAAAACAAAACAGATTTTCTGGTGGTTGTTTTTGGGTAAGATAACAAAAAAAAAAGCAATGACTGTCACTGAAATTATTCAACCTGGCCTTTAGAGTGTTGTTGGCAGGGGCCACATGCTAATATTTTAGAAGATGTTGTTGAAATTTTGCCTCAGTTATTTTGACCATATATAATCAGCACTTTTTTGTATTATTCTGACTTCAGATGTAAAGGTTTGTTATAACGATGTATAACTGTGGTTTCTCACTACGTATTTTAAATGCAATTAAACATAGATGTTTCCACTTTTAAAATACATCTATTAGCTGTGATGCTGTATTTTGCCTGATACTTATTATTTCACAGTATACAGTTGCCTTTGGTCTTGTCTATACAGCTTTCTGCCCTGCTCCCCTATCACGCTTGAGCCTGGAGATGGAAATCATGATTTATCAAGGCAAACTTCGCTCTACTTTACATCAGCCACACAGCAAACCAGACCCAAAATAGCACAGCTGTATGCTGTGTGTTAAATGAAACACAGATTAGGGGAAGAAGGTAACTTTATAGCTCAACGAAACACAGATTCTCCATTTCATATGGGCAAGGCTCTGAGTGCACACGCAGGTCACAGGCTGCCCTGAACACAGCCAAACTCAGCCTTTGCTAACAAAGAGAAAGAAGTACCGAAATGCTACACTGTGACAGAGTAGGGAATCCCTCTTTAAAAATACTTGAAAAGTATAGGTTCCACTTTCAAGTTAGAGACCCTGGGTTGCATCACAGCTGGGGCCTCAACATGTTTGCATCACACGAACCTCAGACCGTCATTCGAGAGACAGCTTGACAAAGAGGGGACGTTATAACTTGTCTAATTTCACATGTGTCTTGTCACACATTGCTTCTCCTTTAGGACGACAGCCATCTGGAGTCTCTCTCTTCTCAGGAGACCAGACCCAAAGTTCCAACACTTGGATCGTGGTCTGAATGTGCTCATGCAGGAGAAAAACTGGACATGCAGTTTTGCTCAGCCATCATCTTTTCTAGATATAAATGTCAAGCCCCAAACAGGCCTTCTGGAAGCATAGTTTTGAGCCGTGGTTCATGAGATTGGCTCAGGATTATCCCATCATTTAGTGTCAAGGCTGGGAAGAACTAAGCAGCAGTTCTTTATCTGGTGATGGGTATGAGTGTTGGGTCAGAAATATCCCTGGTCTCTTTGCACTGAATAGGAGAGAGGCTTGGGGAAAAAGAGTAGGATAAAACATGGGGGAGGAGGGGGATATGTCCTCCTGCCAAACAGCAGGCTGCATCTCAAAGCCCAACTACAGCAGGCCATAACTTTGGCACCTTAGGGCTGTGGTGCTGGGCTGGAGCAGAGTGTATTCCACATGGGCAGCAGGCAAAGCGAGGAGGCAGCTGTAAAGTTTTGCACTGAGGGAAGGAGATGCATGTCAGGATGCATTTAGCAGGCAACCAAGGGGGGTGCAAGCAGTTTGAGCTCTGCAATCTGGGGGTCTCCAGCTCCGTGGCCCTATATTAACTTCAGAACTCATGGGCCACTTCCAGTTTTCCCTACTGGCAGCAGAACCAAGAGGAAGGGGGAGGAAAAATACCCCCTCCCTGCCAGTATGGATCTTCCTTGCTCAGTCCATGACAGATGGGGAAGCAATTCACAGCCAGATTCCCCCTCTGGTAGCTCAAGGCAGGCACCACACTTGCTCAGGGCATTGCAAATTGAAAAGCCAGTCCAGAATAAATAATGGAGCAAGTCACAGAAAAATATTGAGTTTGCATTTAAAAAAAAAAAAAAGAAAAAGAAAAAAAAGACATTTCCTGTCTGGGAGGGTATGGATTATTTAGAGATACCAAGATAGGGAATTCCCTGGAAGGCAGGTTCTCTCACATACCATCCCTGTCACAAACACAACAGATATTTCTGTGTGCCTTAGCTGGCTCACTGCAGAATAAAAGGGCTCTGAAGAAATTTATAAAAGCCTTTGAAGTTGCCTTGTTTTAAAGACCAAATTCAAGCATGAAGAAAGCCAAGAGTGCTTTAAATCTACAGGAATAAAAGCCAGTGGGTTTCTTTACCCTGCCTGCACATTATAGGGCTTCATTCATACAGTAAAACAAAGCTGTTCATTTCTGCCTGCCTTGTTCTCCTCTTAACTACCTTCCCCTCTTTGAAGACAGGGATATGTAAAACAGTGACTGCTCCAGAAAAATTCGGTCAGAAGTTTCTATTCATCCTTGTCCCTTAGTGTGGAATGAAACAAATGCTAAGGTGGGAAGCTCAAATCTGACAAAAAAAAAGCCATTTCTTTAGTGATTTTGTTACACATTTACATGCCATATATTTTCTCCCCGAGTGACATTTGGGTTAGATTTTTAAAAAGCATTATATGTTGTTATGGTATCAGAAATATATTATTTACTAGTGGTCGTACTGGTTCTGATTAAACATCCATAAAAAGACATCCTAAGTCTGAGCAGAGTGAAAAAAATATATATACATATACTTCTTTCACTAATAAAAACACCAGAAAAAAAATACTGCTCCAGGACTTCAGGCATCTCTGTCAAAGACAGAGATGGGAGGCACAGCAGCATACCTTGGGGTTTGTACCCTTTCCTCTGTAGCACTGGGCTAATCAGAAATCCCAGGCTAGGGTAAAGCCAGGCTGTACCTCTGGACTAATTCTTCAAATATTATAGGAGTTAAATTCAACCAGCTGTTCCAGCTCTGTATCCCTACAAGACCCAGCACAGCGCCAAGCAGAGAGGGAAGGACAACATCATTTTGCCAGACCTTGGATGAGATTTTAAAATCTCCTCTGCCTTACAGTAGGAACACACTCATTTTAGGACACATCCTGGCTGTGCTCCCTTTGGGATCATCTGTGTTCTTTCACTTCATAGCTATTTGCACAGAGATTTTTAAAATGCATGGATACAAAAGTGGTGGCAGGTTTTTCTAGCAACTCCCTCTCCTATTTTTACCCCTACTTCCCTCTTTTCTTCTCCCCTTTGCCTGTAGGGCTCTCAAATGGCAGCAAATTAAGTGAAATGCCATCAATAAAGATGAATGAAATCCCGGTGAACCACATGGCAGAATCTTTTCTTGCAGAAGCAAATAACACTTGCCTAAATTAAAAGGAGCTGTGTGGTTTTGTTTCTCAGATTGTGAATCGAGCCAAACTCAAGCCTATAGTTATAATTTCCGATCCATAGTCAAGGTCAAGCAGGTTTATTCAAGATACCAAAATCCTGCAGCTTTTTTAGGTACGTGTAGCAGTGATGGTAATGTTTTGGGCTGAATTGTCAGGAAGGCAATTCTACTTATACGATTTCAAACTTCCAAAAAAGAAATATATAAAAATGACAAACAAAAAGCAAACCAACCCCAAACCAACAAAGAAACAACAGCAAATCCGCTATAAACCTGGCCGTGGGTCTGACCCAGAGCTGAACTGCGGCAGCAGGTTGTGATTTTGCTCTGGAGAGAAACAGATCAGTGTGGCAAACAGCTGGCACCACGCCACAAGAGAATCTCAAGGGCAGACCTGTCGTGCCTCGCTGATACAAATCTAACTGCCATACATGGGGCTGCCACGCAGAATCGTGCTCCCAAGCCCTCTCCCCTGCACCATGCGAGCTGAGCAAGCTGCCCCACTCAATTCTTTCACGCTACGCCAAGAGGATGGCCTATTTTCCTGCAGAGCCTTCCCTCCTGCCCCAGAGGATGTGCAAGAATGAGCAAGTGAAAGGGAAAGGAAAGCCAGATTCATAGAGAGGAGAAATATGGAATATCATCTTTTTTTTTTAATGCATGAGAGGTGGATTAAAAAAATGACCTGCAACTTGCTTTGCACTGGCATCAGTTCCAAAGATTCTGAGCTGTAAAGAGGTTTTCTCCCCCTTCTCCCCAAAATGTTCTTGTCTCTTGGCTGCTTTCCTTTGTCACTGGCTCCTCGGGATTTCACATTTATCTCTGTAGCTGCGCTATTTGCACTATTTAATTCTAGGACACCACGTATGTATGCGCCATATGGAAACAAGGCATATTCTAGCTTTAGCTGAAATATTGAACTAGTCAAGAAGGATAATAATATATATCTGTATATTCGGAACAGAAAAGCAGCCTTTATGATCTGTTTTCCCAGCATATTCAGCATAGACCTCCCACCTCCACTAGTGAACATTGCCCTAGTTCTGATGTTCTGGGTCTTTTACCTCATTTCTGTGGGATGTTAGTAATCAGGCTATTTTATTCTTTTCTGGATTGAAATTGATTAGTATCTAAAGTGAGATTTTTCAAACTGATGAAATTTCTTGGTCTAAATGAATACCTGCACATAAAAGGTTATGTTAAAAAATCCTAGGATTCCTGGATATTCTGTTTCCAAAATGAAAATGATGACCACCAACTGAATTGGAGGCCCTCATACAGCTAGGAGATCCAAGCTAAATCAGATTTTAGTATGAATTCTATACTTATGAAAGACGGAACTAGAGTACTCAGTCTGCTCTTGTGGTTTGGAGTTTGGTATCTACTGAACTCCTTTGGAACATGGGAAGATAAACGTATCTTTAGCCACTGTGTTATTTATTTACATCCACAAAAGCAACTGCATAACACTTAGGTGCAACTGAAATGACATTTCTGTTGAGCGGACAGCTTGCAGACAAAGAAGCTGTGGCAGAATCTTCTTCAGAATGCAGGGGGAAGCCCGCATGAATGTAAGTGCCCTATTTGCCCTTTGAACTAGAAGTTCATGTAGGAAAGAAAAACATTGTTTGGACTCTGAGGATAGCAGAAGTGAGCTTCTTGAATTTATTATTTAGTTGACATTCCATCCCTAAATTCTGAGGGATAGCTCATGCCAGTCACACGCAAAGCACTTATTCTCTGGATTAAGAAGGCTATTCTTGTGCTTGGTATTTTTGTCTTGATAATGGACATCACTCCAGAAAAGTAAATGTATTCCTCACAGTAGATATAGTAGGCATTTTAGATCAGTTCACAGCCATCAGTACATCAGAGACATACCTGCACACACCAGAAAGCAGTTTCTGCTTCAGAGTCTCAACAGAAAGTGAAGAAAACTCTTCACTGAATGCATGTAACTGGACAAATTTGGGTGCCAAAAAGAGCATGACAGTGAATAAATAGCAAATCAATATGCCTAGCCACCACTCCCCAGGTGTTCAACTACACAGACTTTCAATCCGTAGATCCAAACTCCCAACTGTACAAACTTCATATTCCCTCCACTCTTGAATTTCTTATATCCTTCCTCTTTCTAGACACTAAGTTTTTCTCCTTCAACAACAACATGCTGAAACTCAGCTAAAATAATAACCCTGCCCCCACATCTCATTTCACATTTTCTTTTTGAGAGGCTTAATACAACTGAACCCAGAAATAAGAATGAGAAATACTGTAGCCACGATAGCACAGCCACAGCATAAAAAGTGACAAAGAACGCAAATAAACGCTAACAGGAGGATGCCCAGATATTTCCCAGGGAACAGAGTAAATTAAGGCAGAATGCACCATGGCACTTGGTGTAGGTACTTGGCTTCCTAGAAGAGAGTAAAGCAAATTTGTGGTCACAGCAAATTCTCAGAACTACTTTCTAAGAGACAGGTATACCAAATATGAGCTGGGATGCCTTGGTGCTCTGCCTGGATGGCAAGTGTGTTCCAGCCACAGCTCTATTTTGAACGATGTAGTTGCTTTACACAGCAGGTCATCTACCCTACAACAGTTTCTTCAGCCTTCATGCTGGATTAACAGGCACTTTGCAACAGCTGAGCCTGCAAAAGATGCCCTAGAGGAGATGTGTCGCTGCACAATACATCCACATCTTACTCAATCACGGGTTCCCCATACCCTCAGGTACTCATGCAGATGTCAGTGCATTCTGTAAGATGGTGACTCCACCATTAGTAATGGCTTCTACCACAGGCACAGCCTTATGGAAAAGCTCTTCAGTGGTTCAATTAGGCTGTGCCTAGTGGCCTCTATGACAGACTGACAATACAAGTTGCCTGAGCACAGCACCTTACTTACAGTGTGGTCATACTCCCTAAATTCTCGTTCCTATCACTGTAACAGGATTTGTTCTCCCTTCAAATTCAGCATGTTCTGGGAAAAAAAAAAAAAAAAAAAATCACTCTAGCCGCACCATAATTAGTATATTTAGGATCTAGATTTAGGATTTAGTGGGCCAAGGCATAAGAGAAGACATCTTGTACAGAACCACAGATATTTCTGGCAATCCTAGATGTCAAACATGCACACACCATTATCCTTTAATTCTTACAAGCACCTCTGAGATGCCTGGGAATCAATTTCTTTTCCAATAAGAACCAGATACTGGCAAGCAAAGAATGCACACAGGGGAATTAATCCAAGATCCATTTTGTACTTGTCCCTTCTCTTCTATTGTCCGATGCTTGTGACAGTGACAACATACAATATGGTGCACATCACGTTTTCTTAGTTTACCCATTTTTCCTGTGATTTAACCAATACCCACATTATGTATAGGTAATCTTGTCTGCAGATTGATCAATTGCCATGTGATATTTTACCTTGAAGTGCCTAGAGAATTATTAAACAAATTTGGTCTTCAGATGATAATCTAGCATTAATATTTTTACAAATAAAAAAATCCTCAGATTTGTTCCTAAATGTATTTAAATCTTACTAGTGAACATGATGCTGGTTATTAAAAAGTAATTCTGGAGAAATTAGCTTTCAGCTACAAAATTAATATAATTCATTTATTACTTGCAGCAACAAATCAAAATGCTGTTAACACTGCTGCATGCAATTTAATATGCACAGTAAGTTTCCATATGGCTTTAATTTTAGGATCCCTGGTCACTACAGATACTCATTTGCAGAATAGTCTGTGGGCAATGAAGTCAGCTAGTGCTTAGGGATGAAAAAAGGCTGTTCTACATGGTTTCGAAGCCACCCATGTCCAAAACCATTAGAAAGGTTTGACATTCCCATATCCTACCTATGACAGAGAAATGTCTGCATACATTCATGAATATAATCAGTGTTTGAAAATGTGTGGTCCAAATTCAGTCTGCCTTTACTAAATCAGCCTCCTGATGAAAACAGTTTTGAAAAATCACTGACCATCTTCCAGAAGAGGTTCAAAAACCTTATCTGCATCAAATCACTGCAACTCGGTGACAAAATATCAGCATTGACTACAGAGGCTAAAAACAGCCAATACAGCCTAAATTTCGATAGTGACATCTCTACTGTTAGTGACATCTTGAAATAGAGAGTTGTGTGTACACTGTGATTAGTTTGAAGGCAAACTAGAGGAAGGCAGTACATTGCACATACACTGCATTTTGAGTTTTCCTGTTGGAGAACCTCATCAGGTCTGAAGGAATCTTGACATATCTTTCTTAACTTCCTCTATCAGCAAGATCACACCAAACTCTAGCAGCACCATGTTCTTCGTTGCCTAACAAAGTCTGCTGAAGAGTGATTGCAGTGGATACATGCATCCACATTCAAGTCTAATTGCAGAATTTCCTGACTGAGAGCAGAAGTAGTAAACTGTGCTCTTTTCAAATAACAAGGCTACAAACACCAGGATCCCATGCACAGCTCTAGCCACTAGTCTGCAAGCCCACTCAGTTCACTGCAACACTCATTCTGTTCTTCCCTCCTCTCCAAAAAACTCAATCTGATGAAGCCTTCTTCATAACCAAAGCAAGATATTTCCAAGCAAAAAAAAAACAAAAAAAAACAAAAAAAACCCACAATTGCTTTGTTGGCAGCATTCTGACCAGTTTTGCTAATAATGGTATTGGAGATTCCAAATGTCTTTTTCCTGTTACTTTCGACAGGCTATTGGCACTTGCTGCAGTATGGTGGTCAGCATTGGGTCAAGACTGATTAAAGCCACAATCATAGGCAGAAAATTATCTGTTTTTCCTTAACAGCTCTTGTGACTGAACCCTTGCCACTTGTTTGGTAAGTCAGCAGCTGGCTTGGTACAGCTCTGATCATCTGTTCTTGGGCCCTGTTTATAGCTGGGAATCACACCAAGGAAAACTCCATTTATATCCATGCTCAGAACAAGAGGGCATAAAGCTGGTCTGAAAATTAGCTTTTCACATCATGAGCCCTCTATATATCAAGTAACAGCCTTCAACTACCAAAACTACCTAACACTGGCATAAATACCATTCATTTCTAGGAGGCCAAATTCATCAAATATACACTGGTCCCAAAAGAATTAGAAAGGGGAATTTAACAACTCCTATTTATCAGAAAGACCACTGAGGCATCATTTAGCATTGGTTCTTCAGAGTGGTTGATGTAAACACAGCTCCTTACCTGGAAAACACCTTTGTCAGATCTCTCCTGGGTGGCAAAAGCATCAGCACGTCACTGCAGCCCAGCTAACCACAGATGGGAAAAACATCAGAGATCAAAGCACTACCAGTGCTGAAGCCCTGATTCGGAAGAGGCTCAGTGAAACAAGTCTCTGATGTAACCTCTTCTAGGAGTCCAGGTTTGTTGGTTTTTTTTTTTTTTTTTTTTTTTTTTAACTAATTTCTAATTGATGCTTTTGGGACAACCTCAGGCTAAATTACTGTGAAAGAAAGGAGACAGATGGAGGAAAGAACAATGGAAGCAGGCAGCCTGTTATAACTTAAGTCTCATTCTTTCTAGCGCTTCTGACATCAACAAAGGTATGTCTGTGAGAAGGGCATCATGAAGGAAAGCAAGCTTACAGAAATACTTTACCAAGTTTACACAATGATTTTCTGAGACGTGGGGAGGAAGCTGCCTTCTTTATTTTAGTCCTGTCAACTGTTAGCACAGAGCCTCTCTGGTGTGTTATGTTCTCGTGAGTTGGCAGACCTGTTGGGAATATAATGAGGTTTGTGCACGCTCCTCCTGGTGTGATGTTTAAAAACTTCATTTCTAACAACTTATTCCTCAGATGCTCTCCTGATTTTCTTCAGGCATAAGGACCAGTTGACTATGCAAATGAAAGAAGAGAATATAGGAAATGAGTTAGACACAAAGGGAGTTGCTGGCAAATGCCACTGCTTCCTCGGGGCATAATGGTAAGAGACAGCTGCTACTGCCAGCCCAGAAGCAGTAGCTGAGGGGGTTAGCACAGCTCTGCTGAAATCTTTAGTCTGATGAATAACTAGGCAGAGGCTGCCTCTGATTATGAGGCAGGACCCTCAAACCACAATCTTTGACTCTTGCTCTGTGTTCCACATTATCAGCTATTGTATATGAACACAGGAGCAATAACAGACGATTTTTGCAATGACCTGCAAGTTTTTTGTCTGAAAGGCCTTTTGTAACAAGAAAAGAAAGACAGGAAATTGATTACAAGTACACAAGAGCCACTACCCTTTGTAACTCTTGATGATCTTATTGCAAAAAAAATATAAAGACAGCGACTTTCGCAGCAAGATATTCATTTTCTAGATCAAATATTTTGAAACACGAGCCACCTTCATGACACTAGCATAAATCATTCCACAAATATTTAATCACTGTACATGAAACCATAGTTTTATTTTTAATTTTCATTACAGTGTGATTCCCTCAAGTAATTATCACAGCAATCATAACTCTGATGCATGTATTTTGTCGTTCTGCCCAATAAATGGTAGCAAAGAACTGTAACTGATATGCATACATAAATATTTTAAGACTTCGTGCTTCTTAAATTGTTTGGAAATACTTATGGTAGCAAGTAAACACTGATATTTTCCTTTTGCCTCTAAAAGAATCTGTCATTTGGAGAACTGGCACAATTTTAAGAGTGCCACTTTATGGAGAAAAAAATCCACACTAATGTTTATTAGCAGTATTAAAGGAAATGCTTGGTGTTTTTCAGCTCTGAGCAGAATGGCTGTCAGGAGTGCCACATGTTATGATCACCACACAAAGATAAAATAAAATTCCTTCCACAGGGGAACATCTTCATTTCAAACAAGGGGGAGGTTTGCCTCTCAACAGTAAATGATTAAAAAAGATAAAAATAAAAAAATATATATAAAAAAAGAGACAGTATTAGGTGCTAACTGTAGACTTTTCCTGGGAAAGGTAGCAGTACATGATGGTTTTCAAAACACTCAAAAAATGAATAATTGATAAACCAAAAATGAAAAGAAAGCAAGCACTTTTCCTGATTCTTCAGCTCTTCCCTTAGCATTTATCAAGAATTGTGATACGTCTCTGTTGAGAATATGCGTGTTCACCAACAGAAGGCTAGGTACCTGTAGCAAAATGCTGCCCTCATTTATACCAACAAAAACCCTTAGAACACATTGGATTTGCTCAGGTACTAATGAGGACAAGAAGGAAAGCTTCATACTAATTTCAGGCCAAGTTCAATATACTCCACTCTTCTACCCAGCAGCAAATAGAAACACCCTGCTCTTAAAGCATTCTTTTATTTTTCTCTTCCTGCCTTCCCTTCCTCCCCTCCCTCCTACTCCAAAGCACTCCACAGTTGTGAGTTGGCAGCATTGCTGCTGCTATATATGTGATAAATCCAAGATGAAGGGATTGCCCAAAGAAGTCATGAAGAGAGCAGAAGCCTGATGACCTATCTCCTGAACTGAGCTGAACCCAGATTCTTCAAATCACATTTCAGACATGACTGAGTTACCTTGGCCTAATGGTTGCCATACATCAGCTGAGCCTCAGCAAAAATAGTTTAAATTAGTGCTTGCTAGCCTATATTTGCATCAGCTCAGCTGCTGCACAGAAACTCATTAGGCTATGGTAACTTGCTCAAGTGCCTAAGACCTCAATCTGATGCCTTACCCAGTGGCCCAGATATCTGTCCAAATCATGCTCCCTGCCTCCATGCCAATAAGCATTCTGAACCCATCTTTCACAAGAATGTGCTCAAGAAAATAAGCTCAGTGCTTTTTTCCACTGAGATGCTTTAGAGGAAGATTTGTTCTGAGAAGAACATAGCCCTCAACTATTCATTTCTTTTCTCCCTGACCTAGAGCTGGACAGAGCTCACTGCTATGCAAACGTATTTAACTGATGAATCTAGGACTACCTCCACATTCTTCAATTCCAAGTGTCTCTATCCTACTCTCTTCCCTTCTTAAGCATCTCTTCATCTATTGTCTACCAGAAATGCAACATGGGAAACTTGAGCTGGAGCACTGTGAAGGCATCCTGTGCCTTGAACCATATATATCCCTCTTTCTGGAAAGGGGGATCTTCCTCACTCTTGCTTTCTTCCTTAATGACTCTTTCGGAGTGTTATAAATGTGATTTAACTGCATTAAGTTTTGGGATTCAAAGTTGCGTTAAAATATTATGCAAAATTAGGATATATTCTATTGTTTTGCATGGATTTCTTGTTATTTTGCAACCTGTAATATCTACCAAGAGAAATATCTGTAAAGATAATTTAATTATATTAAAAGCAGATCAGATATTCCTGATTCAGAGTAGCTCACTTCCTCAAGTTTTCTATGTCACTAGCTTAAGCTTTGGGACAGCAGTTATCTCACTGTCGTTAGATAAATAAAATGAAACTGAACCAAGAAATCTGGGGCTTCTATAAAGTTCTCATTATAAGATTTGCAGTTTTACACACACAGAAAAAATCATTTTATCATATAGTCACAAAGTCATATTTTGGAATAAACATAGGAAAGGCAGTTACATTCTGAGGCCAAAAACTTACCAGGGCAGCTCAAGAAACAGAACAAAGGTCTCTATTCTGACAATTATCATATTTATCTGTTGAAATTACTATGATTTCAACTTTGTGATGAAGGGTAAAAGCATTAATTACTGCTGCGTTACCTCTGAAAAATACAGTGATGCTTTCCCCAGAGCTGTGACTTCTCAGTTCACTAGCAACCCAAGTCAGGCTTAGCTCTAGGAGTACCTCTCAGTGTTCATGCTATGCCAGCACAGCAAAAAGCAATTTCCTGGATGATGGAAGAAGTAGAAAAGTGAGGATTGTTGCAGTTATTATCACCTGGTTAGGCTGAGGTCTTGATGTCCACTCAGCATAACACTACAACAGGATTGTAATGTAGCCATTGTCATTCCTCACCTGTTCTTTCAGCTCTGTGAGATGTCTCATTCTGCCTGTTCGTAAGATGGTATTATGGATTTAAGGGTCAATCTCTCCTTGAGGACATCATTTAACCTTTCTGTTATCCTATACAAGAGTCAGGATGATGCCACCAAAGATTTAAAACTGGGCAGTGATGGTCAGGGAAGGGCTGGCCTCAGGCTGACTTGATACAGGCCCTCCTGGTGGTAATTTGTCCAGACCAATTGAATGTTTTAAAGCTGGGTATACACAGCAAAACCTCAGGGAAAAGACAATGCCAATTTTGTTCTTTTCCACCTACATAAGAGAATCCATACTTTAGCTCAAGCTGTGGCATCAATACATTGATGGAGGAAGTGAGACATGAATCCATTTCAGAGAGGGGGAAAATGGTATCTGTCCCTGCATGCTCACATCAAGATTCCATGCCAGGAGCAGAAAAGAAAGCAAATGATGTGGAATGCATTTTTAATAATAAAAAAAAAGAAAAGCAAACAGGGAAAACTCCCCAGAAGGAGGATGAGTAGAATAGCTCAGAACACTGAAAAAAACCTGCTGGAGACAAAACAGAATGCATCCTATTGCATTTTCCCAGAGCCAGGAAGAAAGTAACTAGTTCATAAATTCCATCAGGAGCTTGGGGATTTTTGATGTAATGAGTTTTACAGTTTCAGAGGAGACTGCTTTGCTAATAATTATGTAACAGTAATTAAATCTGAAAAAGGCTGTACTCTAACTATGTTGATTTATTGCAGCTCCAACAAAGTACTCCTAGAGTGTGCTTTGGAGCGTGCACCTCCTCCCTCCAGTTTTCTTTAAATTCTCACAGAGCACTGGGTCACAGATGGTCTGAGATACGATATTTTCCCTATTAAATTCCTAATAATCTTTTTCCGAGGCTGAGTCATGGAAGCCTGGGGATTTCTCATTTTAATTAGAAGGTTTAAGGAGCTAACTCTGTTTGAAATTTCCTCCTAGGAGATATGGGTGCAGGTGATCCCATTCAAAAGAATGACACAATATCAAGGCCAACATCTCATTTCCATATTAGATTACAGCTAGTTTGGCATAACTCCTGATCTGGATGCTGATGATGTGCTGCCTGAGCAGCAAACTTTTACCATTTGAAAACAGGATTATTTTAGGATTATGTCTGAAGACATTTTAGGCTCTGGTTGGATGTTTCCTACCCTACCACAATGCTCCACCACCCTGTGTAGAAACCATTTAGAAATGTGAATTATTTGTCTGATTGAAGCAATATGTCTATATTGCTTAATAAACAGTGCTGTTAAGGATTCTCATACAAAGAGATTTAACATATTGTCCAAAGGGCTGATCCTCATGATATTTAAGATATCAGTGTTTATCAGTTGGTTTTCATCTGCAAATTTATAAGCTATATAAACAGCACATTCACCCAGCAAAACATTTCATGCATGGCTTTAGTACTTGCAGTACCTGAAAAGCAACATTCTATCTCTGCCATCCAGAGGAGGTTATTCTTAGGCACTCATAGCTGAGTTTGGTCGTTTGTAAGAATGCCTGTTGTTTAAGAGTTAGTCTGGTGTACTATTCACATGTCCCTTGATAGCCTATTGTGGAAAAAAAACCTGCTTCTTAGAAGACAGCTGTTGAAATTTCATCAGCCTAGAACTACACAGCCAATTCCTGTGCTTTAGGAAAATAATGAGCATCTCTTATTCTTCCAGCATGCCACACAGTTGTCAAGAAGTCAGGTAAGAGAATGTTTGCCATTTACATCGCCAGGTAGCTTACTGGTTTTCAAGATGCATAAGTGACTGTAGTTTGGGAAAATGCAAATTTTCACCCAGTCTAAAAACATGCTAAAAACATTTCACTGCAAGTAGTTCTACAGTATACAGCCTTAGTTGAGAATGGAAGAAATAACGTTTTATATTAAATCCTGCTAGTTATGCCATCTCCATGGATGGTCTCAAGCATCAAGTTTCAACTTGGTTATGCATTTTCAAGCACTTTGTATATAATTATTCAGGAGGTTGTCATAGACTGCTTAAAAGACTCAATATCTATATAAAAATCAATCAGCATGTATGTACGCAATTTTTATTTTCTTTGTTCCCAAAATACTCTAAAGATTTGGGACTGGTTTTAGTGGAAGGTACTTACTCTGTGTACCACACAAGCCAAAAGGCAAGGATTTGGGCTTTAACCTGTTTTCCAAAGACCAAATACATCCTTACTATCCTATCAGAGCACGCAAATGTCTCACAAATATTGCTACTTTCAGCAAAGCGTTGTATCACTTGAGAGAGGAAGAAGCCATGCTAGCAATAAGTAAGAAAAGCCAATCCTTGCCTGGCATGTAGAAAGAAGAATTTGTTCCAGCCCCAGATTGCATGACATTTTTTATACTAAACATACACACTGCACAACAATAAGCTAACACAAAGTACAAAAGCAGAAATTCTCCTGAATGCCCAAGGGTCTTGGTGATGTTGTGAGAGTTGCCTGGGCTCAGCCTTGTGCTTCCTTAACCTTCTGGTGAGACCCAGAAGAAGGTGGCTGAAGATACCTGCCTCATCAAACCCCTCATCTAGGAGCAGGTTCACCTCTGCTTGTAATACCCCTCCTTGTAATAAAAAGGAACGCACAATCCTTGCTGAAGCTTTGTGGAAAATTCAAATGATAATTTCCTTGAAAAATGATGCAGAGAAAAGCACTGCTTTTCACGCCCCATTCACAGATCGGTTGAGACACTATTAAGTCAAGGGTGAAGGGTCAGAAATAAGGCATGGGGAGCAGCAGCTTTCTCTGAAGCCCCCAGACTTCTGTCTCTGTTCTCCCTTCTGAAGGTCCAGGTTAGGAAAACAGGAGGAAAGGCAGACACAAAACACTTTGTAAAAACAAAGAGTTAAAGTGGCAGATGAAGTCAGGTTCTGTAATGAGTTGAAGGGAAAATGTCTTTGAGTTCTGATTAATGACCAGGGACACCTAGAGCTTCTTTCCCTGTCTCAGCAGTACATGACTGGTGCAGCAGGGTAATGTCTAATAACTAATCTTTGACACTAGAATTAAGTCATTTTGCAAGAAAGCAGGTCATTAGAAGCTAAATTGAATTATAAGTAATACTGTCTCTATGGAGAATTGTAAATTAATTGGTTTTTAACAATAACATTTCTGTATTTTATTAAAGCAGTGTAAGAATTCAGCGAAGAAAAGAATGTAGCAGATAAACAGGGCAGGTGTTGATGATGCAAATGAAATAGATGACAGATGGTTAGTAGCACGATCACTCACTGTGTGCGTATAATGGATAGAGGTAATCAAATTCCTTTGTGAATTGGTGACTTTCTTTACATCAAGAACTTTAACTGTGGCATGCTTATACAGCTTCTCCTTAAAAATTAACTCTGCTACTTGTCATTACCTGAAGGTACAGGACATTCCTATTTGCATATTGTCACAAACAAAAGCCAGGCATTCAAACAAAGCCACACCCAGGGAACCAGCTATGCTTGCAAAGCGGCTGTGCCACTACAGAAAAGTCCCTGCCATGAAGAAATAGCACTGGTTACCCCCAATGTAAAGCCTTCTCCTGGCCCCAAGAACAAACCAGCACGCTGAAGGTGAAACCACAATGTGGGCTCAGCCCCTAAAATTGCAGGTCGTGGGCCCACCTCAGAGGGAAAAGTCAAGCTACCACTATAGCAGATGGATGTGGAGCCCAGCTCAGACCATGACCAGTATACTGGTTTTGAGGGACACCACACAGCCAAACCTGAAGATGTGACATAGGCTGCAAGAGAAAACAACCAGGCTTGGCTCTCAGTGCAGAGATATCACACCATTACATATCCACATACATTGCACACACACGTGCAAACACACAGAGGGAAAAAGCAGAGAATGCTTGAGCCAGCACTTACTTTACAGAAAGCTGTCCCTGTTCTGAGCCAAAACACTGAGCAAAAATAATCACTGAAGGACTGCAGACTTGGTATCAAGAGCCAACCTCTTAGCAGAGCAGTTTCCAAGACAAGGATGGGTTGCTGATGGGGTAGATAGGAAATACTGTCCATGCTCTCTTAGAATCTAAAACAAAGCCATGCCTCTTTCTGGATGTAGCAGCAATGTTAGGAGAAGCCCTCTGCCCCTAGTTTTTCTAGAGAGGCAAAACCTCTCCTCAACTCTTAAACTGCCAGGCAGCAGGTTTCATTCACCCTAAGAATAGAATAGTTTCAGGGCCACAGTATCAGCTGCTTGTATCCTCTGCTAGCCTCAAGCTTGAGCCTAGACCAATGCAGATCACACACTGTGCTTATATGAAGGACTTTGCTATGTGATAACATTTGTCCAAGCACTAGAAAAAAAAAATTACAGTAGATGCTTTGTTGTACACTGCACAATTAATAAGTATACAGAGGTATAAAATCAATCGGCATACAGAGAAGCTAAGTAAGATTATTACAAAAGGAAGATAATAAGTGAAAAATACTCACCAATATGGTAGGTTCACAATATTCCCCCCACAGAGTGATCTCTAGGAAAAAAGCCCTCCTCTGTGGCAGTCAGCACTTAAATGGGATCTAGGAGAGGTGCAGCCAGGCTCTACCCCTTCCAGTAGCACAGGTGAATTGCCTTCACCTGTGCTCCCTTGGCTGACTCAGTGCTTGCCCCAGGTGGTCAGAGGTTCAGGCCATGATTCAGCAGTTGCCTCCCTTATTATGGTTCATAATAAGTCGTACTGTGATAGATGCTAAATGTCAAGAATTCTAGCAAGGTTCTGTGGTGATATACAGATATACATAAAATCTAAAGAAAATTTATTTCAATTTATTTAGGGGAATCGAAATTCCTCTCTAAGCTAGATGACAAAACACGTTATTAAATACCTTTTGAAATTCATCAAGAACACTGTTTGGGTCAGAGTAATTTTTTTCCATGCAAACTACATCTATTTCCTATTAAAATGAAATTGTGTTACGTTGCCACATCATTAGAAAAGGGGAAATGTTTGTGAAGTCCAGAGATAGCCATATGCAACAAAAGACTGCAACTGCGTTCAAGACATCTTGATGTTTCATTTTAGTCATGCAGTATTTCTGTTTTACGATTCTTTAATATCATATAACCATTATTTTGGTTTATTTGTGCCTACACTTATGACTGACAGCTGCAAATAATAGAACAACGTTATCAGGGAATTTTATTATTTTTCCTATGGGAAAACTAAGTATTTGTAAGGAAAGAATGTGTTGATATTACTTATTTTGGGGAAGGCAAAATAGAGAACCTTCATGTTGTTAAAGAAATGAGGCATAAATCCTTCAATACCACAAGTACATGGAATAAAACAGAAAAATTTTCGCAGAAGATAAGGAAATGCACTTTGAAAATATTTTATCTCTGCTTTTAAAGAGTATCTTCTTAAGTACGACATCCTTGCTGCTGCTAGCATTGCTGCTCCTCGCCTGCCCAGCAGAGACAAAGCAGCAACAAATGAATTTGGTTATTTCCTTTTGGGAAGCAACAAAGATAAGTAGTTACAAAACACACATCAGTGTGCTAACATTAAACTCTGCGTTGAATCTAAACTTGAACGAGAACTGTGGTAGGGGAAAACCTGACCCGTTGCATTTTCACAGCTGGTGGTGGTTAACAGACAAAGCAAAATGTCTTGCACTCTCAGAAAGCAGACTGAACTTCACAGAATCATAGAATGGTTTGGTTGGAAGGACTTTTAAGATCATCTGGTTCCAACCATTCTGCTGCAGGCAGGGACATCTCCCACTAGACCAGGTTGCTCACAGCCCCATCCAGCCTGACCTTGAAAGCTTCCAAGGAGGAGGCATCCACAGCATCACTGGGCAACCTGCTCTAGTGTCTCACAACCCTCACAATAAAGAATTTCTTTCTAATACCTAGTCTAAATCTACCCTCTTCCAGTTTAAAACCATTTCCCCTTATCCTGTCACTACATGCCCTTATAAGAAGTTCCTCCCCAGCTCTTCTATAGGCCCGCTCCAGGCACGGGAAGGCATCATATCACTTAATTTCTTTACTGAACGCTTTGGATAAGTAAGTATTGAGATTTTCATTCCTTTATTTTCAAATCTCACAAAATCAAGATGTTTTTCATGCAGGAGTATTTCTTGCAGGAAAATATTTTAGTGTAAAGTACACTTGATACAGAAACTATCAAAACTGCACACCCAAAACATTCATCTACTATTTTTGAGTAAGTCTCAGAGCAGAGGAATACTTGAAAATAAATGAAATTAGATTCCATTCAGAGTTATTAACTGTCTTGTGCTTGTGTTTCCTCACAGGTTAATACAAAAGATGCTACCAAAAGAGATATATACCATCTGTGACCCTGAAGGGTCGTGGGACAGTTGGAAAACAAACAAAAGTTGCCAAATATGACCCCTCTGACAAGCCCAGGTCCAGATGCACACTCCAACCTAAGGCTGTAGCACATCAGAAGCCCAGGCAATAAAGCATATGTTAAAATAGCATTCTATCACCACTGATTTGACAAAACAGAAGACTGATCGTTTCACAGAGACTTGAGAGAGACCTTGAGATCACTTCCCACCAGGTTGAAATTCTCCCGAAGAGCCTGCAGTTGCCTCCATGCTGCTCAAAACATGAGAAGCTCCATTAGGAGGCCACACAGTCAACTCTAATCATTCAAGGTTCACATTTCTGCTCTAGCACCTTAGCTCTCATTGACATTTGTGAAGGATTACTTGCATAGCAGGAAATAAAAACAAGAACAGTTATTGATTTTAGCTCCTTCCACTACCCCACCCTCTTTGAGAGTCATTTTGAACAAGAGTTGCAGATTCTCACGAGCTGACAACGTGCTGCAGGAGAACTCAATCACTGATTTTATATATTTTAGTAACTACATCACAATATCTCAACAGTTCTTGCTTTTTTTTTTTTTTTTTGAGACCACCATCAAAAACTTGTATGGATTAATACATTCACCTTCACCATCCTGGGGAAGGAAAGAGATACATCCCATACAGCGAGACTAAATTAAGATAGAATTTAGGTAGGTAACTCCTATCAATCCCTATACACTGTAGGGTATATAAGGATGTTATAAGGATGTCCTTCAAAGAACAGCAGAAGCATCCAGGCTGGATGTGGCTCTGGGCAGCCTGGTCTGCTGGTTGGTACCCTGCACATCACAGGGGATTGAAACTAGATGATCATTGTGGTCCTTTTCAATCCAGGCCATCTTACGATTCTATGATTCTATGATCTCCTCTGGAATTACTGGTGGTGGGAAACTGAAATACCAGGGAAGTTACGGTGGAGGAGAAAGAAACATTCTTAACGGATTTTTGTTTCTTCTCAATATCCCTGCCACCAATTAGGAAACAGAGAAATGCTGTGATAGTTGCTTGTGCAACAGAAATCTTACTTGGTGCGGAGGTGGGAAAAGCAGAAAATTCAAAAGAAATATAGCAGCAGATATCTTTAATTTCCCTTATATGAGGAATCTAAAATATCAAAAGAATCCTTGCTTGCTTTATGAAGTAATCACATTGCCCTTTTCCTTGAGCTATTTTGGAAGTGCTAAGAGCTCTCTGGGGTTAAAGTGAGGGTTTGCACTGAAAGTCAGATGCATCCTTATTCCAGTAAGAAACCAACGAGCAACTTGCATTTACACCATGCAACAGTTGCAAGGATGAGTAATTTTGCACCACTCCTATAGTGTGCTCTCTACAGCGATGACAAAGCATCTGTGAGATGAAAAAAAGCACTAAATTATTGCTTCACCTTGACTCCCATCAGGCTCACAGACCTGGCCCTTGCACTGAAGTACTGCCATCCTATTGCTCCTTTATCTTCTCATGAGGGGTAGGCAGAAAGTGGTTGTCTTTTGAGATGAGAACAGAAAGCAAAAAGCAACCAAACAAAAACCCTTGCTTCCAAGCTTGCTGGGAGAGTCCTTAGCTGCCAGTGAACTTCAGACAATACCAAAGGCATTTGTCTGTGGGCTGAGAGAGCAACAGACACAGAGCAAAGGCTGCACACTATGAGACCAAACACTGCACAGCTCTATTGTCTGTCACAGATGAAAGACGGGTTCTTTATGACAGGCTCTTGGGATGTCCTAAAACAAATATCATGGGTGTTATCATTTTTAGAAAAAAAAAAAAAATTGATAGAATTTTAAGTAGGATTTACTTTTTAAAATTGTTACTGAGAAGGGAGTGGTTTCTTGTTTTAGATTTACTTATTTTACTCAGCACATAATTTCTGCTAAATTAACCTAATTTTGTGACTGTTAAGTGACGTATGTTAGATAATGAACTTCCCATGCCTGTCTTTAAGTGGAATATTGGAGTAGGGATCCAGTGTTGAGCTGCTATCTTTCAAGGATCAAACATCACCTCTTCTGCTATGGCAAAAAGGAGTGACAGATGACTTAAGTTGCTGAAGTATTTCAGACAGAAAGCAGCATTTTCTGCAGCCCACGGAGCTTCTTAGCTTTTCCTTGGGCAAGGTGAGAAAGCAATGGCTGTCATGGCATTAGGCGAAAGCAAATCACAAAAGAAAGGGAAGTTTAACAGTAAAAGGAGTTGCTTCTTCCCATGGAGAAAAAAAAAGCCTTTCCCCAGACATGATGTGAGAAGTTTTAAGGAGAAAATGAAAGTCAAAGATGCTATTTGGGAAAATGAATGACAAGGTTTCTCATGAACAAGACCCAAACCATTTACAAAAAGAAAAGAAAAAAAAAATAAATTGGCAAAGTAGCCAGCTGAAAAGATTGTGTACGCCTCACAGTAACCACATGGCAGCAAAGGTGAAGTTAGAGCTGCACAAACTCATCTGTTCCTGAGAAAAATCTGTAACCTAAAATTAGCAGTAGACAGCACGATCCAGCGATGTGACGCGCATATGTGATCCGCGATGTCCATCATGCAGTCACTCAGATATCTGATGGAATCATTTTGTGCTGCTTTCACAGGAACTGGACTGTTGCGGAGGAGGCAGCTGAGAGGAGAGCTCACGTAGATATTGCAACAGGGAACTGCATGAGAGCTGGGATTCAGAGGGTGCCTGTGGAAGACTCAGACAGCAGCTAGGCAAGAGAAGCATGATGAGCACGAGCAGAGGAAAAGCATCTGCACTGAAGCGCAATGTAAACCATTTCAGCCCCTGTACTTGTTGACAGTGAACATGGGGAAGTTGCACACGGCTTGAGTTGTTCAGAAATGACTCAAAGCTAAGCAGCTCATTGCAGACTGCACCTGAGTTGCAGCTGGTCAGCATGGGAAAATGTGAGCCTGGGTGCAACACAGCCACTGAGTGCAACTCTTACAGCAGAATCTCACAAGGGCAGTTCCCCATACCTTCCTCCTTGACAAACTTCAGAATAATACCGATTAATCAATACAAGACACAACAAACAACTGGAAATGTTCATGAGCAGAAATGTTCAATTGCAGTGACACACGGCCCTCCATATACACAGGTCACAGCAGCATGACTTCTGGTAGGCAGCAGCAAGAAGTTTTCTGTGCATCACAGTTTCAACATCCCTGCTCCAACTTAGTCTCGGGGCACCTTGACAGAAATTACCCATGCAGTGCCCACACTGCTCTGTTTTTGGTGTTTTTTTGCAGTGCTGCCACGTGTTTTTCCACAGGAGCCCTAAAGTCAGTGGGAGGGGAAGCTTCATGCAGCTGGGGAATTACCTTGTACTCCACTACCCTGCACCTAGAGCTTCCTGGTGTACATGCACACCCTGCTCTTTGGCAAAACATCCAGGTGGTCAGATCCCATTCCTGTGCCTGTTTGTTGTTGTTGTTGTTGTTTTCCTGGTCTTTATTCTTATTGTGTCTCTTCTTCTCCATTGAGCCTGATAGCAGCATCTAACTGTGCAGACATTGTGCTCTGCAGCCATCAGCTGAACAAAATGTCAGCAGGTGCCAACTCATGCTTCATTGATGCTGCACTATAATTTAACATCAGTATATACAAATCAGGTCTGTCTCTATTTTTTAAAATTCAGTTTTATTTTATTAAGAAAGTTGATGTCATTTCGATGCTGTTTTCCAGCAGCCTCTTTGAAAGTGGTAAGGGAGAACAGCAGATGCTATTTGAAATCTGAGCTTGAAATGAAAGAACTGCACGAACTGGAATAGAATCAGTGTTAACAAATATTAAGCTATACTACCTTCTAGTAAGAACATTTCAAGAGATGAGAAAGAGAACGTCAGAGTAGGAGAATTATTTAATTTTCCCCTCTTAATTTACATACGTATGTAACTACTTTATTCCATGAAGATGTACATCAACTTTGCTATTTTTTATCCTGTCACTGGGCTCAGCACTTCTTAAATCAGCCTTACTTCTGGCCTCATCAGCAGCTCCCAGAGCTCATTTTTTGGGATCTGAGAACAAAAGAACTCTAGTTTGTCACTTCTTTTTCAATTTCTGAGTGGCCTTCTTTATACCAGCTAAAAAATAGAAGTACATTCAAGCTAAACTGCATCTTGTAATAAGACATTTTTTGAAGCTAGTACGACGAGCAGGGAACATGCTGGTAGGCCCCGTATGTTTCAACAGTGCTACTTGTTTTTCTGGGTCTGCTCCCAGCACTGGCAATTGCAATCCATGTAGCAACCAAGACCAGAGTTTTACAAAAGAATGTTTAAACAGTGTTTCTTGGGACTTTCCTTCTTTGCATTCTTTTCAAATGTTGAATATGGCAAGTTCACAGCCACTTTATGTCTCCCAGGTTTGTAGCATACATACAATTATAGCTGGGGAAAAAAAAAGTGTCTCGTAGTGCTATGAGGAGACAAGGAAAAAGAGGAGAAAAAATACCAAGCCAGCAAAGAGAGATTTTTTGGAGTCTGTCTCAGTAAATACAGATCCCTCATTGATGACGAGATGGATTTTTTGTACCTTGTTACCACTGGGGACTGACATTTCCCAACAAGGACTCCAGTTTTTACTTACGAGGACCTAAACCTCCTCTGGTTAAACATGCTGGTAATCCACATTTCCAGCCCCAAGGACAAGCTTCCCATCTCCAGGTTAGATGATAGCACTGTAAGAGAGCATCAACAAAAGCTCTAGAAGTGACAGCAAGTGGTTTAATTTCTGAAGTACTTTGACAGTAAGTATAAATTTTTCTACTGCTTCTGTGACTCAAGCACTTGATTTATAATTATGTACCATACCTGGTTTTAAATACATTATTCAAGGTTATTGGATCAGGCAGCCAAGGAAGAAAGGAAGACACTTAGTTCCTCCATCACATTTGGTGGGTATTCTAAGTCTCGATATTTGTCATATTTTACTTAACAGTTCAAGTCTGGAAAATATTAATAAATCTACCATTTTAGCACTAATCTCCAGATACAGAAGAAGCATTTTTTTTTTAATTAAAACAAACAAACAAATGAGCAAAAAAAATAACGCAAAACCCTATTGCTAAAGCAAACTTGTTCCTATGGACTAAGAAAGCCCCCAGTGTCTTTGGAAATGCTGCTCTGCCTTTCTCTCAGCTTTGTTACCAAAGAAGAGCAGGTTTTGAATGATTAGCCCCAATGAGTGAAATGCCTGCTGGGGTTTATAACACTAAAACATGTTTCATTTATAAATGAAATGTTTTTTCAGCTTGCTGTCTCAAAGCAATCCCCATGCTCTGCTGTCTTATGAAATACCAAGCTTTAACATGTTGCTGTTGTTTTACACATAGTGACAGTCTTGTTTACTAAATACACTTATTGTCAATTGTGTTATCCCTAACCACATTATAATGTCTATTTACACCAATCTAATTTGTACTGCTGCTAAGCATTATTAGTATTAATAACAGCAACTAAAGCATGGAAAATACAGCAAATGTTTCCTCGGCTGAAGGTCACATCTTCTGTTGACCTATTTCCTCCTAATGTAATGGAATTTATGAACAAAGAAATACATAAATAAGCTGAATTTGCCACTGATTTTGTACCAAGTCTTTTTCAAGACTTCTGTTTCAATCATGGGTAGCTTCACACACAAAGGATTTTTGTGCAACTCAATTACAGGCAAAAATCTACTCAGATTTGACCTCAAACCCGTTGCAGTCAGGAAAGGTCCACCCCAACAATCTGTATCAGGCCCTTATTGTCCATAGCACATTTATAATTATTAACTTGCAGCAGCAGCTAAATATAAGCTCCAAAAATCCTGTAGTCAATACTGTTGTAAACAGAGAGATAAAGTTCCCCACTATGCTTTGTAGAAGGTTTAAAAGAAACTACAGAAACAGTAACATTCTTTATTAAATGATTCTAAAAGAGTAATTGGGGGTGGGGGGGAATTTAATTTCTAAACAGTCCCACTGGGTTTCGTCTCTTCTGAATTCCACAGGGAAAGAGGAGAGAAATTGCAATAATTATGTATATATATATATATATATATATAAAATATCTGATGAGAAGAGAAAACATCTTGCCAGCCCTGCACCCTCCACAGGACAAAAAAAAAAAAAAAAAAAAAAAGTAGTAGAAAAAAGGATGATTTAAACAAAAATTAAGGACAACTCACATTTGAATATTATATCTTTGGGCACACAGCCAAATGCAGATGCATCTAGCCATGTGTTGGACAGAGGCCAAATTCTCTCAGTCCCAGTTGTTCAATTTTATAGCAAGTGAACAAAAGGGGGGGGGGGTGATATAATATGGTCGTTTGGTAACCAATGTTTGGGGGCTTGTTAAGGTGCAAGTGAGGGTGTTTATGTGAAAGGAGAGCATAAAATTAACACTGTGTTCTTCAAACCAAAGTATGATGTGTGTCATGTAGTACTGTATTTTGTGTTTATTTCCAGTAGCAGCAGGGCAGCTCTATGCAATGATTTGCAAGCTAAGGCATTGTGTCGATCCACTGAGTTTTCATTCACAACCATCTTGAGAAAAATCAAACCTGGACACGATATGCAGTGACATATCCAAATATACCAGGACAATTGCGTCGATATCTACAGACAAACAAACATCTATAACAATGTTTTTCATTTTTGTCTCACAGTACTGTTAAAACAAGCCGAACTTGGCAGATCTCAACACCTTTAATAAATCCCATAGTGCCTGAGGATATTAACACAATCCAGTATTAGGGATTTTGCTCTGGATTAAAATGCATTTACTGGGCCCCATTGACCCAATGCACGGGAAGGGACATGGATTTGGTTCTGGATTTGGATGGAGCATAAGAGATTGCCAGTGGCACAAGGGAGAAGTTCTCTCCATCCATCGGCACAAATTTATTTCACAGTGTGGAAGATCACAGAGCAGGGAAGCGACAGCTGCAGAGGCAGTGCCAGCCACCACAGGCCCACGGGATATTAACAGGTACATTAGGGCTGATCCTGTCGGCATGCGTTTCCTGGCTGTCCTCTCTGCAATGTGAAGCTCTCTCTGAAAGGGTTGTGGGGCAGTGCAGGGTTTGGCCATGTGTTCTGGCAGGTACCCAAAATGGCTGGGACCAATCGAGGTAACACAGTGCCACTAGCCTGGACCTACATTTCTTGATGTTCGGGGTGACTGCTCCACCAAGAGGGAAAAGAAATTCTTCCTCTCAATGCCAACTGGGAAACCAGTGAGAAGCTCAGTTAAGTGAGTAATACTAATGATTAATAATCCTGGGGATTTGTAGCTGCGAGAAGTTAGAATAGCTGGCCAAAGGGAAAATGAAAAATCTATTTGATGTTTGGGATATTTAAAGCAGCCAAAACCCTCTCCACGATGGGAAACAAAGTCCCGAGCTACACCACTGCTCTTGGGTCAGCTGGAGAAGTGACATGACAGTCCAACTGTGAGGATGGACATTGAGGCACGACAGCAAGCAGGACCACCCTGCCACCTAAGAAGAGTTACTATTCTAGCAGGGCAAGGCCAGTCCTTCACTGCTACAACTAGCCCTATTTGCCCCAAAATGCCTTGACACACCCTCACGCACAGGTGAAGGCAGCAACAGGTCTTGCAGGACCATTTTAAGCATTCCTGAGGCTGTTCTCAGCAATGCTTCTCCGAGCCTAAATTCAGCTCAAGTGCAGGCGGCTGCCTCACAGTTGAAGTCAATGAAGTTGCACCCACCTACACCGGATCTGAATTGACTCTATGAATAGATATGTACTAGGGTAGGATATTCAAATTCTGTGGTTGCCAAAACTAGACATCTGTGTCAAAGCATTTGACAAGTGCACTGATATATGTCAGCAAATTGCCTGAGGTACTTGCTAAAAAACTACAGTAACTTTCTTATCCTGAAACACTTCATCTGCACAATGATTAGAAAATGGCTACAAAGGCAAAATGCTAATAACTCCTGCCTGAGAATTTAACTGTATGCTCATATTCAATAAGTTATTCAAAAGGAAAACCATACTGAATAAAACAAGGCTCAGATGCAGGACCTTCAAACATCTCCCCGTGCCAAGAATTTCACTGGGATATGATGGCAAAAATCTACTTCTGCAACTTGCCAGCTCAATATTTAACCACTACAGGAAACTTGAAACTGTGACGGGCATCAATTCCAGGGAGCAACCTCTGTGCAAACATCGAAGGGTCAAGTGCCCTATCCTGTTCTCTGGATTAATAACCAAGTTGAGCTCCAGATTGCTGCTTGAGGAATCCATATGCTGACATTCTGCCTCTCTCGCCTAAGCCCAGACTGTGCTGCTAGTCGCTGGCATTTCTGGACACCACATTTGAGTGAGAAAAAAAGCCAAGCTGAAAATGAAAAATCCCATTCTGTCCCTTTCTGTTATCAAGGGAGCTCAGAGATTCTACAGCTCTGAAAGAGCCATAAGCAAATTCTTTGGAAAGGAATAACTGAGGCAGAGCAATGTCACTTCTGTTTTTCATGGGAGGAAGGCTATAGTTGGGATTCCAGTGAGTTACAATATATAACTTCTTTTTTTTTTTTTTTTTTTTTTTTTTTTTTTTTTTAATAAGAATGAAGAGGATGACTTTACTCATAAGTATATGTCAATAAATTATGTGAGCTGTTAGAGAATACCAAAATATCAAGTTTATATCTTTGATCATTTAGATTGGTATTGTAAATATATACATTTTCACTGTCCCTCTGGAAAAAGAAGAAAAGAAGAGAAAGGAAAGGAAAGGAAAGGAAAGGAAAGGAAAGGAAAGGAAAGGAAAGGAAAGGAAAGGAAAGGAAAGGAAAGGAAAGGAAAGGAAAGAAGCCTGTAAAATTGTATTACTGCAAACTGCAATTTTGGGCTTTTCTTATGCGTTCACTCATTAAACATTCAAGACAAATCAGCAGATATTTTGAATCCAGCCTGAATAATTAAACAAATTCTGTGAAAATAAAAATAAAAAGACAGTCACAGGGAATAATTAAGAAGAGAAGCATATTTTATAAAACAACTGAGATAAGGTAGTGCTCCAAAACCAGCAGGAATGAAAGGCAGTTTTTTCCTGAGCATATGAACCCAGCTGGAAAAATTTAGTTAGAAAGTCTTTAACAACCCTGTAGAGCAGAGCAAATTACCCTGGTCCACTGCAGCCATGACACAGCTGTATCAGCTCCCGAATAACAGGTAGCATTTCTTCACAGCACTGACAGTATGTGACATCAGTCTATTTTGAACTGCAAATACACAGGATAGCTGCATTTCAGAACTTGTGGTTTAAGCTACGTTACTCCGATGGCTGCAAGATTTAGTTCAGTAATTTTATGCAGTTGGCAAGTAGGCAGATCTAGTATAATTTAACATTTATGAATTGATAATCCTCTCCTATAAATACAGTAAAGAATGCTGCAATTATCAAATTATCTAAACAAAGTGAATTGCAATTTGGGATGCTGCTCATTTGTTCAAACGATTTATAAACGAACATAAACACATTGACTTATATAGGCTAATCCGGTGAGTCAACAGAAAACTTACTTTGCCTATCACAGGTGTTTTTGTAATTGTGATAAATTAGGAAACGCCATTCTGTTTAATGGACCTCAAACTCACCCTATCTCTGAAAAACAAACTATTGAGACCTTTGACGGAGAAGTGTCAAGGAGCCATCTCTGGCCTCACGAGCCAAATGCAGTCATCATCACACACACATATATAACAGGTCTGTTATAACCTGGCTGGCTGGCTTGTGTTTGGAGTTCCACTGAGGTCCATCATCTATATCTAGCATAGCAAAATTCAACACCCTACTGTTTGTTATTTGACCTACTCCATGAATTAGGTCACGCTCACTGCAAGGCAAAGAAAGACTTTAACTCCCTTTCTTTCTCTTGCTTTTAGCTAAAAGAAATTCCTCTTTCCCATATCATTGCCAGTGCTGCTCATAAGTAATTGAGAACAGCAAAGCTAGGACACCAGAACAGAAGAGCAACCATAAAAGCCCCGGTTAACTTACAGGAAGGGAAATTTCCACATGTAAAAGGAACAGTGTGCAGAGAAAGTACTTGCTCCTGAGAAGTTGGACATTAGTTAATTAAATATAATATCAAGCCTGCAGTTTGAAATGCTTCACTTACAACATCAATCTAAGAATTTCAGTGGAATGCACTTACACCTTGTCACCTATTGTTCAGTTATATAAAGCTTTTCTTGGAGAAATATATGTGGGGATACTTATGTCACATTTCGACATGATCCCAGAAAAAGAGCTCTAAGAATTTGACAATTTAGCAAAAAGTACTTCCAGACAATCTCTTTCATGGTGTCCATCATTGTAGTATCAGAGCACCATCCAGTAGTGCAGGAAGTAACATTGCTAACATTCATCACACATTTGTTCTTGCCTCCTCCTCCTAGGGGAGCAATTGTGTGCAGTAAAGTCTTTTTCTTTTTATGATGCAAGCATATACAAACACGTAGTTGCACACACTCACTGTAATGGTACTTCATCTCTGCAGAACCATTACAACTCATGCAGAGACTGACTTTGTCCTGTGTGTAGAAGCACATTCTGGCCTTATAAGCAAAGCTGCTCTCTCTTGTTGACTGCCCTAGTGCACAGAGCACCTGATGAAGGCTGAGTGATCAGCATGATGGAGAAGACAGAAGACTCAATAAAAACAGGCTCAGAACTGTCTACCAGCAAAGACTGAGCTGAAACCTTTTCATTTTTCATTACATAAGTTTTTATGTCTGCAATGTTGGAACTACTTAGTCACCAAGAACTTGTTAACATTTTCCCAGAAAAACTCTTTCAACAGAAATGTGGCATTCTGACTAAAGCTAATTCCCCACAGAAAGTATCTACTTTCTAAGGAAATTTTGCCTGCTTGCTAGAAAAAAAATAAATAAAAAACATGAAAAGTTTTTGAAGCCCATTCTCTGAAAAGTTCTAGTCACAGACATAAACTTAGCTTCATTTCACACTTCTTGACAATGTTTAGATCTGTTGACAGTGTTGTTATCAAGAAATGCCGAGGGGACACGGACAGAAATCTGTTTCATGTAGCTCATTTAAGTTAATACCTTCCCTACTGTTTGCTATCCCAGCACAGCCAGCATGGCCAGAAATAGATGGAAACAACCGTGTGCAAAGGGTGGCTGGTGATAAATCCATCAAAATTAAAATTCAAGGTTCGAAAACCTTGACAGCAGGAGCGATCCAGATTTGAATTTGACAGCCAAATGAAAAGAGCAAAATTCTCATTATGATCACTTCCATGGCGATCTGAGTGTTTAATCCTGGAGTGATACATCACAGCTGGGTAGCAGCTTGCCACTGCCCTTCTGGGTTTCACCATCACCTGCAGGGCTTTGTTTCTGTGGCACTCTGCTCCTGCAGCTCAAGACCAGGAGGATTGCTGGGAGAAACCCTATGTATGGAGGTCATAACACCAGTGATTAAGCCTAGAATTTGATTTTTGCCTTTTTCACTCAGAGTCTAAACAGTCTCTACATTTCTTTGTTGAGATCTCAAATTCAGTGTAAGACCACCTTTAACTGAACTAGCAGCAACTTACCCACTTTATTCTAAAATTATAGCATTCCAAATAGCCCAATTTAGTTAAATTTGCCCTTTATCTAGTATCATAATAGTCTGTTTACAGATACTTATAAAACAAACAGGCAAAATAATAATAATAATAATAATAACAATAATAATAATTAACTTTACCTTGTTTTAAGTCCTCCATGCAAGATGACTCTCCAAGACTCACTCTTCTGGAAAATTTGGTCAAATGCCCCCTGTACTCCTGTACTTGGAGATGAGGCAGGATCCTTTTGCCTAAAGGGACATGCATCCCATAGGAGCCAGGGCTCTAGTCACTAAACAAAACCACAAGAGGGCAGGTGCTAGGGTCTTGTCACCTTCCTGCCAGCCTCATACCAACTCTCCTCCCAACTTTTTGCTCTTTAAATATGTCAATAATTCAGTCATATAAATACCAAGTAGAAAAGAGTAGAAGGCAGTACTCAAAACATGTGAAACTTTTTTGAGAAAAATCCACAAATATTCCTAAGTTTCTTAAATATCTCCTCAACCAATATTACTCTAAAGCTGTGAGTCAGAGTGAGAAGAAATTACAAGGTCACATGTACTACAAGAGACAACTGAGGGCTTTACCTGTCACTTGCCTATGGCTGGTTGTTGTGTTTAGTTCACTTATATTCTGCTCATACCTACATATGGAGACACTGCAGGGAGAGGATGCATCCTCACAGCACAAAGGTGAGGAAAGTGAGCATCTTTCACTGCTGTTGGAAGTAACCTATCTTTGGGACTGATACATCCAAAGTGACTTTCTTTAGTGTGGGTTGCCTCTGTGTGTCAGAGCAGGACAAAAAGCCCTCTCTCCAGAAAAAGGCATTGCTTGCTTGGGCCATGAGTAGTACCAGTTGCTCACAACCTTCTTTCTCATCAGCTAGTGAGGAAGAGATTCCTATTTCCTATTTTCAGTTAAGTTTCTTTAGGCAAGCCTTGAAACTGCATGCAAGAAAATGTACTAAGCCCCAGGAATGCAGACTGGGAAGTGAAGACATCAGCTCAGTGAATTTTTCTATCTACACTCCTGTCATCATGAATGCTGAAATCTCTGGAGGAATAAGTCTGGAGTATTTCACCATCGTTGCCAACAAGGTATCAGTAAACTCCATTACGAACCCTTTGGGGACATGGTAAATGAACAAAAATGTATGTTAGCCTTGGCTCTGTTTTCTATTGTTAGATGAATGAATTAAATCAAACGTGTCTGATCTGAGGGACCACTTGGGTTTTAAAGTTTGAAGGGATGATAAATGAAGTGTAGCCTTCCTTCCCCTCTTCCCTGAGTTTATGATGAGCTCAGTGGCCTGCAGAGAGAAGGAGAGGCAAAGAGAAACAAGGAATGGACTGGGTTTGCAGTGTCTTCTGCCTGTGTGTGATAAAAGCTATGTCATAAGCTGCTTCTCTGAGAAGTCTGCATATTGTTTGCATCCATCTTTCATTGGAATAAGTAATATAATACTCTTCAACCAACTGTATCAATAATTTGTAAGCCACAATATCCATACTTACAACTAGGCATACATATAAGACTAGTCTGATTCATACACCTCGGTTATGTTCTATTGTTGAATAACACAAGCTATTCAAAAGACTAGCCTTTATTCCTAAGAATCAATGGACTATGACCTTGAAATGGACTATGACCTTGAAATTTCGACTGCTACCCATTGGGTACAGTTCTTGCTCTCTTTGTACGGAGTCTGCTAGGTTGGAGTTGCTCTGTCCTTTCCAATGATATGTATCCATAGTCCTTGATAAAAAATCTCCTAAACTCTTAACAAATGCACAAATGTATTTTAGCTCAAAAGTATTATGGATCCAGAGTTCTCTTTACATGTCACAATCACATTTTCTTACCCATGCTTTTACCATGTGTTATAAGCATATGGCACGTTGGCAATGCATGACAAGAATGAACAAAGTATGGTGTAAAAAAAAAAAAAATCCTACCAAGAACTTTGAGAAGCTGCCTAGCACTCTATTTCCTCTTGAGTAAGTCAGACGTCTTCTGAAGTATCCATTTTCTTGACGTTTATCTCAAGAAGCTTTTATTTTTGCACTTAACAGAAATGCAGAGCTCTGGACAGGGCTTGGTATTCTAGTCTCTTGCTGATGAAAGAATGAGGTTAAATCTTCAATTAGTTTACACCAGTGAAGAGTGCAGGATATCTGTTCTAGCAAACTCCTGTGTTTTCCTAATAGATACAAGAGTCCTGGTTTTGGCTGTTTGTGAGTGTCATCAAAACTCTTCCTCTCTGTTTACTCACTGACCAGCACTGTAATTTTCATTGTTAAGGGGATTAAATGAACAGCTAAGGTGTTATATATTACTAGATTAAATAGTGCAAGGGAAAATTCCCAGCCACTGGAAGTCAAATGTGGAATTCTCAGCCTGCTTTTGGCCCAGAACAACAAGCATCTCCCAAAGAAATTCCTCTGTGTGGTTCCAGAATTAGTAATGTGGATGTAGGCATGTAGTCCTAGGCATGTTTAGTTCACTACTATAGACATAGCCAGTTTGAAAATACTGGTAGCATCTGATCTGCAATCTTAATCAAAGAGACAGCAGCCAGTGAGGTTAGTACCTGACAGCAGCAGGTATGCAAACAATCTAAACACTGCTTTAAAGAAATCCAGGGCTACTCCCCATGTGAGAGACTACAATAATCACTAAGGTTCATTGTCTCCTCTTCTGAAGGTCCCACCCCACTCCAGCCCCTACTCCAAATCTCCTTGTTCTTTTCTGTGCAAAAAGCCACACTCTTCAAGTCGACTCTGAAGCGTTCCTGCTGGGTGAGCTAGTTCTGCCACTAATGGTTTGATGGCAGCAGGAGGGCAACTGATCGAAGAAGCAGCAGCAAGAAACAGCCAGCAGACAGGCTGGTGCCTCCTCACACTCACACTTCCCAGCCAAATCCTTGGTAAATACTATTTAAAGCAATTGGGAAATGAGCCCTGAGCTGCGGAACCTGGAGGGAGGCTGGAGCGATCACATTTAAAAATTGCTTTCTAATGATGTCTAAGTGGCTTTTTGTATGTGCTAAAAAATGTGATTATGGACGTGAAGGATGCTGTAAAAATTATTTAGGCAGGGATAGGAATGTTTTGTTGCTATTCCGAATCAAGCGAGTGATTTTGCTACTGAATACCCAAATTCATTCTCAAGTCAAGATAAAAAGAATAAAATGCTTCTTTCAGCTATGGAAACACTTTTCACCATCTAGAAAGTAGATAGAGTATGTCCAGCTGAAAAATTGGAAGTGTGAAAAGAAACAAGTTAAGCAGTAAATTACAATTAAGGAATACACTGTCACTAATGGTAAGCAGTGCACTCCAGCAGCTAAGAAGTTTCACAGTTCGTGGCACAAACCATTTGCAATTGCAAACTAGAGAAGTTGTTGTCAGGATTATTCTAGTAAATGTCAGATAAATAACAGTGCAGCCTGGCATTTTCATATCCAGGCCCTCATCGTAAAATAGACAACACTAAAAAACATTTGTAATTGTGAATATGAGGAGAAATGATATACGTGTGATCAGTGCTAATGCATTTATGAAAAACAGAATTGTATACTCCATTCTGTGGCAGCTTATACTATATGCAAACATCCAGACACACCCAAAATTTCCATAGTATTATAAACTACACATCACTTGTTAAGTAACTCATGTAGTAGAAAGGTAAATTCAGGTAATTCTGTGCATACAATAATGCCTCAACTGACACCATTTAGAGGATGCAAAGTCATCTCTTTCCCTCTTTCACATGACATTAATAGACATGCTCTCTACTCAAGACCTCCTTCCCAGTAATTATTTGCTGTACACACTTGAAGAAAATCCAAACCTTATTCTACCTAACATGATGTACTGGAAAATGAAATCCTGTAAAAGTTATATTCATTAAGTGAATAGGAAGATCAAGTCATTAGCAGTGATGAAGTGAAACTTTTCATTAGACAAAATTAAAGAAAAATCCTATAGTTGAACAAAGAGACACCAGTGAATTAATATTGAAAGAGATTATGGACAAAACTCTTCTTTCAGATCCAAGTGGGAGGTGTACTCCTCTATTATCCCACTTGTTGCCCCAAATGCCCCTGTTGATATCAGTACTTGGAGAAAGTAGAGCAGTAGAGATATGCAAGGACCCTGCTCTGATGGCAACACTTTCTTTTGAACTTTCTTTTCATATTCAGATCTCTATTACACCCTTCTTGCTTAAGAGGAGGAGGGAGGCAGTGGTGCCTAACTCAGTCCCATAACCAATAGTAACTTGCAGCTTCAACCCTGGTAGAAATTGGTGGTGTTTACTTCAAGTTGCATAAAATGAGCAAATCATTGTTTTCTTTTTCTCTGAGCAAGTGTAGGAGAAAGAAAGCTAGAGCCATGGATTTGCAATGTGCTGTTGGGACAAATAGAGAAATACCAAGCTCCAGCCCAGTCCCCAGCACGCTTCTAATTTTGTGGTGGGCAGGTCTGACAGCCTTAGATTTCAGGCTGGGAATTTGGTTTCTCTGGAAAGAAAATGCATTAAAATTGTAGCTTGGAAACCATAAAAAGACACAGAACTCATTTCACTGTCTTGCTGAAGCCAGTGAACAGTCTCATCTGAAAAAAGTGCTTTTTTTCCTGAACACTTGAAAGGCTTTCTTCAAAATTTCAGTACAAAATGTCCTGATTTTTCTATTAACTGAGATTTTAATTTCAAAGTAACATAACACATTTTTAATGTTTTGAGAAATGTTACAGCATCCCAAAATAACAATTGTTATTTCTGTATCAAAATAAACGCTTGGCCAATGTTTATATTTCTGTCTAGTCTTTGAGAGTTCAAAGAAGATAAAACTTTTAATAAGTAAAAACTAAAAAGTGTTCCTCTTGTCTTCAGAATATATGCCAGATGTCCATTATTAATAGATTAATTTATCAAAATAAGAATTCCAGTTAGGGTACTCAAACAAAAAACCTTGCCCCAAAATGACATTCTTCGTTATCTTCTCGTTGTCTGTCACTGACATTAGATTCAATGGATTATCTTTTCAAAGATAAAGATCTTCTCAAAAACATTACAGGTTTTTCCCTTCGTGACCACAGGACTGAATTAGGCTTGTTTCAATGACTTAATCATGCAGAGGAGTACATATATCTCAATACCTCTGTCCTTCAGGGTTTCTCACTCTGATTCCACCTCAGTTCTCACTAGTGTCATTGTCTCAATTTGCAGGAATGCAAATGCACCAGCATTGCAAGAGTCTTCAAATCATTGATCTTCATGTGGCAATGGAATATTAAAGGTTGGTGACAAGTAGACCTAACAATCCTCTCTTGGCATGGATTTTCCTTGAAGCCACCAAAATCAGTAGGACTGTTGGAAGCAAATTAACTTCAGATTTACCTATAGAATTAGTCATAATATAGAAACTCGTTATAAAAGCTGTTATCCAAGGTCTATCAATACTCCATAATAGTTAGAAACAGTAAGTGTTGATAACTTAATCACAGCCTAAGCATGAGATTTGAATTAGCTTTCTATGACAAGTTTTAAATGACTGTTACTGTATTACTAAGACCATGAGGGACAAAGAAAAGACTGACACAGAGGCTAAATTGTGTAAATGACTCAGTTTTTAACAAATTTTAACTGCAAAGCTGACTAATGGCTTTATATGAAAGTTTTTTGGAAATTCATTAATATTTCTGAAGGAAGAACACAGAATTTGATAAGAAAATGCTACATCATGCAGAGGAAACAAAGGCCTGAAACTCTTCCCTATAAGCCAAACAAGACAACGCTGTAACTCTTGGCTGATATCCTCCCTTTGTTAAGTGCTAGCAGTATTTTTTGCACTTGGGTCATCCATAAATATCCTAACAAATGAGGACATCTTTGACAAACTAATCTACTAGTGTTCATACAGGAGGCTTAGTGGGAAAAAAACAATGCCAACAATAAGAAGTAAGGGCAATGCAGTTGAACACATCTCACAGAGGAAGAAAATGTTTTCTAATCGACACTTGTCATACTTTGATGGTGGAATTCACCCACAGCAACTGAGTCAGTTCTGTTTACGTTCTTGAGATAACCCCATTGCTTTTATATGTATATAACATTTGTATTTGTGCAGTGCCTACAGATGACAGCATGACTTCACCAGGAGGGGCGAAGAAGATCATAATCTGTTGGCTAGAGCAGTTGCTTGGGTAATGATGGGTTTGAATCCCATCATGTTAAGGAGGGAATTGATTGCCACAGGCTGAGGACTCTCATTTGCCGAATAAGAAAAACTCAGCAGTGTTATTTTAGGAGGAAATGGCCACAACAGAACTTCCTGAAAGGCCCAGTCCCGTTTGCATTCATGAGGCACTTTCATAACATCTCTTCTGGTTGAAACCATTGAAGAGACTGAAAGAGTGGAACACTGAGATACCTGGATGCTCATGCTTAAATAAGCTGGAAATTGAAATTGACATGCTTGGAGTGTGGGGCAGGGTGCAAGTGCACTTCTGGTCCAAATGGGGCCACCTCAGAAAGGATGGCGTAGCAAAACTAACAGGTTAAGGAATTTTTCTTTCTAACACTCAACTTACATGTTTACCTTCCACAACAACCCTGCTTTAGGCATCCCTTTTTTCACCAGTGGACCTTTTAGCCAGCAGTCAAGGAAAATATTTTGAATGTGATTGTAGGTTCTGAGGAAAATAGCTGGTGCAGTATTGTTTCACAGCCTGAAACATACCACAGTGAGACTGAAACTGTAACTTGGCGCATAACATTCACACACAATCACTTACAGATCAATTCAGTTACAACATAGCTTGCTTTTGCATCTCACTGTAGCTGTGAGCCTTGCAGGAACGACAAAAAGGTTGGTAGATGACAGAGTTTCATTTTAAAATGTCCATCCATGCCCAAAAAATAAAATAATGACAAAATAATTCTGATAGTCTAATATCAGGTGACTAGATTCTATTTCCAAATGGTTGTAAAACTGGGGTAAAAAGCGTAAATGGAGCTGAGATATAACACAATTATCAAACTGTGTTCTACTGGACTGCCTTCATTTACTTTTTTGTAATCTAAGGGGAAAAAATAAGGAGATTATTGCTGTTAGTACATTATTTCTGCTTAATGCACAAGATCAGTAATTAAATATATTTCTTCTGGTCTTGTGTCCATATGCCTGCAATATGTAAAAATATATTTGCTTCTCTCTATTTTTTTTTTTATTTCTTTCTTTTTTTTTTTTTTAATTCCTTTTGTTCCCAGTACTGACTGCCTGTCAGAGTGAACCCTCCAGATTCCTGTGTGCTGGTATCCATGGGCTCTTTCTTGCCAAGCTGCCAGTCTGGAGCGTCACACCTTACTGCCTTTAAAGATTGCCCTGCAGAGATAGAGGAAAATGGCAATTTTTACATGATGCAGTCTGGCGGCCCAGGAGATTTGAAGTCAGAACTGGTGCCAAGATTTACCCAGGAGAGCAAGCAGAGGCAAAACAGAGAACCTGGGCCAAAGGAAAAAAAAAATAACGCAAAGGAAGAGGGGAGTGAAAGGAAGGAAAACGTGGCAGAGTGGGAGCAGGTTTCTTATAAAGGGTGGAAGGCAGGGCTATCCAATGGACACTACATGTTGTTTGCATGTGTTTATTAAGAGGGTCAGGGTCCTAAAGAAAGTCAAAGGAAAGAGGTCGGCTTTTTTTGCATGCCCCAAATTGTAGTAGATTGCAGAATGTAAATGAGACAATTATTACACCAATGCTCATCAAGCTGTGCTGGAAAGACTTCAATAGCCTGATGAATATGCATGCAAATTTGTTAATTAAGTTAATTATTCTGCTGAAAATTCATTTGTCTTCCAAGGACATTTTCCCAATGATTTTAACATGCTTGTGCCATTAGTCATGCTCCATGCTATTTAACATTACTTTTTGTCCACTTTTTCTTTTTTCCTTCCTTCCTTCTCGCTTTTCTATTCTATTCAGTTGTTTGCTTGTTTGTTTTTTATTATTAAAGCTTTAAAACCAGATGATTGGTTCTCTTTAATTGACCCCCGCAATGCTGAAAGATGCTAACAGCCAGCTCCATAGGAATCCCCTAAAACAGATCTCGTTCAAACACTTCCCTCCTACATAAAAAGTCCCTGAAATGTCACCTAGGAGCAGGGGAGCACCGGGGGAGCGGAGAGGGGAGCAAGTCTATCTGGAAGCACGGAAACCAAAGTCTGAATGAGTCTGCATGGAGCTGGAGGAGAGAAAGCCATCCCTGCTGCAGGCTGTGTCTTCAGCTGCAGCCGCTCTTGGCACAAGCAGTTACCTTGCTCTGGAAGGTGTGATCTCCTCACACCTCCCTTCCCTCTGCCTGCACTGCTATACACAGAAACATATGCATTCGAAGAGGAACAAGAACTGAGATACTTTTCCGTCACCGTGAGGGCCAAAAAACTGTTACCATGGCAACAAAAGGGAATAGTGAGTTAAAAATCATATCTAAATGGCAAAATGAGATACTTTAAAGAAACAGAAAGATTTTTATTCATTTTTTTTTTCTTCCTGCGGAAGAAAAGCACAGCACTGTTGTAACTTCACATGATCGCACATTTGGAAATCAGAGTCCTCCTCTACCCATTCTCTAATCCCCATCGTCTCAAAATGTGTCAGAGTGCATGACGATGGTTCTACATTTATGATGTGTGCTCTGCTCGTTCTGAAACTCTACATCATCTAGCTGTTGGTTCCTCTGAAGTTCACTCATTCCATTCACCTTTTCTTTTACCTATTTATTCAATTCTCTTCAACATGATTTTACAAATAAGATAAGTCCCAGTATGTTTATGGGATGCTTTCCCACAGCTAGAAAAATACCAGGGAAAGCTTAGCAGAAAAGGGATTATAAGGAAGGGAAAACTGCAGATAATGGAGTTTAAGAAAATTAATTGGCAAGATTTCTCTTTTGTGCAGTCCTTATACATTACACAGTCTGAATGGCACTGTAGTGTCACATAGATCGTAAACCAATTAGGATGATATTTTAAACCCTGTAATTTCTGTAATTCCATCTGCTTTAGATGGTTTAATTAGTGAAAGTTACAAAAGCCAAATATATTTGAATATTTTGAAATCAAGCCCAAAGGCAAGAAATAAGAGTTACTGAAAACACTTGATGTGCAAGTGGGCATATTGCATGAGTATATGGAAGAGGGGAGAGGAAGGCTTTTTCTTTTCCTTTTTCATTAAAAAAAAAAAAAAAAAATAGGTTAAGGAGTATTAGTGCCCCCCCCAAAAAAAAAATGAGTCCCAATTTTACTGAGGACTGCAGCACGGACTCCAAAAGGGCACGAATTCAGTCCCAAAGAGGACAGTCTTCTTCCCCAGGCTGTTTTTCTAGCAGAGAGAGATAACTGCTTTCCTCATTACCTAAAGCCAGTCATGCTTCTTCTGAAATCAAATGCTAACTCCTTACCAGGGACTCTGACCAAGCTCTCATTTGCAGTATGTAGAGCTGGGGGACTCTACCATATTCCTCATTCTAAGGTAGTCAAGAGCAAGACTGGCCAACAGTAGTAACCCTTCTATATCCAAAAGCTCTCCTGAAGGAATTGCCCTCCCAATGGTATTATATATAAACTTTTGCCCAGAAAACTGGTGAACACATTATATATAAAATATAATTCTCACTTAGCTGTTCCCTACTTTCATTTTTTTTCAAATTTACAGTGTACTTCATAGAGAGAAATTAACCCCCATCATTTTCTGTTGTGCTTCCAAATGGTCAGCAGTAAACATCACAACAAGGAAAGTCTCAGCAAACAGTCTTGGAGGAGTCCACAAAAAGTATGATTTGCTTGGAAGAAGGTTACACAACCCATGAAATCCCTTCAATATACTGGAAAGAAAAACAATCTCTCTTATTTAAAATGAATTTATCAGAACTTTTAGAATGCCAAAACCAAATGAAATGATTAGTGCTGCACAGTGTTTGTTTAGCTTTGGTATTTCTCCTGCAGAGCAGCTGTGCATTATTATGGACCACGAATAGCTTCAGTCACCAGTGACTGACAGCAGTATGCTGAAGACGGGCTGTATGCTATTGCAACGTCTGTCACCCCTCTGATTGAGACACTATAGGTGTCCAGGGCTGTCCTTGCTCACTCTGATAGGTTTCTGAAATATTCCAAGGTAGATGTGTTACCCAGAAAAGAAGATTGCTTGTCTTCCCACAGGAACACAATAAGAAAAGTTAGCTATTAATTCATGGTACCTCCTACAGTTCAAGCAAATCACTTTTGTTCTAGCTGTTGTGAGAAATGCCAAGTCAATGAAAATATCAAAACAATTGTCAACGACAGGTGATGAAACAGAAGAACAACGGGGGAAGCAGCAGTTATACAGCAGTATTCAAAAACCAAGAGGACATTTGAAAAATGTGCACGAGAGGACAACACCCTTTTACTGTAACTGTCAGGAAAGGTCTTATTAATAAAATCAGATGCATACCACTTGTCGAAGATTTTGGTTCTGTAGCCTTTTGTAGTGTGGTACTTCAAGATTAAGAAAAAAAAAGAAGGGAAGGAGAAGGGAAGGAGAAGGGAAGGAGAAGGGAAGGAGA